>NC_060179.1:28094830-28404205 GCF_021184085.1 Oncorhynchus gorbuscha | reverse complement strand
TCAGTCAGGATGTGGCCCAGAAGTTAATTGACAGCATGCCAACGCGGATTGCAGTGGTCTTGAAAAAGAAGGGTCAACACTGAAAATATTGACTCTTTGCATCAACTTCATGTAATTGTCAATAAAAGCTTATGGCTCTTATGAAATGCTTGTAATTAAACTTCAGTATTCCATAGTAACATCTGACAAAAATATGTAAAGACACTGAAGCAGCAAACTTTGTGGAAATTAATATTTGTGTCATTCTCAAAACCTTTGGCCACGACTGTAGATTGCAGGAAAAAGCTGATTCAGATGTTTGAAAACTGCAAAATTCTCCAACTTCCTGATGGGGGGCCGAACACCCCTACAGACCACCCCCCAGCTAGCCTCACATACTTTTTGCCCCCTCAGATTTGTAATGTACATGACGCCCTGTCACTGGTTGGGAATGAGAAACTTGGCCAACATCCATCACCTAGCTCTGTTTGAGAGCTGATAGGAAGGCTATTGGCTGGGGACAATCATGTAGGAGGCAAACTCTTATTTGGATATTCCAATTCTTGCCTTCCTCATCTACCTAAGTAAATGGCACAATATAATTTCGACCCCTTCACATGTTCATGGTTGCTGTTATTAATGTACAATGATGTTTTTGGACAGATATCTCCTTCCTGCAACCCACATGCCTTGAATGACACATCATGACTGTTCTTGTTCCTCATACCCAAGGAACCAGTTACTTTCACTGAAGACCTAATTGAGGTAGAGGGTGGACATGCGGTGAAATAAACACAACTCTTTGAAGTGACAGGTCACATAGGGTCTTCAATGGTTAAATCAATTTACAACCACCCTTACCTCAGTATGTAGCTTTCTTCCCTGACTCAGATCTTAAGGGTCCTGGTGTAGCCTGCCCTGGAGACACTGGTAGAGCAATGAATGATTAATGGTTTGGGAGCGGCAGGCTTTGTCTACGAAAGAAAGGTGAACGGCAGTGATGAATCAAAGATTACAAGTTTCAACGTGTGAGAGATTGAAAGGGGTTGTGATCTTGACATGGTTGAGCCAGGTCTATGTCCTGTACCATGACAAAAAAACTGCTATTGCGTATTGATTTTCAACTCAACAGCTCTATGAGTGGCCTTGTGGAACCTAGTTGAATTGCTCCGATGTTGGGCAGCAATCACATCCATGTCTTTCTGTTAACCCAAGATTATGCTGGAGGCACAGGAGTGATAGAATTGAAAAACAAATCAAATCTGAGGAACATATTTGTTACCACCTATGTTTTCTTTCCTAAAACAACACAACATCGAAGCATTCAAAAACAATTTCATTTAAAACTGCTCTTTTGAAGTGAAAATTCTCTACATGTTGCAGTGTTAATCATGATTGAAAACCTGCCATCTTTGACCACCCACAGACAACTCAATCCTTCTGAGTGGTCAAGGAACCAGATGGCAACACTTACGGTCTACATTGAAACTGACTGACAAAACCTTATTATAGATCTGTGGCTGGGAGGCTGCTGTTATGATGACACAAGGCCGCACGCTGTCAGTGTCCTAATTAATATGATTAATGAGCAACATTGGGATGGAACATGAGGAGACAAATCCTAAATTCCTGCTGCTAATCCCGAATAATACCTGCCACCTGCAGCCTGCTGTAAACTAGGAATGTAAACCGGCCAAGGTAGATAGGCACTCAAATTATTATTAATCAGCTCTGAAGGGTTAGTGTGTTTGTGTGAGTATTTGTCACTCACATCACTACAAAGCACCATTCTGAGCCTAATGAAATGCATTGTTGTTCTACTCAATAGTGTCTAGACACAACTCTATTGTAAAGATGTAGTGACAAAAGCATAGTTTTAAAAAATGAATGTGGGGGAGGGGGATTGATTGTTTCCCCTGTCGGGATAATAACTTAGGGTCACACTTTATTTGGATAGTCCATATTCTACCTCTGTAGATTCTCTACAGAGGGTCATACTATCAACAAACTATATGTTGATAAGCAACTGCTTGCTAAGGTTAGGGTTGGGATAAGAGTTAAGGTTAGGATTAGAGCTAGGGTTAGGAGATAGTTAGTTGACATGTTAGTGATAGTCTGTAGACAGCCTGTAGAGCATCAACAGCTGGAATATCCAAATAAAGTGTTACCTAATTTTGAGATTGAGACGAATCGCGCAGACACAACATACAGTGCCTTCAGAAAGTATTCACACCCCTTGACTTTTTCCACATTTTGTTGGGTAACAGCCTGAATTTAAATAGATATTTCTTTGGTTACTGGCCTACGCACAATACCCCATAATGAATTATGTTTTTCAAATGTATTACAAATTAATACAGGATTAAAGGCTGAAATGTATTGAGTCAATAAGTATTCACTCCTTTGTTATGGCAAGCCTAAATAAATTCAGAAGTAAAAATGTGCTTAACAAGTCACATAATAAGTTGCATGGACTCACTATGTGTGCAATAAAAGTGGTCAACATGATTTTTTAATGACTAGATCTCACACATACAATTGCAGTATCTGTAAGGTTTGTCAATCGAGCAGTGAATTTCAAACACATATTCAACCACAAACACCAGAGAGGTTTTCCAATGCCTTGCAAACAAGACATTGAATATCCGTTTGAGCATGGTGAAGTTATTAATTCAACTTTGGATGGTGTAACAACACAAGCCCAGTCACTACAAAGATACTGGTGTCCTAACTCCGTTGTCGGAGAGGAAGGAAACCGCTCAGGGATTTCACCAGGAGGCCAAGGGTGACTTTAAAACAGTTAAATAGTTTAATGGCTATGATAGGAGAAAACTGAGGATGGATCAACATTGTAGTTACTCCAAAACACTAACATAATTGAGTGAAAATAAGGAAGCCTGTACAGAATAAAAATATTCCAAAACATGCATCCTATTAGCAACAAGGCACTAAAAGTAATCCACCCCAAAATGTGGCAAGACAATTTACTTTTTTATTAAGTGTTATGTTTGGGGCAATTCTGTTTTGAGTTGAATTCACCCTTCAGCAGGACAATAACCTAAAAAAACATTATATATTTTTTTACAAATGTTAGAAATTTCTTCCACTTTGACATTATAGAGTATTTTGTGAAGATCGTTGACAAAAAATGTACAATTAAATCCATTTGAATCCCACTTTGTAATACAACAAAATGTGGAAAAAGTCAAGGTGTGTGAATACCTTCTTAAGACACTGTAATAGACAGTTTACATCACTATGCATTTCATTTTCGTGAGAAGCCATCTGTTGTGCCACATAATATGTAACGGGGAATCAGATTACCGATTTCACAGGGGCCACATATGGCTCCAGGGAAGAAGACGAAGAACCCAGCCCATTCTAAAGGGAACAGTGAGATTGAACTATTCAATGAAGGGCTCTATGAGATCGTCCCAATCGTACACATACCCCTAACGACATTTCCCTAGCTTGACCCTTCGATGACTCGGCATAATGCCCTAACTATGCAGAGATATGGCCCATAAGAG
Source organism: Oncorhynchus gorbuscha (assembly GCF_021184085.1). Classification (NCBI taxonomy): domain Eukaryota; kingdom Metazoa; phylum Chordata; class Actinopteri; order Salmoniformes; family Salmonidae; genus Oncorhynchus; species Oncorhynchus gorbuscha. The sequence continues at coordinate 28,400,696 of NC_060179.1, read as the reverse complement.
TCACTGCAATCACACCTTACTGTCACCCTCGGGAAATAACCTCAAGGAATGGCCTGCCATTCACACCCAATAGGGAAACCCTCAGCACTATCAATATGTCACTTTTCAAAATAATACCCCACCATCAGTGTATACCTGTGCTGATTGTTGTTGCGGCAACCGAGGATGAGCCAATCCCCTGTGGACAGCCCGCCCTAAAAAAAGATTGTAAACAACAGAGAGATTGAATCAGGAGTATAATATGATTAAAAGCACAAACGTGATAACAGCCACAGGAGGTGGATGAACAATAATTGTAAAGCAGATCTAGTTCTGTACTAGGTTCATCTGAGGAAACATGTACTGCAGTAGTTGAGAGTTCAAATGAAGGCTACAGCGTTAGAAACTTGGTTTGATGGTGCTTTAGTCTTAGAGGCTCTTGTGATGCATCGATGCATCTCAATATTTTGAGGAAAACAAATTGAACAGGCAGTGCACCGCCGAGTACACAGCATCCCCCTGTTAATCCTGGCGGCCCCCTAATAGCTGTCATGTCAATGATTCCTTCTCTCCTCCCAAGCTTTTCATTAGTACTTTCGAGTCTGTGTTGAGAACTCCATCACACCAGGGCAGTTCACTGGGCTTGGCCTTGGCGCGGTCCCTGGTCGCTTGCACCCACCGAGAGCCCCTGCCTGGTGCATATCCACTAAGCTTGTGGAAAATTACAAACACACAAGGTCACAGTGGAGCTGAGCCAGTCTCCCACAGAGCCCATCTGATCCGAGGCGAAACGCAGCAATTACCACCCTCTGTGTGCCTCTGTGTGGGGCTGCTGCTATTTCATTATTTATTTGAACAAATACGATTACGGTCGTGGGTCTGTGGTGGATTGATTGTGATGAGGGATGAGGAGGGGACCCAAGGAAAGAGCTGCCTGGCTGACTGACTGGCTGCTGCTGCGGTGTAGCTGAACCTGAGCCACTTTAATGTATCAAACACACAGTTGATCTCACGTTTTTTGGCTTGAGCTCTCCCACATAGTCTACTACCTCTCCACTCCCTACACCCAGTTTTCCTGGACAGTGGAGCGCCAGTGGAGCTGCATTTCCTGTCTGTACAGATGATGATAGGAAATGCATTGGTTGGTGTGCCTCTCGTGTCATTGGGGAAATCGTGGAACACTGATGAAAAGCTTCAACAGACCAGATAGACTAGCCTTCTGAGGCACATTATTCCAAACAGTGCATTCAGAAAGTATTCAGCCCCCTTTCATTTTGCCAAATGTTGTTACGTTACAGGCTTATTCGAAAATGAATTAAATTAATTTCTTCCCTCATCAATCTACACACAATACCCCAAATGACACATTATTGCTTATTCATTGAGAATAAAAAACTGAAATACCTTATTTACATAAGTATTCAGATCCTTTGCTATGAGACTCGAAATTGAGCTCTGGTGCATTCTGTTTCCATTGATCATCCTTGAGATGTTTCTACAACTTTATTTGAGTCTACCTGTGGTAAATTCAGTTGGTTGGACATAATTTGGAAAGGCACACACCTGTCTATATAAGGTCCCACAGTTGACAGTGCATGTCAGAGCAGAAACCAAGCCATCAGGTCGAAGTAATTGTCCGTAGAGCTCCGAGACAGGATTGTGTTGAAGCACAAATATGGGGAAGGGTTCCAAAAAATGTCTGCACCAATCAGGTGCCAGATGGAAGCCACTCCTCAGTAAAAGGCACACGACAGCCCCATTGGAGTTTGCCAAAATGCACGTAAAGAACTCTTAGACCATGAGAAACAAGATTATCTGGTCTGATGAAACCAAGAATGAACTCTTCAGCCTGCAGGAAACCAGGCATCATTGTAAGTCGCTTGGGGTATGTCTCTATCAGTTTTGCACATCGAGAGACTGAAATTTTTTCCCATTCCTCCTTGCAAAACAGCTCAAGCTCAGTGAGGTTGGATGGAGAGCATTTGTGAACAGCAGTTTCCAGTTCTTTCCACAGATTCTCGATTGGATTCAGGTCTGGACTTTGACTTGCCCATTCTAACACCTGGATATGTTTATTTTTGAACCATTCCATTGTAGATTTTGCTTTATGTTTTGGATCATTGTCTTGTTGGAAGACAAATCTCCGTCCCAGTCTCAGGTCTTTTGCAGACTCCATCAGGTTTTCTTCCAGAATGGTCCTGTATTTGGCTCCAACCATCTTCCCATCAATTTGAACTATCTTCCCTGTCCCTGCTGAAGAAAAGCAGGCCCAAACAAAGATGCTGCCACCACCATGTTTGACAGTGGGGATGGTGTGTTCAGGGTGATGAGCTGTGTTGCTTTTACGCCAAACATAATGTTTTGCATTGTTGCCAAAAAGTTCAATTTAGGTTTCATCTGACCAGAGCACCTTCTTCCACATGTTTGGTGTGTCTCCCAGGTGGCTTGTGGCAAACTTTAAACGACACTTTTTATGGATATCTTTAAGAAATGGCTTTCTTCTTGCCACTCTTCCATAAAGGCCAGATTTGTGCAATATACGACTGATTGTTGTCCTATGGACAGAGTCTCCCACTTCAGCTGTAGATCTCTGCAGTTCATCCAGAGTGATCATTGGCCTCTTGGCTGCATCTCTGATCAGTCTTCTCCTTGTATGAGCTGAAAGTTTAGAGGGACGGCCAGGTCTTGGTAGATTTGCAGTGGTCTGATACTCCTTCCATTTCAATATTATCGCTTGCACAGTGCTCCTTGGGATGTTTAAAGCTTGGGAAATCTTTTTGTATCCAAATCCGGCTTTAAACTTCTTCACAATGGTATCTCGGATCTGCCCGGTGTGTTCCTTGTTCTTCATGATGCTCTCTGCGCTTTTAACGGACCTCTGAGACTATCACAGTGCAGGTGCATTTATACGGAGACTTGATTACACACAGGTGGATTGTATTTATCATCATTAGTCATTTAGGTCAACATTGGATCAATCAGAGATCCTTACTGAATTTCTGGAGAGAGTTTGCTGCACTGAAAGTAAAGGGGCTGAATAATTTTGCACGCCCAATTTTTCAGTTTTTGATTTGTTAAAAAAGTTTGAAATATCCAATAAATGTCGTTCCACTTTTCCATGATTATGTCCCACTTGTTGTTGATTCTTCACAAAAAAATACAGTTTTCTATCTTTATGTTTGAAGCCTGAAATGTGGCAAAAGGTCGCAAAGTTCAAGGGGGCCGAATACTTTCGCAAGGCACTGTATATCCTTGAGTGGCACAGCCAGAGCCGTGACTTGAACTGTATTTGAACTGTATTTTTTTGAACCTGATCAACATTTCTGGAGAGACCTGAAAATAGCTGGGCAGCAACGCTCCCATTCCAACCCGACAGAGCTTGAGAGGATCTGCAGAGAACGGGAGAAACTCCACAAATACAGGTGTGCCAAGCTTGCACTGTAGCGTCATTTCTTTAGTTGACAATGTAAATTGCTTCCATAAATTATCTTGAACCGGTACACATGTATGGTGTCCATATTAGGAGAGCCTCTTTCAATTTCAGCTGGACTGAGGCTGTCCTAATATGGAGCCCGTATAGGTGCACCTGTCTGACTGATGCTTACAGCATTAAAACTCTCCCCTCAGTATATGCCCCGTACAAATATAAGCAGTGGTTTTCATCTACCTACCAGTAGAAGTCTGTAAATCAGAGTAAAATTAAGGGTAAGTGACATCACAAAGTTCTTCCAGCTCTTGACTGATTGGTTGGAGCAGGAGATGTTTTAAAGCAATGGGTGAAAGAAGAACTTCACATACAGCCAAGATTGCGAGAAGAGAAAAATGAAACTTGGTATTCCTAAACTACCTTCCCATTCATATTGCTGTCTGAGAAGCTACTTCACTAGTTGGTTAATAAGTTCATACCTTATATGCATTTATGTTCAATAAATCATTTATTAGCATCGTTATTGAGACTTTTTGGGGGAATACTGCCAATGTATGGATCTGCATTAAATATCAATAAACCATTTCTCTAGAGTCTAGACACGTGATCAGACATCCTCTCAGTATGTTTAGATTGATCACCAAACTCTCCCTATGGGCCTTGAATGGGTGTCAATAAAATGATATACAGCAAAATATGTTAAATGTAATATAGCTCCAAAAGCTGTGTTAGTCTACAAGACCCAGACCTGGGTTCAAATACTATTTGAAATATAAAACATTTACTTTAGTCTGCCTGGAGTGTCAGGTGGGAGGGTTTTGCAGTTTTGCAAGTATTCCATTGGTTAATTTGCAACAGGCATGCTCAATCAAGCCCAGCTGACATATATTAAATGATATTAAATAGTATTTGAACCCAGAAGAGCTGTTACAAACCCATAATAGATCATTCTGTTCCATATTAACTTCATTTGAAGTGGCAAACCTACAGATACCTAAACTAGTATCTCTGAGGTAAATTGCAGTCATCTAGATGTTGAGATTGATTTAAAAAAATTTTTTTTTTGCCATAAGACCTTGATAGATGGCTCAACCCCCTAGTCTCCTTGATTGCCTGATTAAGACAAATGTGCCTCCACTGCCACTGCAACATCTCTACAGTACCATGCAGATTCTCACTACTGTAGTGATCTGTCACTGAAAGTAGTACCGGGAAAAAATAACTGATATTTGACAGGAATTAAAATATTTCCAGGATGAAGTGCCTCAGCAACCTCCAGATAAATGTCTGCATTCTGTAATTGATTCAGATTTTCATAATGTAGGTTGGAGTATAGCCGATGGATCTGAGAGTAATCGCCCAGAGAAACGTTAAAGAAGGCCTTTAGTGGGATATCCCTAAGGGCAAGGCCTAAGCTGCTCTAATAGTGTTGATTAGACAGAACAGTAGGAGGGAGAGCAGAAGGACACAATCACCAAGCAGGGGTGGCCCAGACATTTATGAAAGCAACTGCTCAATACGAACAAGGATGCACAGCATGTACTGTATGTCCAAAACAAAAACATGAAAGGAATGTTGACTGAAGTGTGAATAGCAGACCTTAAATACAACTGGCCTTGAGTACTGTGAATACTCTTTCAAATCTTTCAATGCTCTGACTGCCATATAAGTAAGACTCTCTCTCATTGTATTTTGCTCTATGCCTCATTTTAGTGGACTGTGAACACTACAGTCAAGCTCCCCTGAAGCTTGTACTGTGAAAACCTTTTGACCTTCATGGAAGGCAAATTGGAAGGCAAAATGGTTGACACAATTCCTTAACGTTTTTATGCATCTTCATTTGAGTTCACTCTCAGCTCATCATGAGTCATGATCAGGGTTGGGGAGTAACTGATTACATTTAATCTGATATTTTTTTAAATGTCACTGTAATCAGTTACGTTACCAGCAAAAATATTGTAATCGGATTACAGATACATTTGAAAAACGAGATGATTACTTATTGGATTACTTTTCAATGAAAAAATGATGTGTGTAAAAAAATGTTATGACACCTTTCTGTTTTCTTAATGATATTCAATTCAGCACTGAAAAAAAGGTGCACATATAAATTGGTTTCATCTATGTAAGTCTGTCCACAAGTCAGAGACCACTATAATGACACGCCAAATGCGTTTGATGGATCGTTTTTGTATTTTTTTAATGCCTCTTAAGGGGGATGTAATCCAAAAGTAACAAAAATGAATCTGATTACGTTACTGAGTTTGGGTAATCCAAAAGTTGCATTAATGAACAACTTTGGACAGGTAACTACTAACTGTAACTGATTACACTTTGAAAGTAACCTACCCAACCCTGGTCATGATCGACTGCAGATCTATTGAGCTGTCCTTTATGATTGGGAACCTTTACCTGTCTGCTCTATGCCACTCATCAGAGCAGAGGCAGAGCCACAACCACAGGAGTAGGTTGACATTGAGTCATATAACCCCACTGAGCTCAACAGGACAGAGGCTGACAATCAACAATCAGGAGCCCCAAGCTAATCAATTCCAATGTGACATGCAGGCTGGTGATTTCTGCCTCTCAGTGGTTGAGTGGGCCGAGGGGTAAGTGGCTGGCTAGCGTCATCACCACAATGCCACCCTGCTGCTCCTATCTATATTCCTCTCTTCCACCAGTCCAAAAAGAAGAGCCGTGGCTGTCAGTCCCCAAACAACAAAATTGACAGTTTGAATTGAGGGTGGGCTGGTGGGAATACTATTTTAATTACTGGGAAATATTTTCCTTGGAACGCTGTGCTTTCTGATGCTGAAGTAGACTAAAGAGTTCTGTTACTTTCAATTGGAATATTGAGGAGACTGATTAGTGTTTTGTATACGGTGACTATTATGCTCTAATGAGCACATAGAGTTCCTTCAGAAAGTATTCAGACCCCTTGACTTTTTCCAAATTTTGTTGTGTTACAGTCTGAATTTAAAATGGATTAAATTGAGATTGTGTGTCACTGGCCTACACACAATACCCCATAATGTCAAAGTGGAATTATGTGTTTAGAAATGTTTACAAGTTAATACAAATTGAAAGCTGAAATATCTTGAGTCAATAAGTGTTCAACCCATTTGTAATGACAAGCCTAAATAAATGTCCTTTACAAGCCACATAATAAGTTACATGGACTCACTCGGTGCGCAATTATATTTACATGTTTTAATGACTACCTCATCTCTGTACCCCACACATACAATTATCTGTAAGATCCCTCAGACGAGCAGTACATTTCAAACACAGATTCAACCTAAAGATCAGGGAGGTTTTCCAATGCTTCGTAAAGAAGCACACCTATTGGTAGATGTGTAAAAATTCAAAAAGCAGACATTGAATAAATCCCTTTTGAGCATGGTGAAGTTATTAATTACACTTGGATGGTGTATTAATACACCTAGTCACTACAAAGATACAGACGTCCTTCCAAACTCAGTTGCTGGAGAGGAATGAAAAAGGAGAAAAAAACCTATTAAATCCATCTTGAATTCAGGCTGAAACATGACAACATGTGCAGTAAGCCAAGGAGCAAGAACCTTTTCAGAAGGTACCGTAGGATTGTTGATGAAACGAAAGAGAGAGTTAAAATGGACGGCACAGTGCTGCAGACGACATGGGGATTTACACATAACAAACAATAACCCTCATGTACTCCTTCTGCTATATGCTATCTCTCATGCACGGCCAATTTAGCTCTGGACAAGAGGGATAATTACATATCTGGTTGTCTGAAGGACATGAGGCCTCTCGTGGTCAGTGTTTGTTATAAATGTTCATGTCACATTTCTAATGAATTTGGGAGTGCTCTGCCTCAGTAGAATGCTATATGGTGAAAAAAAGGTTGCCCCCTGTTATTGTCCATCCAAAGGTCAGCTGTCTAGAACAAGGAACATCGCTACTTCTCTTTCTGTATTTCGATGTGGAATTCCATCTTCGCTGGTTCACAACCACACCACTTTACTACTAATTATGTCTCCTGCTTTAAACTTTGAAGCACAACGATAGAAATCTTCTCCAAGTATACACTACCACAGTGGGATGTCATTCGATACAGTAGTACCTTGTGATTGAATTAGGAGATGCCCTTCAATGTCATGCCAAACCCGTGGATCAAAAGGAAGTCTCTTCAGAGGAAAACTTGTCCTTTTTTTGTGTGAGAAAGTTCAGAATTAATTTAAAAAAAAAAATCACATCAGGAAATGTCAAAGGATAGACTTCAAGGCTCAGGAAAGGCAAACCGTTTCTAGTGCTGCATCCTTCAGCGAGGACAAGCCTGTGTTCATTCCTTTTTTTTTCCATCAAAGTGCGTGTTCAATCTCAACATTCTCAGTCGCCTGTGTATCCATTTTAACGGGGAATACACCGCCCTTAATGCTCTCTCTCTCTCCCCATTGGTCTAGTACAAGTCGTTTAATCTGGGAAAAAAAATATACTATATTTCAGCAATCAAATTGCGATGGGGCTGTGTTCATTCGCCATTGCTGCAGTCAGTGAAATTATTATTTTAGAAAATGTATTTTCATGACCTGGTTTGTTTTTGTATTTTTGATTGCGAGGGGGTAAGATAAGGTATGTTTTTTTGATGGGACAAAGCCATTCAAAAATAGTTTACATTATGAATGTCACATTAAATATGAAAGGCAAAGTACATCTCTTGGGCCACATGCAGCAGAGTGCCTAAGAAAAATACATAATTTCAAGATCATAAATATTAATTACAGAGCATTTACAGGATAATTGTGTGCTTTACACTGACATCTCCAATGATATTCTGTTTTATCTCCATTTTGATATTTTAGGTGGTTACAAAGCTTTAAAAATAGTGAGAAAATTTCATTCCACACTTTTCCTTCCCGCACAGCATATCTTAACCTTGTTTTCACTTGGATGCTCATTCATAATGCTTCTTTGTCATTCAATACGTACTGTATATGTTAAGAACCAATCATTTTGTACTAGGGAAATGCATCTTAACTAGAGTACATGGGCAACGATATGATACAGGAATGATGCATTTTAGTTTGAAATGATTCAGTGCGATTCGGTTTCATTGGAGGAACGAATCGATTAGATTCCATTCCATTCCATTCGATGCGATATGATTTGATGCATGAACATTTGTTGCATAAACACATTCATTGTCCATTCGAAATTAAAATCTGCTGCTGATGGAGATGATGAGCTGTGCCTCCGTGAGCTGGATCTGTCTGGGATGACTTATCTTTCTCTCTGTGTGTTTCAAAATCCAATCAAATTTTATTTGTGACATGTCCCAAATACAACAGGAGTAGACCTTACCGTGAAATGCTTACTTGCAAGCCCATAAGTGGCAATGCAGTTTTAAGAAAATTACAGAAAATAAAATATTTACTAAATAAACTAAAGTTTAAAAAACATTTACATTTACATTTACATTTAAGTCATTTAGCAGACGCTCTTATCCAGAGCGACTTACAAGTTGGTGCATTCACCTTATGACATCCAGTGGAACAGTCACTTTACAATAGTGCATCTAAATCTTAAAGGGGGGGGGGTGAGAGGGATTACTTATCCTATCCTAGGTATTCCTTAAGCTCTTAGTCCGCCCCATCCCGGATCCGGGATCGTAACTACAACCTCAAGCTCATTACCATAATGCAAAATTAGCGATTTCTGAAAATTGCAAATTAAATGAAATAAATATGCCTATCCTCAAGCTTATCCTTTTCTTAACAATCCTGTCGTCTCAGATTTTCAAAATATGCTTTAGAACCAGAGGTGGGGTTTCAGGTGTCTCCGGAAGGTGGTGATTGACTCCGCTGTCCTGGCGTCGTGAGGGAGTTTGTTCCACCATTGGGGGGCCAGAGCAGCGAACAGTTTTGACTGGGCTGAGCGGGAGCTGTACTTCCTCAGTGGTAGGGAGGCGAGCAGGCCAGAGGTGGATGAACGCAGTAACACAATAAAAATAACAATAACGAGGCTATATACAGGGTAGGGTTAAAGTGACTAGACATAGAAAATGAACAGCGTAAGCTGTGCAACGCCGCTCCCTCCAGCCTGACAGAGATTGAGAGCATCTGCAGAGAAGAATAGGAGAAACTCCCCAAATAGCGTCATACCCAAGAAGACTTCTCTCCTGATCCCTCAGAGCCCGAGATGGAGGATATACCGCTCCCTCAGGAACAGGCCCCGACCCCAGTGATCTGCGTGAAGAGGAGGCGGAGAAAGAGAGGCTGGAGAGCGGGCTGCCTTCAGAGAAGTCAGAGGCGATCGAATAAACCCCCACTTCCCTCAATTCTGCTAGCAAACATGCAGTCTTAGGACAATAAAATGGGCGAGTTACTGGGAAGATTAAAATACCAACAGGACATTAAAAATGGTAACATCTTATGCTTCACAGAGTCGTGGCTGAACGACGACAATATCAACATACAGCTGGCTGGTTATACGATGTACCGGAAGGATAGAACAGCGGCGACTGGCAAGACAAGGGGTGGCAGTCTATTTATTTTTGTTAACAACAGCTGGTGCACAATATCTAAGTAAGTCTCAAACTATTGCTCGCATGAGGTAGAGATTCTCATGATAAACTGTAGACCACACTACATACCGAGTGAGTTTTCATCTATATTCTTTGTAGCTGTTTACATACCACCACAGTCAGAGGCTGGCACTAAGATAGCATTCAATGAGCTGTATTCCACTATAAGCAAACAAGAAAACGCTCACCCAGAGGTGGCGTTCCTGGTAGCCGGGGAGGGACTTGAATGCAGGGAAACTTAATTCAGTTTTACCAAATTTCTATTAGCATGTTAAATGTGCAACCAGAAGGAAAAGAACTCTGGAACACCTATACTTCACATACAAAGATGCATACAAAGCTCTCCCTTGCCCTCCATTTGGTAAATCTGACCATAATTACATCCTCCTGATTCCTGCTTTCAAGTAAAAATTAAAGCAGGAAGCACCAGTGACTAGATCAATAAAAAAAGTGGTCAGATGAAGCAGATGCTAAGCTACAGGACTGTTTTGCTAGAAGTAGTTTAGCTCGTCTGGTAGGCTCATGTCACTGGGCAGCTCTCGGATGTGCTTCCCTTTGTAGTCTGTAATGGTTTGCAGACTGGAATATGTTCTGGGATTCCTCCAATGGCATTGAGGAGTACACCACATCTGTCATTGGCTTCATCAATATGTGCATCGATGACGTAGTCCCCACAGTGACTGTACGTAGGTATGTACATACCACAACCAGAAACCTTGGAATACAGGCAGCATCCACACTGAGCTAAAGGCTAGAGCTGCTGCTTTCAAGGAGCGTGACTCTAACCTGGAAGCTTATAAAAAATCCCTCTATGCCCTCTGACGAACCATCAAACAGGCAAAGTGTCAATACGGGACTAAGATTGAGTTGTATTACACCGGTTCTGACGCTCGTCGGATGTGGCAGGGCCTGCAAACCATTACAGACTACAAAGGGAAGCACAGCCGAGAGCTGCCCAGTGACCCGAGCCTACCGGACGAGCTAAACTACTTCTATGCACGCTTCAAGGCAAATAGCACTGAAACATGCATGAGAGCACCAGCTGTACCATAAGACTGTGTGATCACGCTCCCCGACGCCGATTACCAGGACATGTACTGCGAGCATGCGCTGACCAACTAGCAAGTGTCTTCACTGACATTTTCAATCTCTCCCTGTCAGAGTCTGTAATACCAACATGTTTTAAGCAGACCACCATAGTGCCTGTGCCCAAGAACACTATGGTAACCTGCCTAAATGACTACCGACCCGTAGCACTCACGTCTGTAAGGGTAGGTAATAACACATCTGCCACACTGATCATCAATGCAGGGGCCCCTCAGGGGTACGTGCTCAGTCCCCTCCTGTACTCCCTGTTCACTCATGACTGCATGGCCAGGCACGACTCCAACACCATCATTAAATTTGCCCATGACACAACAGTGGTAGGCTTGATCACCGACAACAACGAGACAGCCTATAGGGAGGAGGTCAGAGACCTGGCCGTGTGGTGCCAGGACTACAACCTCTCCCCCAACGTGATCAAGACAAAGGAGATGATTGTGGACTACAGGAAAAAGAGGACTGAGTACGCCCGCATTGTCATCGACAGGGCTGCAGTGGAGCAGGTTGAGAGCTTCAAGTTCCTTGGTGTCCACATCACCAACAAACTAACATGGTCCATGCACACCATGACAGTCAATTTGACTCGAGGCTGTAATCGCTGCCCAAGTAGTAAAGGGTCTGAATACTTATGTAAATGTGATATTTCAATGCATGTATGCTTTTTGTCCCCCCACTTTTGATCTGAAAACTCCATCACCCACACATTTTTGTAGATTATAAGTGTTTGAGCTAGTAACGTATCAATAATTACCTTTAGAGAATTGCTATGATATATAGCACTTTGGACTTCCACCTTGTTAAAATAAAATGATTGTGATTGTTTGGACGTTTTTTACATTCCTCTGCCCCGGCATTGCTGACACATGCCAGATCTTACAACGCCAGGATAGGTATTTTACATATCAGCTAACCACATGATATGTTTTAGCAATCTGTCAGTCAATAACACTGTCGATGAAGTCGCACGCAACCATTGGTTGATGCATGCAAGGTCTGAGCAGGGGAACGCAATCAGATAGAGCTATTCTTCTTTTCTCGCTTCGGCCACACAGTGCTGCTCGCAAAAGTGATTGCTGTCCTCGTTATGAAATGATCAACTTTGCCATGTACATCTAAAAATGACCAAATACTCTGATTGCGAAAAGCAAAACTCCCAAAACCATGGCTGATGGTGAACCTGAACAATGCACTCTTAACTTACATTTGATCTGACGCATATTGGTGAATCGTTACATCCCTATTTTTACGTCTGTCTCCAGATTCTTGTGACATGCCTGTTCGCTGCTGACTACGGACACTTTGGGGGTAAGCCTTCTAATAACAGTTCCTTGTCGAGGTAGAGAGGCTCAGGTCTAGCTAGAGTCAACAAAGGTACTGTCACGCCTTGGTCTTAGTATTTTGTGTTTTCTTTATTTATTTGGTCAGGCCAGGGTGTGACATGGGTTATTGTGTTGTGTTTTTGTCTTAGGGGTTTTGTGGGGTGTCTACGTAGTCTATGGCTGCCTGAGGCGGTTCTCAATCCGAGTCAGGTGATTATCGTTGTCTCTGATTGGGAACCATATTTAGGCAGCCGTATTCTGTGAGTGTTTCGTGGGTGATTGTTCCTGTCTTTGTGTTTGCACCAGATAGGGCTGTTTCGGTTTTCGTTATTTCATTTCGTTATTTTTGTAGTTTCTGTATGTATAGTTTTCCTTCATTAAAATATCATGAATCATCATCACGCTGCATTTTGGTCCGATCCTTGTTCTACCTCTTCGTCAGAGGAGGAGATAGAAGAGAGCCGTTACAGGTACAAATTGCCTGGTGCTTGAGGGTTGAACACAGCAGGGTACGGCAGTGGGGGCATCCAACACTGACACTCTTAGAAGCCATATCTATGTTGCCTGCTTGGTGTAGCCCTCAGGCTCCTGTATACCTGGAGGATCCAGGTGCCATGCTTTGCCTGCAAGGCAAGAAATGTGGTCTGTCTGTTAAGACGATCCTGGCAATGAAGAAAGACTGAAAATGTAGTTGATGACTTTCCTTATAGAATTTGACCAGGAGAATACAATGTTATGACATTCCATCTTAAATCAACTGAAGGCACAGCTAACCTACTTGATGACATTTTGGAAATTTAGCAGACTCTTAGAGTGCATAGACTTGAATACCTTTCCTCCGTGGGAATCAAACCCACAACCCTGGCTTTGTGAACACCATGCTCTACCAACTGAGCCACACAGGAGGTTAGGTTTGCTTTGTTTGACAGCTGATTCAAGTATGACATTGCCTAAGGTGCAACAAACAAACACCAATAATCAAGGTTTAGTTGGCAGAGAGACTGCAGGCAGCAAAACTGTTAAGCCACACATACCGAAACAAGAAGACAATTCAAGCGAGTATGATAGGCAACACACAGTAAGTTTGAATACACATTCTAGAGGAAAATCACATCTGAAATGATATTGGTTTGGATTTTCATTTGGGATTTAGATGGAATCCTCATATGTCTATTACACAGCAATGGGAAATCAATGAGGCATTTTGCTGTGAACTGTTAATGAACTTACTCTTCAGAGAATTAATACACAGCATGATTTTAATTAGGGTGAATTAATTAATTTATGTAATGCCTTCATACGTCACAGTGGCCTAGGGGAGAGGGCCAGCCCAGCCCAGTGATGCAAGCTTTGCGCAGGGAGGAAGTAGTTCATGTTTTCTCATGCCAAAATCTGTTATGATGGACGTTGGACTCAGTCAGTTGTGCATCGCTGCTCATTTCTGCTTCAGTCCCATTTCAACAGAAGCCTGTCACTTTCCCAGCGGACAATGCAGTGAGTTGCTTTGGAAGGTTCTCCCCCACTTTGCGGTGGCAACATTAATACTGTCAAAGCAGAGGAGGATGCAAAGAATCCAAATGTGCGAGATGGATGCCGGGCCCATTTGAATAATGTGAGCCTTGGAGAACACAGATTTCCTTACCAGACCGTTTGAAGTGTGTGCGGCAAAGAGACGACTCCTGACAGTGTCAAATTAAACCTCTGTCTCTGAAAGTGGGGAGGGGTAGAAGCAACAGAAACACTGTGAGTTCTAATCTTGCAGTGCACAGAGCCAAATCACATCACAACCGGTTGTTGCAATATCAATCACACAGAAAGGTTTCATTTACACCCCTGGGAGAACATCAGATGTCATACGACGAAATTGGATTTACATCTGGGAACAGTGTTTTCTTCTCCACACAGTACGATTATGTCATGTATGATATAATACAAGCCAATCATCTGCATAAAGCAATGTGAGCAAAGGGAGGAGCATTAAGCAACAAAATACAATCAGTCCTAGTAGAAGCACTATACTGTATCTTGGGTGCAGACACGGTGGTGACAGGGACCTTTGAAACATAGCCATATTCCCACAGATCTTAATTGGTAGTGTGCCTGTTTCGCTCACACTCTTTCATAATATCTCCATCTATTTTCTGCCACCTTCTCACTTAAAAGCATTCATTCTTTTTCCTTTTAGTTTTTTTTCTCAGCACCAAATTACCCTGGGGGACTATGAAATTTGCATCTTGAAATATTCATGGGGGTTTTAGGAGCTGGGTTGTACCATGCACTTCCACATAGTAGAACAGGTATCAACGCAGCATGTGTGGTAAATGTTTCATGATCACAGCCCGGCGTATTCCCAGCTCAGAACGTCTCCCACATTAAAGGCTGCCTGCCTGGCACATCACATCAGTCTCCTTCACTCAAGGTCTGCTAGGTTGATCCCGCTATCAGAATGTGTTTGTTCTCAATCATCCTCCTATTTATCTTCTTTGAATGCTATGTCAAACGCAGCAGTCTCACGTTGTTTAATGGATTACTTGTTGGTTATCACTGCATTGTCGGAACTAGAAGCACAAGCATTTCGCTACACTCGCATTAACATCTGCTAACCATGTGTATGTGACAAATAAAATTTGATTTGATTTGATTTGATTTGGATGTAGAAGTTTGACAGCGAGTCACCAAAATAACATATGGAGTGGAGGAAAGAACTAGTTTGAAAGGTGCACTTTTGTCTTGGAAAGGGATTTCATGTACTGATATACATATAATTGTATATTTTCTAGGGAACATTTTCCTCTCATACCTTCAGCTGTTACAGAAGACTGCTTTCAAGGTCATCATAATAACATTATATCACCGTTCGATAATTTTGGTGCAGTGGTTAATCATGTACATTGAGAGAGTTGGACAAAGATTTTACTCACAATAGGTAACACTTGAATTGGTTTAGGCCTCCATGTAGTTCAATAATGTATTTAGGATATTGTGTGTCCAATGAATGACTGTACAAAACATTAGGAACATCTGCTCTTTCCATGACATCGACTGACCAGGTGAATCCAGTTGAAAGCTATAATCCCTTATTGATGTCACTTGTTAAATCCACTTCAATCAATGTAGATGATGGTTAGGATACAGCTTACAGAAGGATTTTTCAACCTTGAGACAATTGAGACATGGATTGTGTATGTGTGGAATTCAGAGGATGAATGGGCAAGACAAAAATATTTAAGTGCCTTTGAACAGGGTATGGTAGTAGGTGCCAGGTGGTTGTGTCAAGACGTGCAACACTGCTGGGTTTTTCACGCTCAACAGTTCACCATGTGTATCAAGAATGGTCCACCACCCAAAGGACATCCAGCCAACATGACACACCTATGGAAAGCATTGATGTCAACATGGGCCAACATCTCTGTTGAACGTTTTCGACATCTTATAGAGTCCATGCCCTGTCGAATTGAGGCTGCTTTTATGGCAAAAGAGGGGGTGCAACTCAATATTCGGAAGGTGCTCCTAATGTTTGCTAAACTCAGTGTATTTCCTAATTCAATTTCTGCAGATTACATTGGCAGTCTGCTTTAATGGCTTTGGTTTCAATTAGTTATTATAATAATAAACGAAACTCTTACGCTGATAGTAGGCTACTAAACATTGCGGCTGATGGTTTGACAGCCAACAGATCATTTGGAGAGAGTATGTGTTATTAGCTAGAGAAACCACCCTAGAGATGAGTTCTCAGACCGACATGATTGACAGCCAGACCTCATGGTAAGGTAAAGTGTTGCAACGCTCTTAAAAAACTGAAACAGACACATTCTTTTCAGTCAGACTCTACCCAGAGGCCATCATGCAGGACGCTGGCATGCTGTGTTACCCCGAGACTCTGGGGGAGGAATTGATATTCTCTGCAGCGACTGAGAGGAGTCTTTCATAGGACCCTGGTTCACTCCTCCCTTTGCTCCCAGCATGCCACGGTTTTAATAAGGGCACCGGCTGTTTGTTCACACCTCTCTGTTCAATATGCATGACCAGACCTTTTTTTACCCCAACCCCAGCCAAACCCTGAGCTTTCTGATACTTCAAACAACCACTACGAACAGCAGTGAATGGCAAAGGGCCACCTATCGCTTGTCAGTCAACAAACTGTCTCTCTCTGTGTGTGGATGCCATGTTGCCATGTTTGACACATCTGTGGCAATAAAGAGCTATATAGCGTTCAACCTCTTCTGATCGGATGTGTTTGAAACGTCACTAGGCAACGCGTGCCAAGCAACAACCTCAAGACCTCCTGTTCAGGGCCGTAGGCACCGACAGCTGTGGATAATAGTGATTAGAGTGTTTTTATCTCGTGGTAATGGGACTCCATCATCGCAGTATGCAGAAGACTCTTGCAATTAGGCAGCTCAGTCGATCCAATGTTGCTCCGTCTAAAATACATATCTGACATTTGTAAGTTGTTGCCTTTCATCTCATTTTAAGAATGTTATTTGTTTCTCCCTCAAGGCGTGTTCTGTAAGGCAAAGCCCACTGGGCACACACTAGTTGAATCAATGTTATTTCCACGTCATTTTCGTTGAACCAACATGGAATAGACATTGAATTGACGTTTGTGCCCAGTGGGTAGTGTTTGTAACAAACACAAGGGATTACATTTATCCTTGCATATCAGAAGCAAGAGAAATCCAGATTTTCACTTTCATTTAGCCATTTTTGAAGATGAATTCTCTTGAGAAAAAAATAATAATAATGAAGGAGGAAGGGGACGCTTAATGGCGATTAAATGAGTCACCGGTATGCTGTTGAGAAACCTGGACCCTGAACAGATGGACAATTAATGGCATTGAAAGGCAAGGAAGGGAAGTGGATGTGGCACAGGAGCCTCCATCTCTCTCTCCCTGGTGGAAGAGGAGAGTTGTGTCCTAGGGGAGATCTAGATGCATGGCTTCTGCAAAGGGGCTGATAAGGGTAACTGTTGGTCCATTTTTACATGTAGTCTGAACGTGCAACTCAGTGAGGTGGTCCCCACAGAATATCTTCCATGTAGACACTATGAGCTTGTATGAGTCTGGCAATGAGTAAAAAGTCAAAGGCAGCAACTGTGAAATAAAAACACCACATCTCCTACAGTGAATACTTGTCTTATCTTCTCACATGTGTTGTTTACTGTTATGGTCCTTTCAGTAGGCTAATTACTTTTCTGATTTTCTAAAGGACATGGCATCCTGTCACTGATTAAGGTGCCCATGCAGTGGCAGAGCAATTAGGTAATGCTGATTGTTATTAGACTTCAATAACGCTGTAATTAAACATTTACACAGTATTGTCGGTGTGATTGACATTCATTATAGGCAAGATCCATCAACAGGTTTTTGGACATATATGTTTTCTACTAATTTAATGTAGGCTAAAAGTTTTAACTCACAATAGAGTAATTCCAATTTGGGGCAGCGGGTCCGTTGTGCGTTGTTTTTACACAGTAATCTGCAACTCGTTGAACTTCACATTTCACAGCTGCATTCTCGCGCAGGGAAATCTGAGAGCGCACTTCCAAAATCACGGCTCCCTCTACAGGTAGTAAGGTGTACATTTTCACTGACTGCTAGAAAACAATATCACACTGTAATACAGTAAGTAGGACGGAGATATCAGACGCAGCAAGATACATACATGTTCAACCGCAATTGTTGTGTGATGCAGTATATATGCCGGAGTGGAGAAAGCGAGCGCAAAGCAGTTGATTAGGCTGCAAGGATTTTCCAGCCTGAACGTTTGTCTATTTTGGGGAATGTATTTTTTTTTATTGACAATGTTATGTCTCTTTCTTTGAATACTTGGTTGGCAGTGACGACAACTTTCCCTTTTTAACTAGCCTACTTAATCTAACGTTCGTTGGTTTGGGAAAGAAGACAAACTGCGAATAGGGGAAAATAGATCATTTTAGAATGGAAAACGACTAAACCTTGGATTGGGACAGTACATCCTCGCGACAGCTCGCAATGTTAAATGCGGAAATGCGCTATTTTCTTTGGTTTGTGGATATTTCCGCTCGATCGAGGAGAATAAAAAGCCTTTGGGTGTCTGTGATTGGACCGGACACGGACTGGGGCTGACTGATGTTTTTCCAGGAGGAAATGTTTTTTGGGGAGAGATGAATACGAGTTTGCTGCTGCTCGCAGCAGGAGAGATGCCAGTCACTCCATGCGCCACACTCCAGTGAGGATTGACAACGTGCCGGCAAAAACGGAAAAGATTCATGGATAATTCTATGTTTCATTTTTCTAAAATATTTATATAAAATTGTTGTTTGATTGTACTCTTATTTTATGGGTTAGAACAGATGTCCACACCTCCACAACTTTATCTGTCTGCTGCGTTTTCAAACCTTTCCAAGTGGAGATGGACATTGTGCGTTTGTGTACGGTATTGGACTGGAGTAGCCTATACAGTAGGCAGAACATTAGTGCTGTCAAGCTCTGGCCTCCTGGCAATTATTCACGCTGAATGGTATTGTAGAATGCATGCTATTTTATTGTGAATAATATAGTCTGTCGTTTTTTTTAATAGAATGTGAGATTGAACTGTCAGAAAACACATCGCATATATATTTGAATATGTCTCCAAAATACATTTCTGAAGTTTTTGAAAAATACTTAAATTTGCCATTCAGCTTCAAAAAAGAGACGATAATATAAACAACACAACAACAAAATGTCTTGGACCATGGCAAAAAAGTGGATAGGGTGCTATATATTTTTACTGGCACTCTTGGCAGTGGGAATGGCCTTTTCGGGTGTATTCAATGCGTCCGAAAAATACATTTTTACAGATGATTTGTTGCCGCTCAAACTCACCCAGGGTAAAGCACCAGAGCATCGAAAACTTCAATCTACCGATTCTCATCCCAACCTGTATTTCAACCAAGTTGATGTACAGCTTATGAGGCAAAGATCATCCAGCACACACAGCCACATTTTCAAAGTAATCAGAGCAGCGGTCCTGACCATGCTGTCCAATGTGCCCCTTTACATGCCCCCTGCAAAACATGAGGAGTTTACTAGCAAGTGGAATGAGATTTACGGGAACAACCTACCCCCCCTTGCTCTGTATTGCCTGCTGTGCCCAGAGGATTCCGGTGCCCTGCAGTTTCTCATGAAGTTTATGGATAGAATGGCAAATTACCCGGACTGGAAGGTGACCAGTGCTCCCAATGATGAGGTGCCCTTGGCACACTCACTTACTGGGTTTGCCACCGCATATGACTTTATTTACTCCTTCCTGGACGAGCACCGACGGGATGTTTACCTCAAGAGAATTCGCTCTGAGACAGAGGAGCTGTATGAAGCATCTAAGTATAGGGGTTGGGGGAAGCAGTATCTCCAAAATCATCAAACCACTAATATATTAGCCATCTTGACTGGGGCTATTGTGGTCGGCGCCCATGAGGACCCAGAAACGATGGTTTGGAAACAGGTGTCAGTCAATTATATGGAGAAGACCATGTTTCTCCTAAATCACGTTGTAGACGGGTCACTAGATGAGGGCGTGGCATACGGGAGCTATACAGCCAAGTCGATCACTCAGTATGTTTTCTTAGCGCAACGTCATTTCAACATTGACAACACACAGAACAACTGGCTGCGGGAACACTTCTGGTTCTACTATGCCACTCTTCTGCCCGGCTTTCAGAGGACTGTGGGCATAGCCGACTCCAACTACAACTGGTTCTACGGCCCAGAGAGCCAGCTGGTGTTCCTAGACACATTTGTTATAAGAAACGGCACTGGGAACTGGCTAGCCCAGCAGATTAGAAAGCACAGGCCCAAAGACGGTCCCATGGGTCAGTCCTCTGCCCAGCGCTGGACTACCCTACACACTGAGTACATCTGGTACAATGCCCATCTCACTGCACAACCTCCCCATGGCTTTGGCAAAGCCAGGATGCATATTTTCTCCAACTGGGGTGTGGTGACGTACGGAGCCGGGCTGCCCAACGGTCAGGGAAACACATTTGTCTCCTTTAAATCCGGGAAGCTGGGTGGCCGTGCTGTGTATGACATCGTTCATGCAAAGCCCTATTCATGGCTGGACGGCTGGAATAGCTTCAACCCAGGCCACGAGCACCCGGACCAAAACTCCTTCACTTTTGCTCCTAACGGACAGGTGTTTGTGTCTGAAGCACTTTACGGGCCTAAGTACAGTTATCTGAACAATGTGCTGGTGTTCGGACCCTCTCCCAGCAGCCAGTGTAACGCTCCATGGGAGGGCCAGCTGGGGGAGTGTGCTAAATGGCTGCGCTGGACAGATGAAGGGGTAGGGGATGCTGCTGGGGAGCTGATCGCTGCCTCCTCCCATAGAGACACTATGTTTGTAAGCGGGGAGGCAGCCCCAGCTTACTCTCCTGCCATGCGGCTGAGGAGTGTCTACAGGGCCCTTGTGCTGCTCAACTCCCAGACCTTGCTAGTACTGGACCATGTTGAGAAGCTGGACGATTCGCCCATCACCTCGCAGAGTGCGTTCTTCCACAACCTCGACATTGACTTCAAATATGTCCCCTATAAATTCATGGACAAGTACAATGGGGCGTTGATGGACGTGTGGGATGCTCATTATAAAATGTTCTGGTTTGACAGCCAGGGTCTCAGCCCAGATACTAGGATACAGGAGGCCGAGCAGGCTGCGGAGTTCAAAAAGAGGTGGACACAGTATGTTAACGTCACATTCCCCATGAGGGGCACAGTAAGCCGAGTGGCCTATGTGATGCATGGACCTTATGTCAAAGTGTCCAACTGTCGATTTCTGGACAGTAGCAAAAATGGTGTCAGACTATCTCTAGTTATAAACAACACAGAGAAAATAGTTTCAGTTGTTACAAACTATAAAGACATAGGAACAAGATTAAGTTATTTAGGATTTGGGGGTTATGCCAAAATGGAAGACAGACATCAGATCATTCGATATGGTCTGGGGACTCAACTGGTTCCGAAACAAAACACAGTGGACAATCAGCTGTTTGATTTTGGATTCACAGTCAATGTGATAGCGGGGGTGATACTTTGTGTTGCCATTGTTTTTTTGACCCTGCAGAGAAAGTTCTATGTGTGCTTCAGTAGACTGATGCGCTATGCTCTGTTCTCGGTGCTCATACTGTGGATAGCTGCGCTGTTGTTCGTGTCAAACACCTGCGATCAACTCCTATGTGGGGTCAAATGGAAAGGTGTCAGCACTGACCCAGAGGTCAGCAAACAAACCAGACTTTATGATCAACATCGCTTTGCCCTGCCAACCGTTGTCATAACGACCCTGCCTGGCTCAGGATCTGAAATACTTAAGAACCTTTTTGACAACAGCTCCGACTTTGTTTACATTCGGGTCCCCACAGAGCATGTAGACATTCCAGAGACCGAGTACGAATTTGACTCGCTGGTTGATGCCTGTGAGTGGTCCAGAACGGACGCCCTGCGCGGACGCTTTAAAATAATCCAGGGCTGGCTGCATTCTCTGGTCCACAACACCAAGCTGCATTTGCAGAACATCCAGCTAGTGGAGAGTAGCAGGGCCAAGCTGCCCCAGAGAGCCCCAGGCCCCGGCAGTGACAGGAGGAAGAGGACCAGGAGGAAGGAGCCTGCCGCCGAGCTGAGGGGCAAGATGAGGGGCGGCCTTGATCGGGATGCTGAGTACGTCAGGGAGATGAGGCGCCACATCAGTGAGTACCCCAATGCCCGCGTGGTCCTCAACATGAGGAGTGGAAGCTGGGGGCTCAAACTCCCCTTCCTTCAGGAGGTGGTGGGCCCATCCCTGAGGACCATCAATGTAGTCAGAGACCCCCGGGCGTGGATCTATCTCATGCTCTATAACAGTAAACCCAGCTTTTACTCCCTTAAAAACATTCCTCAACACCTGTCCCTGATATTCAAGGAGGACGGTAACAGTAGCAGTACCAGGGACAGGTGCCCAGTCTCAGCCCCTGAGTTCAGAATGATCCGGAGGCTCTTGTCCCACTCGGAGGCCAGCGCCGTCCTCCTGCTGGCTCACCTGTGGCTGGCACACACTGCTGCAGTGCTGCGGGTCAGTGGGAGCCTCCAGGCAGAGGCCTACCTCCAGGTGAGGTTTGAGGACATAGTCACTTTCCCCCAGGAGACAGCTGAAAGGATCCACAGGTTCCTGGGGGTGCCGGTCACACCGGCGGCCCTCAACCAGCTCATGTTCACCACCTCCACAAACTTGTACAACCTGATGTACGAGGGGGACATATCACCAGCCAACATTAACATATGGAGGCAGAACATGCCTCGCAAGGACATCAGACTGATAGAGGACACATGTGGGGTGGTCATGAAAAGACTTGGGTACTCCAGGTTTATCAGCTAGTTAATGTTACTGCTGCAGGTCAGCCGATATCAAGTTGTCTTGTTTGTAACTGTCAATCTTTTACTTTAATCATCTCTAATGTTGTATTTTGCACTGACCGGTAACGGAAGTGATATCATCACTGAGTCACTGATGGGAAGTAGTAACACGGGACAAAAACAATTATTTAAGCCCAATTATTTAACTGTGTTCTGGGTTTTACTCTGTTACATTATACGTGGACGGTTCTACTCACACATGATACCTTGTGTTTGCAAGTGAGGGATGTTTTACATTAAAAATTAGTTGAAGGGGAACTTTACAAGTGAAAGTATTTGATTGTGTTTTCTCCCTATTATCCCTGGACAATTACTTTAAACACTCTTTGTTGGAGTGAGATTTCCACCCTTTGATGTCTTACAGTTGTCTCTTAAAAAGTCTCCCAAAAAACGGCAATGTCTAAACAGATTATTTTTGTAAAGCTGTTTGGAGCTTAGAAATACAATATGTTCCTAGTGCTTAATTGTTTTTTTTATATATATATATATATATATATATATATATATATATATATATATATATATATATATATATATATACACTACCGTTCAAAAGTTTGGGGTCACTTAGAAATGTTCTTGTTTTTGAAAGAAAAGCACATTTTTTGTCCATTCAAAAATTGCTGTTCTTTCAAAAACAAAGAGAGTTCTAAGTGACCCCAAACTTTTGAACGGTAGTGTATACATATATATGTAGAGTTGAAGTCTGAAGTTTACATACAGCTTAGCCAAATAAATTTAAACTCAGTTTTCCACAATTCCTGACATTTAATCTTAGGTCAGTCTTAGGTCAGTTAGGATCACCACTTTATTTTAAGAATGTGAAATATCAGAATAATAGTAGAGAGAATGGTTGATTTCAGCTTTTATTTCTTTCATCACATTCCCAGTGGGTCAGAACTTTACATACACCCAATTAGCATTGTGTTTAATATGTTTAACTTGGGTCAAACGTTTTGGGTAGCCTTCCACAAGCTTCCCACAATAAGTTGAGTGAATTTTGTCCATTCCTCCCGACAGAGCTGGTGTAACCGAGTCAGGTTTGTAGACCTTGCTTGCACACACTTTTTCAGTTCTGCCCACAAATGTTCTATAGGATTGAGGTCAGGGCTTTGTGATGGCCACTCCAATACCTTGACTTTGATGTCTGAAGCCATTTTGCCACAACTTTAGAAGTATGCTTGGGGTCGTTGTCCATTTGGAAGACCCATTTGCGACCAAGCTTTAACTTACTGACTGATGTCTTGAGATGTTGCTTTAATATATCCACATAATTTTGCTTCCTCGTGATGCCATCTATTTTGTGAAGTGCACCAGTCCCACCTGCAGCAAAGCACCTCAACAACATGATGCTGCCACCACTGTGCTTCACGGTTCGGATGGTGTTCTTCTGCTTGCAAGCCTCCCCCTTTTTCCTCCAAACATAATGATGGTCATTATGGCCAAACTATTTTTGTTTCATCAGACCAGAGGACATACCAGAGGACCAGAGGACATTTCTCCAAAAGTACGAGTTTTGTTCCCATGTGCAGTTGCAAACCGCAGTCTGGCTTTTTTATTGTGGTTTTGGAGCAGTGGCTTCTTCCTTGCTGAGCAGCCTTTCATGTTATGTCAATATAGGACTCGTTTTGCTGTGGATAGATACTTTTGTACCCGTTTCATCCAGCATCTTCACAAGGTCCTTTTCTGTTGTTCTGGGATTGATATGCATTTTTTCGCACCAAAGTACGTTCATCTCTAGGAGACAGAACGCGTCTCCTTCCTGAGCGGTATGATGGCTGCGTGGTCACATGGTGTTTATACTTGCATGCTATTGTTTGTACAGATGAACGTGGTACCTTCAGGTGTTTGGAAATTGCTCCCAAGGATGAACCAGACTTGTGGAGGTCTACAATTGTTTTCTAAGGTCTTGGCTTATTTTGATTTTCCCATGATGCCAAGCAAAGAGGCACTGAGTTTTAAGTTTGGCCTTGAAATACATCCACAGTTACACCCCCAATTGACTCAAATTATGTAAATTAGCCTATCAGGAGCTTCTAAAGCCATGATATCCTTTTCTGAAATTTTCCAAGCTGTTTAAAGGCATAGTCAACTTAGTGTATGTAAACTTCTGACCCACTGGAATTGTGATGCAGTGAATTATAAGTGAAATAATCTGTAAACAATTGTTGGAAAAATGACTTGTGTCATGCAGAAAGTAAATGTCCTAACTCACTTGCCAAAACGAAAGTTTGTTAACAAGAAATTTGTGGAGTGGTTGAAAAACGAGTTTTAATGACTCCGACCTAAATGTATGTAAACTTCCGACTTCAACTGTATATATATATATATATATATATATATATATATATATATATATATATATATATATATATATATGAATAATGTGTTCCTAGTGCTTATATAAATATGTATATGAATAATGTGGACTGTATTTTCATACAAATGTATACTGGAAATGTTTTATGTTAGACAAGAATGCCATCAAGGACTTTTATTTGAAGTTCATGACATGTTAATGGTTTAGCACTTTGCAGGGATTCCCTCAGATTATCTGTGAAAGACTATACATTTTAAGACTTTAAAATCAAGTTGAAGTAATTATTCAAATGGTAATCTTAGGTTGTTGGTTTTCTGGCGGAAAAGAAAAGCAATGCCTTGTTACAAACACACATACCCCAAAGGCTACAACAAATTAAAATGGGAATTAATACCATGATCATGACATGATGTTTAACCCTTTCATGGCATCCATTGAGTTAAATCCAAAGAGGGTCAGCTCCATAGAGATCAAACTGGGCTAAACGACAGCCCTGACACAGTTTCAGTCTGAGCTATTCCAAAGCATCCCCCCCCAGCTACCCATATTAATCTGCAAAACACCATAACTGGGGCTCTGTCCTCTGTTTCTGTTGCTGCGTTATCTTCACTCGGCCCTAGAGGAAATGCAAACAACGCAAGTTTCCATTTCCTGTCGCGCTCAATCAGATATCTAATGATCTTTCAGGACTTTGTCCTTAAACAGTTCACTAGACAACAGCCTTCACTGGTTATGAATATTAAGTGTCTATTAAAAGGATGTCTGGAAGTTTTAGTTTTCTGGGTTGTTATGTTCTATTCTATAAGCCACCAGTGTGGGCAAAATGTATTGAGTCTTTTTGAGTTTATATTTTATGCTTAATATACATTTAAATAATTGGATATTAAACAACATGGAAAAAATACACACTCAAAAACTGCCATTGTGTATGTAAAGAAATATACGTATCATATCTTACGGAAATATCAGTCCTTTCTCAGCCAGAAACTGTCCTGGTTTTCCACTATGAACACTGAAACCTGTGATTGCTTGGAAAACCTGTTTGATGTTGTGGTCTTTGACTGTGTGTAACTTGGCAGCCATGCTCTCTCTTTGGTGTTGCAATCCTGTTACCAACTCTGTTTTGTATTTGCTTGTGGGGATGTGTTTCCTTGCTTCTGTGGCCTTGAATTACAAACATACTTCTCTACATCTGGTTTTAATGGGCTCCAGAGCAGGATGCTGAGACAATGTAAAAGAAAATAATACATTCTTAAATACAGTACATTGACAACCAGTGACTAATATGATCCATTGCATCATTGATTCACTTTGTGGTTCTCTTTTGTAGTTCCAAAAACGGAGGCTGCTTCATCCCTATATATGGTAATCAAGGTCTAATATAGCTCTTTCTAGGAAATTGGTGACAGAAACGTAACTGCCTATATGTGTGCGATGCATGGCATGGAACAGCCATCAAAATCCTGTAAAGAAATACTCTTGTCACCTCTTTGCCTTAACGAGCCCTGAGCCACATAAAACATGTCTTAACTAGAGCTGTGTTGTTAGCCCGCTAGCATTCCTTATTCTTGCTGTCTCCATGATTATCCATCCTCTACTAACACTGAGGTACTGGCAAAGCCTTCTACTCATAATCCCCCTTCTGTTAAAGAAACAACTTCAATATCTAAAAATACATCTATATATTAAATGCTATCAAACAAAGTTAGCTATTCCTAATTGTACTTATGCTGATTATTACCCCCCCCCCCATTTTAGTCAAAGAAATGACTATGATTATTAGGCTAGTAAATATTCACATAAAATGTATATTTTTGCTTTGATATTATATCTTGAGATAAGTTATGATTTACATTAAAATCAAAACAGAGTGTTTTTTGATGCTGATTGTGTGTAGCGAAGGAAGGAATAAACATTTGATGTCAACCAATGAAATGATATATTCAAAACCAAAGCCAATTAGTTCAACTATGCATGTTATGTAAGAAGGAATTACTTTCTTGTCTAAGTCAAGTCAGTATCTCAAACAGTTCTTACTTGATGGAGAATCCCTAAAGTATTTATTTCTGACTCATTCAATTCCCACACCTATCCTCTCATATTTATACCAAGCCAAATCATATTATGCAGAATCCTTTTGATGTCTGATTGCAGCAAAAATAGTGTGAGGACGGTGATAAATAATATAACTATAAAGCATTCTGCTCAACTTCAGCTCGTATTGTGTGGGCTAAGGCATTCCTTATTCATCATTTTAAATCTCAATGTAGTCCAGGAGACCAGATATACTGATATAATGTGATTGCGGCCCTATAATGCAGTATGAGTAAGTGATCCACTGTATCACACTAAGCAGAGGTTAACCAAATGGAACGGTCGAGGGACTCAATTTCAGCTGAGTAACCGACTATAGCTGTACTCTTCTCCTTGCTATCTGCTATCCCCCGTATCCTCCACCAGCCCAGTATTGGTCCCAGGGGGTCCTCTCTCTCCTGGCAGCCACCAGCCCTGCCAACACTCATTAATTAACCTTTACTTCAGCCGCCATCAGTTAGGAACTATTCTAGTGGGGAGCTGGATCACTGTTATACAGTGTGTTTGCTATAGCTGTGTGCTACAGTATAGAGAGATAATATAGCCATTATTATAGTCTTACAACATTGTTGAATAGTCGTTTCTGATTGGCTGGAAGGTCATTTCAGAATGGACATTAAAACCAGATAATGGACAGTTGGAAAATATATCGGCGCACCTTGCAATCATGACGCAATAAGCGCCTACACATGCAGACCGTCCTTGCTACAAAGTTACAGAAAGTTAAACCAACAACCACACTAAACAAAATCTTTGTATGGGTGTCCTTGAACAGACAAGGGTACAGAGGATACAGGGACAAAAAAAAGGTAATTTAAATTAAATGTTCATTATCTATTGACAAGGTGTAAAGCTGATGGCATACCTATTGTTCCCAATGGGTCACTTTCACCTTGGCAGAATAATACCCGGCCATCAGATTCCTCCTCGGCGGCTGTCGTTGTTCATATTTACCCACTGGTGATAGAGTAAGCGAGCCGCTCTCTGTTTGGATATGGGGCGGCATGGATCATTCCGATTGGTATTAATGGAACTTGACTGGAGAGGAAATGAGGGGGCATTGTCAATTTACGCCTGAGGACAAGTCACGTCTGCGGGGAAAATGGAATCCTTCATGCCAATAAAGCAGAGCGGCAGTCACTAATTAAGATAAGACCACAAGACTCAGGCATGATCGCTGAATCACACAAAATATAGCACTAAAATGTAAACTATATTCATACCACCACTCATTTGAGCTGAGCATTACAGTATTGCTCATATAAAAGTGAGAGAGGACGATGCACATTAGAATGTTTTGGTCTAAAAAGTTTAAAATGCATGTTGATATTTTTCTATCTGAAAAAAAAATGCCCTTTTCTTTTCTGTACTGCAGTTAGATCTAAATATGGTTGACACGGAGTTGCGTTTGAGTCTAAACGTGAACATGACTGCCATTCTAATTGGTGAAGAGGACAAACAGTACTACATATCCCTGTCTATGGGGTTTGTGTTTGTGGCTGTGCTCAAAGTGGTTTGCCTTTTATCTCAACAGCCCTAATGGAAGAGGCCACTCAGTGCCTTAATTAGCATAATTTCCCTTTCTTACATTTGTTTACATTCTGAGAGCATCACCAATGTAAAAGCCATAGAGAAATGTATTTTCCCCGTGAAACCCGAAAGCCTACAGTATCTCTGACCCTCCTATCATGAATGCGTCTCTAAGTCTAAAGTAAATAAACATTTCTTTACAAATGATGTTTCCTCTTGGGAGCAATACACGTGCAGTATATACATCAGGACATATATGCTTTTAAGAGTTGATTACTTTTTGACTTTGAAAGTGAAACCTTCTAGTTCCTGTCAGCGGCCTGTCAGCTTAACCTGTCTGTCTGTGCAGTCATGTTAAATCCTCTTTCTTGCTTCGTTCGCTTGCAGGCTAGCTGCACTTCTGTGACTCTAGGACACAGAGCTGCTGTATCTCTGTCTGAAGCCTGTTCCTCATGTTTCAACCCTTGTGGCGTGTCCTCAATTGCTAACAAAGCACAAACGAAGCAGGATGACGTGTTTAGAAATGAAAATGAAAAAAAGATTTTCAACTGAAAGCATTTACTGTGCTGGCAACTGACTGATTTAACTACACAACATGGCAATGTCAGCCTAAACTGGACCTGACCCCATTATGGTCGAAATAGAGTTGTTTAACGGGACGAGCCAATAGCGTAACCTAATGAGGTGTTTCTGCCCATTAAGGGCCTGCCATACTACAGTAGCGAGACCTCAGAGCTAGTGTTGTTTTTCTGGAGTGAGGGAAACTGGCCAGCTGGCTAGCCAACAGACAGACAGAAGGGACAGGATGGGGAGAGGCCATTCCTGGACGATAGACTCAGTAGTCTTTCATTATGAGTATTTAGGAAACCATAACGACGCGCTGTCATATGGCTACTACGATGACCACTTTGGTTTCATGTCTGGAAGACATTTGAAGGCTTTTAAAACAACCATCATGGTTGAGTTGTCAGAACAATAGTATTAGCGAGAGTGTGAGGGAGAGAGAGACAGAGACAGAGAGAGATAAACAGAGACCAACAGACAGAGAAAACAAGGTCTATTGTCTTGCGGAGGAGCCCCATCCTGGGTTGATTTGCTCAAACACAAATCTTTGATTTCTCATTAGTGTTATTTACAGTGGGGCAAAAAAAGTATTTAGTCAGCCACCAATTGTGCAAGTTCTCCCACTTAACAATATGAGAGAGGCCTGTAATTTTCATCATAGGTACACTTCAAATACGAAAGACAAAATGAGAAAAAAAATCCATCTTGGCCATAGTGGAGTTTGGAGTGTGACTGTTTGAGGTGGTGGACAGTTGTCTTTTATACTGATAACAAGTTCAAACAGGTGCCATTGATACAGGTAATGAGTGGAGGACAGAGGAGCCTCTTAAAGAAGAAGTTACAGAAATCTTGCTTGTTTGTAGGTGACCAAATACTTATTTTCCACCATCATTTGCATTTAAATTCATTAAAAATCCTACAATGTGATTGTCTTGATTTCTTTTCTCATTTTATCTGTCATAGTACCTATGATGAAAATTACAGGCCTCTCTCATCTTTTTAAGGGGGAGAACTTGCACAATTGGTGGCTGACTAAATACTTTTTTGCCCCACTGTACATGTAGTAACTATAATGGCCTCTGTGACATAATAGTATATGTAATTTAGCAGGCGCTTTAATCTAAAGCAACATTACAGTCACGCGTGCATACATTTTATGTATGGTTTGCCCCAGGAATCAAACCCACAATCCTGGTGTTGCCATGCCCTACCAACTGAGCCGTGGAACTGGCAGTACCGTAAAAGGCTGTTGTAAAGAAGCTAGATATAACCAATGTGAAGCTTAAGAGTCATTACGTTTTTTCTATCACCTCAAATATCCCATATCACTGTCTCGAGGATACTGCTAAGGGTACTTTGCCTGATAAGAAATTGACAGGAGACCAGAGTGGCAGAGGAATCCTTGCCCTATGAGTTTTTCAGATAAGCCAATCATTATACTGTACCATAGACTTTCTCTTATCCATCCTCTAACCCTCCCACCGAGCTCATGCTATCTACACCTCTGGCACAGTGCAAAGGCACTTTTCAGCTTAAGATTACTTTTTTCTCGACTTTCGAGACACTGTGGCGACTTTCTGTGGAAAAACTTTTGACTTTTAACAAGGGCATTGTTTCTTGGAGTGACAAGGCTGGTTCTGCTTTTGGCATTCTAAATATGATTATAGGTAAGGGCACTTGCACACCTTTATTTTTGCGTACACCACTGCCTTCTATACAAACTGATGTTTGTCTGGTCCAATGGAAAGAATACACATTGGACAAGACACTTGATTCTAGAGTAAACAACCACCTGACCACAACATATTTTTTTGTATAATTCTGAAAATGTATCTAGTATCCGTGGGTGAAGAGTTACACATGACAGGACTTGGCATACTTGTAAAGACAGGTGGAGATGCTGCATCTGTTTCAAAGCTCATCTAAATGGATGTAGCCATGTTCCCAAACAAGTCTAGTAACAGCACGATTTTATAGTGAAAGAGACATCGTGCCACTGACAGCCAGGCTGGTGAGAGACGAGGGATGGAGGGACGTTCATCACTCTCATCACTCTCCCCTACTCCCCTGCTATATACAGCAGCAGAAGAAGCCAGATGGTCGAATTCTGCAGTCATCTGCTTCTGTTCCTCCAACACCACCTCTCCCGTCCCCTGGCTCCGTTTGCAAGAGTGGTGAGAAATTATGAGTAAAGAAATCTATATTGAAAGAGACAAGCGGCCAGGAAAATCCCTCAGCACAGAAGTGTATCTATGAACCTGCCATTGGAGAATTTGTCTTTTTCATTTTTGTGGTTTCCACATTTTGTGGTTTCCACTGTCAAGTATAGTGCAGGTGCAGATGCCTACGTTGGAAAAAATAAACATTCTTAAATGGTTATTCCTCTTGCCCAATAAATAACCTTTGAGTTAAATGCCGATGTGGCATCTACGGTTCTTGATGTGGCATCTACGGTTCTTCAGAATTTTAAAAGGTTCTTGAAATGTATGGAAGCCTGCAGATGTGTCCCTTTCATAGCATCCATTAAATTGGCCAGTGTTAACTAGTGTTGATTTTCCAGTGTTGATTCAAGAGTAAAACTAACAATGAAAAGAGTTAAATTAACACTCAGTGGTGTAAAATAATAACTAGATTTGAACCAAAACCATGCCCATCATTATCATATTTCCCAGCATACTCTACTGCGGGTAAGACAGGGAATTTTTACTAGGATTAAATGTCAGGAATTGTGAAAACTGAGTTTAAACGTATTTGGCTAAGGTTTATGAAAACTTTTGACTTCAACTGTACATTTTTCTAAACTGTTCCAATCTGTTACTTCTACTTTTTGAACCTGTTACTTATTAAATGGTGGTTCCAGTTTAAGACAGTCTCATATCTTAGTCTTCTCAACCCTATTAGTCATTCTGATTGCAAGTTACGGGTGAATAAAAATTCTAAATGTTGGGTAATCCCATTCTGGCTGGATTCCAATAGGAATTACACATCACTTTGCAAGCCAGCATAATGTGACTTGCAGGCCTGATGTGATCTGGAAAATATGAGTTTAAGGCCACTGTATTGGGTAAAACTAGGCCCTCAAATAATGGATTTAAGAAATACTCTATACTGTATATATAAAATTATGTGGACACCACTTCAAATTAGTAGATTTGGCTCTTTCAGCGACACCTGTTGCTGACAGGTGTATACAATCGAGCACACAGTCATGCAATCTCCATAGACAAACATTGACAGTAGATTGGCCTTAGTGAAGAAAGAGCTCAGTGACTTTCAACGTGCCACCTTTCCAACAAGTCAGTTCGTAAAATATATGCCCTGCTAAAGCTGCCATGTTCAACTTTAAGTGCTGTTATTGTGAAGTGGAAATATCTAGGAGCAACAACGGCTTAGCTGCACAGTGGTAGGCCACACAAAGTTTACAGAATGGGACCCCCGAGTGCTATATCGCGTACCGAGTAAAAATCGACTGTCCTCAGTTGCAAAACTCACTACTGAGTTCCAATCTGCCTCTGGAAGCAACTTCAGCACAATAACTGTTTGTCAGGAGCTTCATGAAATGGGTTTCCATGGTCGAACATACAAGCCTAAGATCACCATGCACAATGCCAAGAGTCGGCTGGAGTGGTGTAAAGCTCGCCTCAATTGGAGTGATGAATCACGCTTCACCATCTGGCTGTCCAACGGACTAATCTGGGTTTGGCGGATGCCAGGAGAACACTACCTGCCTGAATGCATAGTGCCGGCTGTACAGTTTGGGAGAAGAGGAATAATGATCTGGGGGTGTTTTTCATGGTTCAGGTTAGGCCCCTTAGTTCCAGTGAAGGGAAATCTTAACGCTATAGCATACAATGAATTGACAACCTCATTAATGCTTCTGTGCCTGAATGGAAGTAAGTCCCAACACCAATGTTCCAACATCTAGTGGAAAACCTTCCCAGTAGAGTGGAGGCTGTTATAGCAGCAAAGGGGGGACCAACTCCATATTAATGCCCATGATTTTGGAATGAGATGTTCGACGAGCAGGTGTCCCATACTTTTGGTCATGTATTGTCTTGAAGATGCACTATGCAGAAATCACTCAGCTACTTCCTGGTTGCTATAATTCGAATAGTTTGCCTAATTTCAGTTTATGTGACAAAACAAGCAGGTATAGTGTAGAGCAGTGGTTCCCAAACTTTTTATAGCCCCGTACGTACCCCTTCAAACATTCAACCTCCAGCTGCGTACCCCCTCTAGCACCAGGGTCAGCGCATTCTCAAATGTTGTTTTTTGCCATCATTTTAAGCCTGTGTCACGCCCTGGTCGAAGTATTTTGTGTTTATCTTCATTTATTTGGTCAGGCCAGGGTGTGGCATGGGTTTTTGTATGTGGTGTGTTGGTATTGGATTGTAGCTTAGTGGGGTGTTCTAGTTAAGTCTATGGCTGTCTGAAGTGGTTCTCAATCAGAGGCAGGTGTTTATCGTTGTCTCTGATTGGGAACCATATTTAGGCAGCCATATTCTTTGAGTGTTTCGTGGGTGATTGTCCATAGTGTCCTGATGTCCTTGGGCTGTGTTTATTTGCACCAGTATTAGGCTGTTTTGGTTTTCGTTACGTTTATTGTTTTGTAGTGTTTGTATTTAGATTCGTGTTGCTTCAGTTTAATAAACATGGATCGCAATCTACACGCCGCATTTTGGTCCGACTCTCCTTCACACCTAGAAAGCCGTAACAGCCTGCCACACACACTATACGATACATTTATTAAACATAAGAATGGGTGTGAGTTTTTTGTCACAACCTGGCTCGTTGGAAGTGATAAATAGCTCTTATAGGACCATGGCATAAATAATAATAATCAAAAATGTTGCTCTTTATTTAGTCATCTTACATGTAGTTCCAAGATGGCGTAGCAGTAAGTCGTCCTCTCGTATCGTCTCTCTGTAAATATCTGTAAATACCGTCGCTTTTTCGTTTTGGATATTTTTCTTCACATATCTTTAAAAACATTTTGCTAAACCTAAGCTTCCAAATACTCTCCTGCAATCCGCCTCACCCAATGTAGCTACTTTTCCTAAAGTATTTATATTTACTTCGGAACCGAAACCCCTGAACTGAAGTTAGCCAGCTAACCACCAGCTATGCTAGCAGTCTTCAGCTAACCGGTCATCAGCTAACCTTTAGCTCGGAAAGCTCTCGCCAGTTCGAACAACGCGACGCTAACCAGAGCATAACGGACCTATTTATTTTTTATCCCCGGATTCTCTCCGCAAACGGAACATTTTTTTCAGCTGGATCTTCACAACTAGCCATCGAGCTAAACCGCAACCCTGGTTGTTTACTCCTGGCTAGCATTTCCACCCACGTAGCTTGAAGCTAGCCCGGCCAGAGCTCCTGTGTTCCTAGCATACTCCTGGGCTTCTATACCCGGATCCACGACCGGTCTACCGATGTCACTGCATGAAGAGGAATAAATTGACTCACCCCATCGCGACGTCCTCCAAAGGCTAACTCTCTAGCCCTCGCCATTTCCTTGCTTGCTAATTCGGCATGCTAACTGCTAGCTTGTTTAGCCCAGGTCCGCTAACTACTACCTTGTTTACCCAGGCCTGCTAACCGTCTGCATCGCAGTGGCCCATATGTACTTTCTATCTCTTCCCGATTTTTAAAATTTGTTTATACCTTCCCGGAAACCTGCCTCACCCAATGTGATACGGAATCGCTATTATTTTTAATTTTTAGTACACACTCAAGAACCTCCAGAAGCGAATCCGCTAACTAGCTACAAGCTACTTAGTCACTTTTTTTTTTACCTGGATAACACCTGCCAGTCCAGCCCCCCTGCCTCATCCACCGCTGCCCCTGGACTCTGATCACTTGGCTACATAGCTGCACGCTGGACTGTCCATTAATCACGGTACTCCATTCTGCTTGTTTGATTTATCTGTCGGCCCCGTTGCCTAGTCGATGCCATTTTACCTGCTGTTGTTATGCTAGCTGATTAGCTGTTGTCTCACCCACTGTTTTAGCTACCTTTCCCAATTCAACACCTGTGATTACTGTATGCCTCGCTGTATGTCTCTCTCAAATGTCAATATGCCTTGTATACTGTTGCTCAGGTTAGTTATCATTGTTTTAGTTCACAGTGGAGCCCCTAGTCCCACTCCTCATACCCCTGATACCTCCTTTGTCCCACCTCCCACATATGCGGTGACCTCACCCATTACAACCAGCATGTCCACAGATAAAACCTCTCATCATTACCCAGTGCCTGGGCTTACCTCCGCCGTACCCGCACCACACCATACCCCTGTCTGCGCATTATGCCCTGAATATATTCTACCATGCCCAGAAACCTGCTCCTCGTATTCTCTGCCCCCAACGCTCTAGGTCGACCAGATTTTGATAGCCTTTAGCCGCACCCTCATACTACTCCTTCTCTGTTCTTCGGGTGATGTGGAGGTAAACCCAGGCCCTGCATGTCCCCAGACACCCTCATTTGTTGACTTCTGTGATCGAAAAAGCCTTGGTTTTTGTGATCGAAAAAGCCTTGGTGTCAACATCAGAAGCCTCCTCCCTAAGTTTGTTATACTCACTGCTTTAGCCCACTCTGCTAACCCTGATGTCCTTGCCATGTCTGAATCCTGGCTCAGGAAGGCCACCAAAAATTCAGAGATTTCCATACCCAACGATAACATCTTCCATCAAGATAGAACTGCCAAAGGGGGAGGAGTTGCAGTCTACTGCAGAGATAGCCTGAAAAGTAATGTCATACTTTCCAGGTCCATACCCAAACAGTTCGAACTACTAATTCTGAAAATTACTCTCTCCAGAAATAAGTCTCTCACTGTTGCCGCCTGCTACCGACCCCACTCAGCTCCCAGCTGTGCCCTGGACACCATTTGTGAATTGATTGCCCCCCATCTAGCTTCAGAGTTTGTTCTGTTAGGTGACCTAAACTGGGACACCCCGGCAGTCCTACAATCTAAGCTAGATGCCCTCAATCTCACACAAATCATTAAGGAACCCACCAGGTACAACCCTAACTCTGTAAGCAAGGGCACCCTCATAGACGTCATCCTGACCAACTGGCCCTCCAAATATATATGCCATTTAGCAGACGCTTTTATCCAAAGCGACTTACAGTCATGTGTGCATACATTCTACGTATGGGTGGTCCCGGGGATCGAACCCACTACCCTGGCGTTACAAGTGCCATGCTCTACCAACTGAGCTACAGAAGGACCAAATACACCTCCGCTGTATTCAACCAGGATCTCAGCGACCACTGCCTCATTGCCTGTATCCGCTACGGTGCCGCAGTCAAACGACCACCCCTCATCACTGTCAAACGTTCCCTAAAACACTTCTGTGAACAGGCCTTTCTAATCGACCTGGCCCGGGTATCCTGGAAGGACATTGACCTCATCCCGTCAGTTGAGGATGCCTGGTCATTCTGTGGCGAAATCTGCTCGGAGCCTTCACCGTGCGCTGCCACTTTAAGAGCGCATGAGCAGTAAGGAAGGAGGAAATAAAGAGAACTTGTTCAGCTGTTTGGGGAGGAACTCTTGGGTGGCGCGACAGTTTGATTGTGTGTGCTGTGCTGCAGAAGTTTTGTTTGTTTTCAGCGTTTGTTATAAAGTATTTAACTCAATCATCGGTGTGATCGCTTTAGATCGTGGTTGTTTTTGTTTGGGACCGCGCCCGTTATGGATCGCATGGATTAGTAGCAACATTGTTGCGAAGCTTTAACAAACAAACCAACAAACCATCGGACAGTCAGACACCGGCAGGCCTGAAGACCACAGCTAAGATTGATCTTTTTCTCTCTCTTTCTCTTCGCTCTCATTCCAGTGATTTACCCTGCAACAGACTCTCTATTTGTTAAATGCACTGCCCATTGAAGTTCATTAGAGCTGGACTATTATTTCCCTGACAGAAGTATTTGGATGGACATTTTAGTAGGTTACTTGCAAGTTGTATATTATGTGAACTGTATTGAGGTGGAGTGGACTAATGACATGTGGCCGAGAAGACTGTGGACATTTTTAAGGCCTTTGTTGTGTCGATGAACACCCCCCACATTCATACCCTCTGCAATCATCCACTAGAAAATAATACAGATTATTGCAAATCCTATGTTGATGACTGGGTTCGTTCTTGTATGAAGTTGCTGTTGAATTGCTCTGCCATTATTAGTATTAGTATTATTGTATGAGGTATTCGTGTTTGGGTTACCCCTGTGCTGTGATGTGGGTTTTATATGGTGTGTATTCTTTTTTCTCTCCGCTGGGTGCCACAGGGTTCAGTTCTCGGGCCGACTCTTTTCTCTGTATATATCAATGATGTTGGTCTTGCTGCGGGCGATTCCCTGATCCACCTCTACGCAGACGACACCATTCTATATACTTTCAGCCCGTCATTGGACACTGTGCTATCTAACCTCTAAACGAGCTTCAATGCCATACAACACTCTTTCCGTGGCCTCCAACTGCTCGTAAACGCTAGTAAAACCAAATGCATGCTTTTCAACCGATCGCTGCCTGCACCCGCATGCCCGACTAGCATCACCACACTGGATGGTTCCGACCTTGAATATGTGGACACCTATAAGTACCTAGGTGTCTGGCTAGACTGCAAACTCTCCTTCCAGACCCATCTCAAACATCTCCAATCGAAAATCAAATCAAGAGTCGGCTTTCTATTCCACAACAAAGCCTCCTTCACTCACGCTGCCAAGCTTACCCTAGTAAAACTGACTATCCTACCGATCCTCTATGTCATCTACAAAATCGCTTCCAACACTCTACTCAGCAAACTGGATGCAGTTTATCACAGTGCCATCCATTTTGTCACTAAAGCACCTTATACTACCCACCACTGCGACTTGTATGCTCTAGTCGGCTGGCCCTCGCTACATATTCGTCGCCAGACCCACTGGCTCCAGGTCATCTACAAGGCCATGCTAGGTAAAGCTCCGCCTTATCTCAGTTCACTGGTCACGATGGCAACACCCATCCGTAGCACGCGCTCCAACACCTCATTCGGCCGTCTTTCGTTCCAGTACTCTGCTGCCTGTGACTGGAACGAATTGCAAAAATCACTGAAGTTGGAGACTTTTATCTCCCTCACCAACTTCAAACATCAGCTATCTGAGCAGCTAACCGATCTCTGTAGCTGTACATAATCTATTGGTAAATAGCCCACCAATTTTCACCTACCTCATCCCCACAGTATTCATTTATTGACTTTTCTACTCTTTTGCACACCAATATCTCTACCTGTACATGATCATCTGATCATTTATCACTCCAGTGTTAATCTGCAATATTGTAGTTATTCCCCTACCTCCTCATGCCTTTTGCACACATTGTATATAGACTCCCCTTTTTTTCTACTGTGTTATTGACTTGTTAATTGTTTACTCCATGTGTAACTCTGTGTTGTCTGTTCACACTGCTATGCTTTATCTTGGCCAGGTCGCAGTTGCAAATGAGAACTTGTTCTCAACTAGCCTACCTGGTTAAATAAAGGTGAAATAAAAAAAATAAAACCTTATTTGTTAATCGAAAATTGTGAATAGCTCATCACAGGTTAATGAGAAGGTTGTGCTTGACCTCCGCAATGTTGAGTTGTATTGGAGAGAGTCTCAGTCTTAAATCATTTTACACGCACAGTCTGTGCCTGTATTTAGTTTTCATGCTAGTGAGGGCTGAGAATCCACTCTCACATAGGTACGTTGTTGCAAAGGGCGTCAGTGTCTTAACAGCGTGATTTGCAAAGGCAGGATAATCCAGAAACTGCTTGTTGCAATTTCAATGAGGCTCTCTTGTTCAGATATTTGTAAGTGGACTAGAGGCAGGGCATGAAAGAAATAACGAATCCAGTTGTTTGTGTCATCCGTTTCGGGAAAGTACCTGCGTAATTGTGCACCCAACTCACCACATTTGACATTGTCCGTAAGCTTGAGTTCATTTGCACACAAAAAATAATACAATGATGGAAAGACCTGTGAGTTGTCCTTGTTAATACAGACAGGGAAGAGCTCCAACCTCTTAATCATAGCCTCAATTTTGTCCCGCACATTGAATATAGTTGCGAAGAGTCTGTAATCTTAGATTCAGTTTATTCAGGCGAGAAAAAACATCACCCAGTTAGGCCAGTTGTGTGAGAAACTCTTCATCATGCATGTGATCAGACAAGTAAAAATTACGGTCAGTAAAGAAAATTTTAAGCTTGTCTCTCAATTAAAAAAAATGTATCAATACTTTGCCCCTTGATAACCACTTCTGTATGTTGTAAAAGCGTTACATGGTCACTGCCCATATCATTGCATAGTGCAGAAAATACACAATAGTTCAGGGGCCATACTTTTAACAAAGTTAACCATTTTCACTGTAGTGTCCAAAACGTATTTCAATCTGTCAGGCATTCCCTTGGCAGCAAGAGCCTCTTGGTGGATGCTGCAGTTTACCCAAGTTGTGTCGGGAGCAACTGCTTGCACAAGCCCCATCAGTACAGATACTAACACACCTTGACCACCAAAGTCCATTTGATGTCACAAAGCTGTCCAGTACTTTTTAAAAATCCTCTCCTGTTGTCCTGGTTTCCAGTGGTTTGCAGAAGAGGATGTCTTCCTTAATTGACCCCCCATTAATGTAACAGACATATACCAGGAGCTGTGCCAGGCACGGGCACATCTGTTGACTCATCCAGCTGTAACGCATAGAATTCACTGGCTTGTATGCAAAGAGGTAATTGTTTCAAAACATCTCCTGTCATGTCACTGATGCATCGTGAAACAGTGTTGTTTGATGAAGGCATTGTCTGTCGTTTTTTGGGCCTTTTCCCCCAGCAATGTCCCAGCCATATCCGCGGCAGAAGGAAGAATTAAGTCCTCCACCACAGTATGGGGCTTGCCTGTCCTAGCCACTCGGTAGCTCACATTTACATTTACATTTACATTTAAGTCATTTAGCAGACGCTCTTATCCAGAGCGACTTACAAATTGGTGCATTCACCTTATGACATCCAGTGGGACAGTCACTTAACAATAGTGCATCTAAAACTTAGGGGGTGGGGTGAGAGGATTACTTAACCTATCCTAGGTATTCCTTAAAGAGGTGGGGTTTCAGGTGTCTCCGGAAGGTGGTGATTGACTCCGCTGTCCTGGCGTCGTGAGGGAGTTTGTTCCACCATTGGGGGCCAGGGCAGCGAACAGTTTTGACTGGGCTGAGCGGGAGCTGTACTTCCTCAGTGGTAGGGAGGCTGGATGAACGCAGTGCCCTTGTTTGGGTGTAGGGCCTGATCAGAGCCTGGAGGTACTGAGGTGCCGTTCCCCTCACAGCTCCGTAGGCAAGCACCATGGTCTTGTAGCGGATGCGAGCTTCAACTGGAAGCCAGTGGAGAGAACGGAGGAGCGGGGTGACGTGAGAGAACTTGGGAAGGTTGAACACCAGACGGGCTGCGGCGTTCTGGATGAGTTGAAGGGGTTTAATGGCACAGGCAGGGAGCCCAGCCAACAGCGAGTTGCAGTAATCCAGACGGGAGATGACAAGTGCCTGGATTAGGACCTGCGCCGCTTCCTGTGTGAGGCAGGGTCGTACTCTGCGGATGTTGTAGAGCATGAACCTACAGGAACGGGCCACCGCCTTGATGTTAGTTGAGAACGACAGGGTGTTGTCCAGGATCACGCCAAGGTTCTTGGCGCTCTGGGAGGAGGACACAATGGAGTTGTCAACCGTGATGGCGAGATCATGGAACGGGCAGTCCTTCCCCGGGAGGAAGAGCAGCTCCGTCTTGCCGAGGTTCAGCTTGAGGTGGTGATCCGTCATCCACACTGATATGTCTGCCAGACATGCAGAGATGCGATTCGCCACCTGGTCATCAGAAGGGGGAAAGGAGAAGATTAATTGTGTGTCGTCTGCATAGCAATGATAAGAGAGACCATGTGAGGTTATGACAGAGCCAAGTGACTTGGTGTATAGCGAGAATAGGAGAGGGCCAAGAACAGAGCCCTGGGGGACACCAGTGGTGAGAGCGCGTGGTGAGGAGACAGATTCTCGCCACGCCACCTGGTAGGAGCGACCTGTCAGGTAGGACGCAATCCAAGCGTGGGCCGCGCCGGAGATGCCCAACTCGGAGAGGGTGGAGAGGAGGATCTGATGGTTCACAGTATCGAAGGCAGCCGATAGATCTAGAAGGATGAGAGCAGAGGAGAGAGAGTTAGCTCACCATATAAGACTCTTCTAGCCCCTTCTTATTAATGGTATCTGTTGCTTTTATACATGTCTTACTACTCGAAAGTTGTCTTAATTCTCGCTCCAAAAACTCCTGTGGCTTATTTTTCAAATTGGAATGTTTTGTTTATAAATGTCTGTGCAAGAGTGAAGGTTTCATCGAGTTGTCAGATAGTACTTTTGCACATATAACACACTGTGGCTGAAGAAAGGCACTACTCCCAATATAAGTGAACCTCAAATCCATGTTGTTCTCATCATATTTGCACCTCTTTGATGGTCCAAAGTCCCTGTCTGTTGTTCAGTGCTTTCCCGGGTAAGGGGGCAGTAGCTCTTCAGCTGCATCAGATTCACAACTGTCAGTGTCCATGCTAGCTGGGCTAATAACAAATGTAGAATTACTGATGCTAGCATTGGATGTGCTCGTGGAAGCAGAACAACTTCGTCAACAGGTACAGGTGTAGTACTGCTGGTAGTAATGTAGTAGTACTACCAGTAGAGCTGGTATCTGTCTCTAAGGACGCAGGCCTTACTTTTTTAAAACCATTTATACATTTCCGAGCAAATGTAATAAGCAGTAGCTACATTTGGCTACATATGGACCGTTAGTGGAATTCCCGTGAGAGAGTAATGGTTAATGTGATTGGATGATAATGATTTGACTAGGCTACCTGTGTTTGACATTGAGTTGATATTTTGCTGAACACTAGAGAGTTACATTTTATTTTTGCCAATGAAATGAAGCTACTCAGGTGTGAAAAAAACCTCACCCATATTTATAGCCCCGTTGGAAGAAAAATAATTGACTGTTTGAAAATGTGAAGAATGTTTTTATTTGGAGTACCCCTGACGGCATTGCGCGTACTCCTGTGGGTACGAGTAACCCAGTTTGGGAATACCTGGTGTAGAGGATCTTTGTACCATCTAAACCAACGTGAAATATACATTATTTTCCATAACCAAATATTGTACTTTCAGCTGTTTGAAGCTGGTATGCAAAACCGAAAGTAAAAGAGTCAAAAACAAAACTTCACTTTACAGAAATGGTGCAAATAGAAGCTATCTTCCTTTCTTTGACTTGCTTTTGATGAGAAGGACTGATCTATCTTTTGGGGCGGCAGGTAGCCTAGTGGGTAGAACGTTGGTGTAAGGTGTATATATGGGAGGCAAAGTCAAGTGCAGGAGAGCGGAGCATAATAAACAGGCACACTTACCGGTTAACAAATGACAGCACATAACACATATTAGTGCCAAAAACACGGTCTAAAACAAAAGTGCAGTGACTGACAAATATCCATGTAACAAATAACAATCACTCACAAATACAACATGGGCAACAGAGGAGTAAATAATAAACAAGTAATTGGTTGAGTGGAGCCAGGTGTGATAAAACAAAGACAGAACAAATGGAAAATGAAAAGTGGATCGGCGGTGGCTAGAAAGCCGAACGCCGCCCGGACAAGGAGAGGGACCGACCTCGGCGGAAGTCGTGACAGTTGGGCCAGTAACCAAAAGGTTGCTGGATTAAATCCCTGGGTTGACAAGGTATAAATCTGTCATTATGCCACTGAACAAGGCAGTTAATCCACTGTTCCCCAGTATGACTTGCATAGTTAAATAAAGGTTAAATTAAAAATCTATAGCACATATGAATTTGGTAGGTTTGCCCAAGAAGTTACATATTAATGACAAACTATTCAGTTCAGATCTCACTTGGTGAAGGCCACAGGACTGAAAAACCATATCTTTGTCACTAGCAAACACAGCTGGGGGTAGTACTGGTAATGTTAAAATTCACTCAAAAAGCACCCTGGGAAAAAGCTAATAAGGCTTAAAATCCTACAACAGGGCTATTAATTTCCAGTCTAGGTGTCACGCCTTGGTCATTGTATTTTGTGTTTTTGTTATATGTTTGGGTAGGCCAGGGTGTGACATGGGTTTATATGTTGTTTTCGTATTGGGGTTTGTATTATTTGGGATCGCGGCTGATTAGGGGTGTTGTATAGGCTTGGCTGCCTGAGGCAATTCCTAATCAGAGTCGGGTGATTCTCGTTGTCTTGGATTGGGAACCGTATT
Organism: Oncorhynchus gorbuscha; assembly: GCF_021184085.1. NCBI lineage: Eukaryota > Metazoa > Chordata > Actinopteri > Salmoniformes > Salmonidae > Oncorhynchus > Oncorhynchus gorbuscha. The sequence continues at coordinate 28,357,094 of NC_060179.1, read as the reverse complement.
TAGGCAGCCTTAGTTTCGCTTTGTATTTCGTGGGTGATTGTTCCTGTCTTTGTGTAGTGTTCACCAGATAGGCTGTAATAGTTTCACGTTCCGTTTGTTGTTTTTTGTATTTAGTATCAGTTATTTCATGTACCGCATTTCATTCATTAAAGTCATGAGTAACCAACACGCTGCATTTCGGTCCCACTCTCTTCCTTCAACAGACGAACGGCGTTACACCAGGGGTGCCAAAACATTTGTGGATATGGATTTTTGCATGGTTCTTCAAAGAACTATCACATTTATGGTTCTTCAGAGACCTTGGAATGGTTCCCCTATGGCATCGCTCACAAGAACCTTATTTGGTTTTAACTCGCACCTTTATTTTTAAGTGTACTAGGTGTCCAAGGGAAATGTCTGTCTTCACACAGCTGGACATTCAGGCTTTTGTGAAGGTGTCAGGAGGACGTGACAGGGGGAAGAAAGAAAAAGAGGTGACCTTGAGAGAGTGAGAGAGGCAAGGAGAGGTGTCAGCACCATGATACAGACAGTGATGATCCAGTGACAGTAGTAATAGCTTTTGAGGAGGAAGTGCTAAACTGTCCTCAAACGACTTGAACAAAAAACACCACCAGGTATCACGTTTCAGGGAAGACCCAGATGCAGACAATGTCGAAGTAACAAAAGTTTATGACTAGAACAGGGGACAGGCAAAACGACAGGCAGAGGTCAGTAATCCAGATCAGAGTCCAAAAGCTACAGAATGGCAGGCAGTCGCAGGGTCAGGGCAGGCAGAAGTCAATAACCCAGGGTTGTGTGACAAGGTACTGAAACAGCAGGCAGGCTCAGGGCAGGCAGAAAGGTCAAAACTAGAAACAGCCTGGCGCAAGTGGAAAACCACTGTTAGGCTTGACGAACAAAACATACTGGCAACAGACAAACAGAAAACACAGGTATATTTACACTGGGGATAATGGGGAAGATGGGCGACACCTGGAGGGGGGTGGAGACAAGCACAAAGACAGGTGAAACAGATCAGGGTGTGACACCAGGAGGGCCTAAGATAGATTGACGCTGACAGAAGTTTGGCTTTATCCATCTGCTTAGCAGGCTCTTATTGAGGACATGACCAGGAGATCAGAAGATATTCACTGAGATGATATTTCAGTGTGTTCATCTTGTCGCTGTTCAGCCATGGGGCATAATTACAATAAATTACCACACATCCTCCCAAAGAACCCCTCCCAATACCATAGGCCTACACTAGAGAGACATATATATATATATATTGCATGTTTAACTCTAGCCCTATTTTAAAACCTACTACCAGTGTAGGATAATATGAGTTGTTTCTCAGTTAGTCGGTTACACAACCTGTCATTTAAGCTTTTCATAATGCTAGGTTCCAATCAGATGCACCCAATGTTTCACGTTGTTCAGCAGGCCAAACCAAGTCATACCATCCTGTCAAGTACTTTCTGGACGTCATTTTGTGGTCCTCCCCAAAATTAGATGCAAGTGGTCTTGCCCAGTGGCTGCATATCGATGACAGGTCAATTCCAACTTAGGAAAAAGTTACACTAGAACTTTTTGGGCAAGCTACAACTATAATTGGGTTGATTTTCAATGTAACTTTTTGCATTCATGATGTATTATTCCTCTCTCAGCGCGCTTTTTAAGATTGCGTCCATCAAATCAGAACACTTTTCTCTGTCACGGAAAAACTGTTTCCAGCTCTATTTAAATCATTAATCAATCATACATACTAAACCTCTCATGGCTGCTCAAATCCCAGCTAAAGATACTGAAAATGATTTTATTGTCACATACACCCAAAATAGCACTCAATTACACAGTGGCTTACTTTACCTACAGGGTTCCCAGGGTGTTTGCTTATTGTCATCCGTGTCCTTTTGGCTAGCAGAGATTGGCAGGTTTTTGGCAGTGGTTTTTCCTCAGGACATAAATGAGTTGAGTGATTGGCTGCAGGGCCGCTGCATTATTAATGAGGGACCAATGGCGCGGGCTGATTACTTGAAAGTATTCACCGTGCCAGAGGTGAGGGAGAGATGGATGTCTTCAGTGTGAATGCATGGCCTAGTGAAATTCAGCGTTCAAAGATACACACTCCTGAGAGTGTGAGATTCACAATGACTGAGACTCATATAGGAGTCTCCCACTCTGACCTGCTCATTACACCTTTAATGTGTTGATACTGGATACCTCATGTAACAGCAATTCTAACAAACAAAAAAATGCCATCCTTTCTGGTGGGATGAGAAATTATCAGATGAAAAAAGGCGGGCACTTGTGTATTTATATATTTGCAATCTAGTGCACCTATTGATACTTAGAATGATTTACCTTAATGATGTATTCTTATGGGATTGGCATTGGGTATGAGGATTTATGCATTGTTGTGTGGAGGACTGTGCATTAGCATAGCAACGGAATAGCAGGTGATGGTTACGTGGCGGGACCGACTGAGTGCATTGCTCATCTCCCCAGATGCTGGACTCTTGCACCTGTGACGCAGGAAGGAGTAAATAAATTATGAAGCTGTCAAGAGACGAACGGCAGGACAAAGATGGATTAGTGAAAGCAATCAAAAGTTAACAAAGCCAAGCAGCACTTCCATTATCTTGTTGCACTTCGAGAGCTTGTCTACATGCAAATATTAAGTTTGATTGCTTTCACCAAAGATTGAACTTTGGTTTACAGACGTTGCTGATGCTCTTCTCAGATCTGTGACTGATGTCTTGCAAGGGTAGATTATTGCTAGTTATCTCACAGCATTCAATTATTTATGATTCAAACAAATGCAAATATTTTTAGTAAAAACACACCGTAGAGAACAGATAGAATATCTACAAAGAAATACAAAATAAATGAAAATAACATTTCATTTCATCATTTGCGCCTACAGAATATGTTCATCTGATAAAACATGCAGGCTGTTTTGGGTTCTGGTGGGGTAAGTCAGTTGAACTAAGCTCATGAAGAAAATAACTTTAAAAATGCCTTCAAGAAGCAATGGCTATATAATTCAACCAGAAGTCCAAAAGTGGACGTGCCAATCCCAGACTGCCCCTTTAAGCTAACAGGCCATTGAGGTTCACGCTAATTCTGTGGCCACTATGAAACCAGGCCAGCTTTAACGAATAGACCAATGAGAGTTCAGATAGACATTCACAAAGAGGTACTAGCACGTCCATCTCTTCCACTGTCTCTCCATTGGTCTGCATGCATAATATTGAGTTCCTAAGCTGGGGCTCAGCCGCACACTGTTTGCAGTAATGCCTAAAGTCCCATGTCTGTAGTATTTTTGCATCATTCTCTGGTGACAAATCGAGAGCTTAGGGCTATAAAATATCGGCGTTTTTGTCAATATTGAGTTAATGACATAGCCCTGTACATTTCAATGTTCTCTACCTACAGTATATAGTACTCTAAATACCCCCAATTCATTTTGTTAAGAAAAAAAAATGTATGACACCTTTCAAACCAATCAGGGTTCGGAACTTCAAAGCCAATTTTCTCAAAATCATCTTTTTTGCAGATAGAACCTTATAGTCCCAAGCTCTCGAAATAGGAAAATAAATGAATAACAGGTTGGTCTTCCTATGATAGCTACCCTCACTGGCAGCAAAGTTATCAAGAAAGTTGCATGTGTCAGGAATCGCCAAAACGGAATTCTCAAAAACCCACGAAGTGTATTGTGCAATGACCATGATTTGTGAACTTTGACATTTGCAAAGCTAAGCTTTATTTTAATAGGCTGTGACAGGGTAAAACTGGGTTGAAAGGACTAGTTTCTCCATTGACTAGTACAGTAGCTGGCCTCACATAAGCAGAATGACCTCATGCAGTGAGTTCTCCAGAGGGCTGTGGCTTGGGCGGTGAGTTTCTCTGTCCTCAATTACAAGCTTGGAGAGAATATCATAGCATAGAGCACATATGTCTGTCAGCCAGCATACTGATGCAATCCTCATCTGATGCGAAGCTCAGGACACTCCGGGTGCATTTCTATCTCGTATAATGTGGCAGAAGACACATAGTGTACTGTATGCTACACATAAATTAGCTAATGTCTTACAGATACCCTACGTATGAGTAACAAGATTTGGTTAGCTGAGCTGAAAAAAGCAAGAACGTGTAGTCTGTATACCTCTCTCTCTTTCTCTCTCTTACTCCCTCTCCAGCCTCTAGGTCATCAGGCTGCTGATTATCCTGCACACCTGTCACCATCGTCTTGCGCACCTGCGCCTCATGACACTCACCTGGAATCCATCACCTCCTTCATTATCTTCCCTATATCTGTCACTCCCCTTGGTTCTTTCCTCAGGTGTTATTGACTATGTTTTCATGTCGGTGTGTTGTGTGGTTTGTGGTTTGTGGTTCGTGTCCAGTGTTTCTTTTATTTATTAAAACGCTCACTCCCTGAACTTCCCGACTCTCATCACACACGTTACAGTGGTTGTCACAATCCACTCTATTCTCCCCTCAGACAAAAGTCTTTGCCTTTTGCTATTTTCTTTGAAAACGTTCAAGTACCAGATATTCCTCCATGCTCACCAAATGTGTCTGAGCCTACTGTAAATTAGTAGTAGGTTGCTCCGCATGTCAGTCCAGTTAATAGCCACTATGTAGGCCCCAGACTTCCCAGTGGTAATAGCATCTATATAGGCCCCAGACTACCCAGTGGTAATATCATCTATATATAGGCCCCAGACTTCCCAGTGGTAATAGCATCTATATAGGTCCCAGACTACCCAGTGGTAATAGCATCTATATAGGCCCCAGACTTCCCAGTGGTAATAGCATCTATATAGGCCCCAGACTACCCAGTGGTAATAGCATCTATAGAGGCCCCAGACTACCCAGTGGTAATATCATCTATATATAGGCCCCAGACTTCCCAGTGGTAATAGCATCTATATAGGCCCCAGACTTCCCAGTGGTAATAGCCACTATATAGGCCCCAGACTACCCAGTGGTAATAGCATCTATATAGGCCCCAGAATTCCCAGTGGTAATAGCATCTATATAGGCCCCAGACTACCCAGTGGTAATAGCATCCCCCAGACTACCCAGTGGTAATAGCATCTATATTGGTCCCAGACTACCCAGTGGTAATAGCATCTATATAGGCCCCAGACTTCCCAGTGGTAATAACCCAGTGGTAATAACATCCATATAGGCCCCTTCCCAGTGGTAATAACATCTATATAGGTCCCAGACTACCCAGTGGTAATAACATCTATATAGGCCCCAGACTACCCAGTGGTAATAGCATCTATATAGGCCCCAGACTACCCAGTGGTAATAGCATCTATATAGGCCCCAGACTACCCAGTGGTAATAACATCTATATAGGCCCCAGACTACCCAGTGGTAATAACATCCATATAGGCCCCAGACTTCCCAGTGGTAATAACATCTATATAGGTCCCAGACTACCCACTGGTAATAGCATCTATATAGGCCCCAGACTTCCCAGTGGTAATAGCATCTTTTTAGGCCCCAGACTACCCAGTGGTAATAACATCTATATAGGCCCCAGACTGGTAATAGCCCAGTGTGGTAATAGCATCTATATAGGCCCCAGACTACCCAGTGGTAATAGCATCTATATAGGCCCCAGAATTCCCAGTGGTAATAACATCTATATAGGCCCCAGACTACCCAGTGGTAATAGCATATATATAGGCCCCAGACTACCCAGTGGTAATAGCATATATATAGGCCCCAGACTACCCAGTGGTAATAGCATCTATATAGGCCCCAGACTACCCAGTGGTAATAGCATATATATAGGCTCCAGACTACCCAGTGGTAATAGCATATATATAGGCCCCAGACTACCCAGTGGTAATAGCATCTATATAGGCCCCAGACTACCCAGTGGTAATAGCATCTATATAGGCCCCAGACTTCCCAGTGGTAATAACATCTATATAGGTCCCAGACTACCCACTGGTAATAGCATCTATATAGGCCCCAGACTTCCCAGTGGTAATAGCATCTATATAGGCCCCAGACTACCCAGTGGTAATAACATCTATATAGGCCCCAGAATTCCCAGTGGTAATAGCATCTATATAGGCCCCAGACTACCCAGTGGTAATAGCATCTATATAGGCCCCAGACTACCCAGTGGTAATAGCATCTATATAGGCCCCAGAATTCCCAGTGGTAATAACATCTATATAGGCCCCAGACTACCCAGTGGTAATAGCATATATATAGGCCCCAGACTACCCAGTGGTAATAGCATATATATAGGCCCCAGACTACCCAGTGGTAATAGCATCTATATAGGCCCCAGACTACCCAGTGGTAATAGCATATATATAGGCTCCAGACTACCCAGTGGTAATAGCATATATATAGGCCCCAGACTACCCAGTGGTAATAGCATCTATATAGGCCCCAGACTACCCAGTGGTAATAGCATCTATATAGGCCCCAGAATTCCCAGTGGTAATAACATCTATATAGGCCCCAGACTACCCAGTGGTAATAGCATATATATAGGCCCCAGACTACCCAGTGGTAATAGCATATATATAGGCCCCAGACTACCTAGTGGTAATAGCATATATATAGGCCCCAGACTACCCAGTGGTAATAGCATCTATATAGGCCCCAGACTACCCAGTGGTAATAGCATCTATATCTATATAGGCTATCCAATGGTAATTTTTCGTTTTTCACACAGCGATGTCCATTAGTGGATTCCGTTTTCCTCTGAAGACCATTGATTGTAGATAATAGCTTATTCCTCAGAAAATCTACCTTGGGTTCACTTCGAGATTCCTTTAAGATTCATTTTGCTATGTGTGGTGGTTTGCTAGTGATGTTGTTTACTCCTGAAAAGAATAGAATAGTCCAGTTCAATGAGAATCGTGTTCTTTGACTGATAACTCACTGAGCTTAATATGTCAACCCTTGAAGATCATTTAACTGGGAATAGGCAATCTATTTCTCTTTGTGTGTGCCGGTAGGAATTCTTTCTCTCAGACAACTCAATGTTAACAAAGTGAAAAGATAAACAGTATTTGCTCAGGAAAGACTGAAGCGACAACCAAGGCCTAAGTATTGTTTGGCCTTGGCTCGGAATGTTTTTGTAACACAGACCTAAATCCACATTGAAGCTTTTGCGAGATAGAAGCAGAGCACCCATTTTTCTTTTGAGCAAAACTATCTCTGCTCCCTTTAACTTGACATTTCAACTGAAGATCTCTGCATTTGAGATTACCCTTTAACTTCGTTTCTGATCATGGCCCATGGCTTTCAGTCCAGCTTAATTGCACACAATCTTGTCTGCCCGCGGTGATGTGGAAACCAACCCAGTCAGTAGTGATGGCCATGCCAACACCACCATTCATGGCACTGACAAGCAGGTTAACATGTTATCGGTCGAAAGAAGAAAATATATTTTTGGCTTGTAAAAATTCTCATTAGAAGAGAGTCAATATTTTTATGGTGACAATACAGGGCACTGGGCCTGCCTGGCATCATGTAAACAGACACTTTACTACAGAACTAGTAAACACACAGATGTAGTATGGTCATCTGTGTATCATGCCAATGAAGAGATGTTCATGAATATGCGGGAATGTCCACATGAATGTGATAAACCCTTCCTGAGACTGATCATGTTTCACAGGATATTTGCTTTGCTGTGAGGATGCATGTCTGTGAAGCCATGCACAAGGCCTAAAGTTGAATGAAGAGGATGAATAGGCTCCGTAGGGAATGCTAACTTATCATATTTTCCGCCATATAGAGTTGCAACATGTTTAACGACACCAACTATACAGCCTTGTATTGTTGTCTTCAGGTTGGATACGGTATGATGCGATGCATAGGTTTTATCCTCACTACACTCTTAGAAAAAAAGGTTCCAAAAGGTTTATTCGGCTGTCCCTATAGGAGAACCCTTTTTGGTTCCAGGTAAAACACTTTTTGCATCCAGGTAGAACCATGTTGGGTTCCACGCAGAACCACCTGTGGAAAGTGTTCTACATCAAATCAAATCAAAGTTTATTTGTCACATGCGCCGAATATAACAGGTGTAGTAGACCTTACAGTGAAATGTTTACTTACAGGCTCTAACCAATGGTGCGGGGAAAAAAGGGTATGTGTGTGTGTGTGTGTGTGTGTAGGTAAGTAAAGAAATAAAACAACAGCAAAAAGACATTTGAAAAAAGAGTAGCAAGGCTATATACAGACACCTGTTAGTCAGGCTTATTGAGGTAGTATGTACATGTAGGTATCGTTAAAGTGACTATGCATATATGATGAATAGCGAGTAACAGAGTGTAAAAAGACGGGTTGGCAGGTGTTGGGACACAATGCAGATAGCCCGGTTAGCCAATGTGCGGGAGCACGGGCCATTTACGTAGTATGTACATGAATATATATTAAAGTGACTATGCATATAAGATAAACAGAGAGTAGCAGCAGCGTAAAAGAGGGGTTGGGGGGGGCACAAAATGCAAATAGTCTGGGTAACCATTTGGTTGCCTGTTCAGGAGTCTCATGGCTTGGGGGTAAAAACTGTCGAGAAGCCTTTTTGTCCTAGACTTGGCACTCCGGTACCACTTGCCATGCGGTAGTAGAGAGAACAGTCTATGACTGGGGTGGCTGGGGTCTTTGACACTTTTTAGGGCTTTCCTCTGACACCGCCTGTTGTAAAGGTCCTGGATGGCAGACAGCTTTGCCCCAGTGATTTACTGGGCCATACGCACTACCCTCTGAAGTGCCTTGCGGAGTCCGAGCAATTGCCGTACCAGGCAGTGATGCAACCGGTCAGGATGCTCTCGATGTTGCAGCTGTAGAACCTTTTGAGGATCTCAGGACCCATGCCAAATCTGTTTAGTTTCCTGAGGGGGAATGGGCTTTGTCGTGCCCTCTTCACGACTGTCTTGGTGTGTTTGTTGTTGATGTGGACACCAAGGAATTTGAAGCTCTCAACCTGCTCCACTACAGCCCCATCGATGAAAATGGGGACGTGCTCCTTTTCCTGTAGTCCACAATCATCTCCTTAGTCTTGGTTACGTTGAGGGATAGGTTGTTATTCTGGCACCACCCGGTCAGGTCTCTGACCTCCTCCCTATAGGCTGTCTCGTCCTTGGGAGACATGTAATAGTGAACCCCTTTTCACAACAGCATCAAAGGGAAACACTGAACACAGTGAACACAGGGGTAAGTGCAATTTATCTCTTAGAAGCTTTCTCCTCTCAAAGGAGTCATCACCTCTCCCCCCACATCCCTCTCTCCCCCTACCCCTACCCCTTCCCCTCCCTGGGTCCGGATGCTGTGCCAAAAGAAAAGCGAGCAAGGAGGCCAGTCTTATCTCTCTTCTTCTCATCTCTGGCAGGTTTGATCACATGGTGCAGCACTTCCTTTGTAGTCCTCCAGCTGTGTGGTGCCACAGAGATAAGACTTTTTATTGATTCCCAATATAACCCCAAAGACACACGCTACCTGCATGGGCATTCTAATCATAACTCAAAAGACAAGCCACTGTTTTTTGTGTGTGTGTTTTTCTTCTCATGCCAACTTGCTATCATACTGCTATTGTGATTGGTCATCTATGTGCTTGTAATAAGAACAACGTAATGTATGAAGATAAAACAGTGTTCTATCTTTATGATGCATGTAAATGGTTAGTTATTGTCAATATGCTTTGCAGTCTTCAGTAATGATTCCGGGAGGTTTTGTGACCATGGGGAAACATGTCACTTTATTGATATCCACCAATTTACTTATTAACATATAAAACAGTGGCTGGTGTTTTCCTACTGAATCCATGGTCATAAAAAAGATCTCTACTTGTCATTAATCTTGTATCTTCTATAAATGCATCTAAGGTAATTTGGTTCATTCGTAGAGACTCACCTCCACTATTTTGTTTGTGTGCACCTAGAAAATAGACATAAGGTCTATCTACCATTTTGCCTTTACTGATCTCACTAGACCATCATCCTATCCAAGCAATCACACTGTTTGGAGGAGCGGACTAAAATGATCCATTAAACCCCTTCTGCTGAATTTATAGTCACTGTTAAATTGTCCAGAGTGATGCGTACTGTCCAGCCATCCAATCTGTAATTGCTGTGGTTGAGGAAGCCCAGGCCCTTGTAATGTTTTAATCAGGCTGTGATATTGAACTGCTCAAGTTTTTAATTAGAAAATGAGGAGAAATTAAGCACTGCCAAACACGAGACAAGATTGACAATGGCAAGGTGGTGAAAAGCATGGAAAAAATGATTAGGCTACGCCCGATTGCTAATTTGCAATTGAGATTGATTTTGGGAGTTAAACAATAGGATTATTATTCTAATCATATTCTGACCCAATGAATAATACATGATAAGCTTAATAAATAATTTCAGGTCTATATATTTCTGTTCATCTGTATTTTTTAACAAAAATTATGTATCACAACAGAAGTACATTTTTAGGGAGATCTAGGTATCCTCATCGGCCATGCCTGTATTAATGTGTAGCCGCTGTCTGTATAGGTTATAATAACAAGAAAGAGAGAGAGAAAGAGAGAGAGCGAGAGAGTGAAAGAATGACAGAGGTCTATTTTCAGCTCTATTACCATGGGGACTGGACCAGTTCCCTCCACTCTCACCTTGAGGACTGAGCCACACAAACACCGTTGCCCAGGTGACGACAAACAAAATAACACTGATGATTCACAGTGGTGCCTTGTCTTAGCGAACTGTTCACTACTGTTTTGTCATGCCGTGATCTGTTTCGCCTGTCCTTGTGCTTGTCTCCACCCCCCTCTAGGTGTCTCCCATCTTCCCCATTATCTCCTGGGTATTTATACCTGCGTTCTCTGTTTGTCTGTTGCCAGTTCGTCTTGTTTGTCAAGTCAACCAGTGCTTTGTCTCAGCTCCTGTTTTCCCCAGTCTCTGTTTTTCTCACTCTCCTGGTTTTGACCTTTACCTGTCCTGACTCTGAGCCCGCCTGCCTGACCACTCTGCCTGCCCCTGACCCTGCCTGCCATCCTGTACCTTTGCCCCTACTCTGGATTACCGACCTCTGCCTGGCCTGACCCTGAGTCTGCCTTCCGTCCTGTACCTTTACCTCACTACTCTGGATTATCGACCCCTGCCCGCCTTGACCTGTCGTTTTCCTGCCCCTGTTGCTGTAATAAACATTGTTACTTCAACGCAGTCTGCATTTAGGTCTTACCTGAAATGTGATATGGTTAACATCTACTGTTAAAATTATATCCTCTATCGATGATCCACTATAACCATGGTAACTTCAAATACACAAGGAATGATGTACACCACTTATGATATTTCATAAACATGTCCTCGAACCATCTGAATGATATGACAGTGAGTGTCAGTGTCAAGTCAATGGGCTGGTGGTGAAGTTCTTCTCCACTCATCTGTTCACATCACTATGATTGAGGTCAAGACCGTGTGATCTCAGAAAGCAAGGTGCTTGAAATGCAATCGACGGCGGAGGAGAGTGTGAGCCTGTATAATGGACAGGCTTGGCAGCTCATCATGTAGAGGTGGACGCCAATGTCAAAAGTGAGATCCTGTGACAGAGGTGATTAAATATTCAACAGTGTTGATAGTGCAACTGGAGAGACTACTCCTATCCCATTTGAATCCGGACGTTTTTAAAGAGGGCTTGTGGACAAGAGTTGTTCATTTTCTCCTGCCACGTCTGGCTTCTGACGTAATGTATGTTACAGCCTAAGTTTATTCCCTTCATACATTTCCTATTCATCCACTCAGTCATGAGTGATCTGTAACGATGCATTCAATTATGTTCCTGTATCTCTTCACTGTTTTGAACATTTATCTGTATTTGATTGTCATAACGATAGTATTATTGATTTACTATCCCTAGGTGGGTGCATATACTGCAGACACCCTTCAAACATGCTTTAGTTGATCTGGACAGCTAGTCCAGATCAAGCCTTGACAGTGGTTACATTGAGCTACTCTAACCAAAGATAATCTTGTCTGGCACAACACGCAGATATTCAGTCAAGATTTCCTTTCAAGTATTTTCATTTGGATTTTCATTTGGATGCCTTAAACTTACAATTGCCTTAGGATGGAATGACTCGTGTATCGACAGATGGCAATGAATCATCAGTCTAAATCACTCAACCTACAACATGTACAAGGAATCAACAACATTATTTAGAAGAAAAAATATGTTTTTGGGTGAAGGCTAATTTTGTAAATTGGAATCTAAAGCGATATCTAGGATATCTAGGGATTACCACTGGGAACAATCCAATCACTCTGCTTGTGGTGATAATCCCTTGCTTTGAATCAAAATGCTGTTGAAATGATGCCACATTCATTGCGTTTGAAATCATTTGGGCTGTGAAACATTTATTAGTTCCAGGATAGCCAAATGTTTCAAAACCTCACAAAATTCCCCAAAATGGCAACATTCACTGGTTAAAACTTCAAATGCCTCCTTGGAATAATATAATGAATTCAGGTTACGTAAAGCGACACGGGATCGTAGCATAATGACCATCATCTGTGAAATGCCCAGTGTAAGAGCGTCAACAGCAGTCAGAAGCACACACAGCACTGTCCCACTTTAACTTCAAGCAACTGTCAATTGATGCACTAGAAAAAGATTAGTGACAGCTACATTATTAGGTAATAGCTATATTTGTCATTGTTGTATCAGCTTCCGTGAAGAGTTAGACAATAGTTTGCAATGTATTTTTCAAAACATAATTACAGCTTAAAAATGGAATAAACAACAACAAACAAAAAACGGTATATTTTCCCAAACTGCCATCTTAAGCACATAACCCACGTATCCTACAATGACAACCATCAGCAGCAGTGAAAAAAATCCTGGATTTTCAATTAAGAGCTCTCTGACAATCAGTAGCTGTTGATGAAATAGAATGTATTAATGATGAGGCATTGTAAAAGTCGCCTCAGCCACTATGATCAATAATGCAATAGGAACGACCGCCCGCCTATCTCTCCAAGAGTGAAGAAAGGAAAGAAGAAAAGGTGAAAAAAGAAGGAGAAGTTTCAGATGAGCCTACCCGGTGAGCTTTCTCTCTCCATAAGTACGGTGGAATAGAAGATAAGCAGAGAGAGGTAATGGAGAAGTCCCCTCGGGATGGGCCAGCCTGGAAGCCAAACCGCCTCCGCAGATTGGATTAATATTGCATGTGGCCAAGTACAGGCCCCTCTCATACTGATTACCTCATTCGCTCTTTCACATCTTTTTAAAAGAAGGAGAAAATAAACTTCATCTAAACACTGCAAAGCTGACTCGATGAAAACAAAGCCAACCGCAGCCTAGAGCAAACGGAAGAAATCCTTTCAAATGGTACTTTAGAGAAGCACAACAGGAACATATATTAAGTAAGTGCAAACATTTATCTCCTCTATCGGAGATTAATGGGGTCGGCAGTTCTTTTCCGGCTCCAATAGAGATCACGAGGCGGGTCCAATAGAGATCACTACCGCATGGCAAGTGTAACATTGTTTTTGTGGGGAAGTGTTTTTATGGGTATTTGTTTGAATAATTGGGTATGCTATGGCACAGGGCTAGTGAATCATAAACACTACCCTGCTAAAAAAACTATTTAAATACATTACAAAATCAAAGTATTGGGCAGTTTATTTTGATACATTGATGTTTATGGTATTTTGTCATTCTTGCCCATCTTTGGTCACCAGCATACCAGCATCACCACACAGTAAATTCTCCAGTGTAGAAAAAATAATACTTACTCAAATACTTCCCAGAGTCACCTGTTTTCAAATGACTGCCAGAGTTGGGAAAACTTGGCTATGAGATGACCTAAGCATCTAAACTGGTAGAAAAAAACAGTTCAGTAACAGGTGCAATAAAAACCAGTAACATCTTGGATTACTTAAGAAAATGTTTGTAATTCACATTTGAGTAGCATAGGATCAATCAATCAATGTACAGTACCAGTCAAAAGTTTGGAGACATCCACTCATTATTGTAGAATAATAGTGATGTCAGGTGTGCTCCTTCTCCAGCCTCTAGGTCACCAGGCTGCTCGTTAGGGCGCACACCTGTCACCAGTGTTACGATCATAATAACACTCACCTTGACTCCATCACCTCCTTGATTACCTGCCCTTTATATGTCACTCCCTTTGGTTTCTTCCCCAGGCGTCATTGTTGCTGTTTCATGTCGGTGCGCTGTTTGTGTTTCTGGTTTTGTTTATTTATTAAATGTATTCACTCCTTGAACTTGCTTCCCAACTCTTAGCATACATCGTTACAGAATGAGGTTTCAACAAAAGGAAGCATCGGGGAGTGTGTTTTGTTTTTTGTATTCGGGGGTGATGTCGGGTCTGGGTGTTGGAGCCGGACCTACCTGGGAGGCCTCAGTGGGTTTGTAGGCTCCCATGCCTCAGCGGGTTCGATAGGCTCCCATGCTTAAGCTGTGTGAACAGGTTCCCGTGCCTCAACCGGGGAGGCCTCAGCCAGCTCATCAGGCTCTCTCTCCACAGCCAGTTTGTCATATTTCTGCGCCTCAGTGGAGGCGTCCGGTCCGCTCCGGATCTCCGGGGATCGTTGGAGAGGGGGTATGCTCTCTCTCCGGCGCTTTATGTTGTCATGCTCCTGTGCCTCAGCCAGATCGACAGGTTCCTGCGTCTTAGCAGAGGTGACCAGTCCGATTCTGATCCCAGGGATCTTCATTCTGTTAATTTATTAATTAAATGTATTCTCTCCCTGAACTTGCTTCCCGACTCTCAGCATACATTGTTACAAATGAACACATCAAAACTATGACATAACACATATGAAATCATCTAGTACCCAAATAAGTGTTAAACAAATAAAAATATATTTGAGATTGTTCAAAGTAGCCACCCTTTGCCTTGATGACAGCTTTCCACACTCTTGGCATTCTCTCAACCAGCTTCATCTGGAATGATTTTCCAACAGTCTTGAAGGAGCTCCCACATATGATGAGCACTTGTGGGCTTCTTTTCCTTCACTCTGCTGTCCAACTCATCCCAAACCATCTCAATTGGTTTGAGGTCGGGTGATTGGGGAGGCCAGGTCATCTGATGCAGCACTCTATTACTCTCCTTGGTCAAATAGCCCTTACACAGCCTGGAGGTGTCTTGGGTCATTGTCCTGTTGAAGAATAAATGATTGTCCCACTAAGCGCAGACCAGATGGGAAGGTGTATCGCTGCAGAATGCTGTGGTAGCCATGCTGATTAAGTGTGCCTTGAATTCTAAATAAATCATGACAGTGTCACCAGCAAATCACCCCCACACATCACACCTCCTCCTCCATGCTTCACAGTGGGAAACACACATGCAGAGATCATCCGTTCACCTAGCCTGCTTCTCACAAAGACACGGCGGTTGGAACCAAAAATCTCAAATTTGGACTCATCAGACCAAAGGACAGATTTCCACCAGTCTAATGTCCATTGCTCGTGTTTCTTGGCCCAAGCAAGTCTCTTCTTCAAATTGGTGAACTTTAGTAATGGTTTCGTTGCAGCAATTTGACCATGAAGGCCTGATTCATGCAGTCTCCTCTGATCAGTTGATGTTGAGATGTGTCTGTTACTTGAACAGTGAGGCATTTATTTGGGCTGTGAAACATTTATTTGGGCTGCAATCTGAGGTGCAGTTAACTCTAATGAACTGACCTTCTACAGCAGAGGTAACTCTGGATCTTACTTGCCTGTGGCGGTCCTCATGAGAGCCAGTTTCATCATAGTGCTTGATGGTTTTTGCAACTGTATTTGAAGAGACTTTCAAAGTTCTTGAAATGTTTGGGATTGACTGACGTTCATGTCTTAAAGTAATGATGGACTGTCCTTTCTCTTTGATTATTTGAGCTGTTCTTGCCAAAATATGGACTTGGTCTTTTACCAAATAGGGCTATCTTCTGTATACCAACCCTACCTTTTCACAACATAACTGATTGGCTCAAATGCAGTAAAATGGAGAAAAAAATCCACAAATGAACTTTTAACAAGGCACACCTGTTAATTGAAATGCATTCCAGTTGATTACCTCATGAAGCTGGTTGTGTGCAAAGCTGGCAACAAGGCAAAGGGTGGCTACTTTGAAGAATGCCATACATAAAATATATTTTCATTTGTTTAACACTTTTTTGCTTACTACATGATTCCATGTGTGTTATTTCAAAGGTTTGATGTCTTCACTATTATTCTGCAATGTAGAAAATAATAAAAATAAAGAAAAACCCTTGAATGAGTAGGTGTGTCCAAAATTATGACTGGTACTGTACATTCACGATGAAACTAACAATTCTAAAAATAAAACTGCAATAGAGCATGCTGGGAAATATGACAGGCATGGTTTTGGTTCAATGTGTATGCATTTCATTAGTGATGTTACGTTTGATACCGGAGCTCAGAGGCATGCCTCAAAATCACTAAGCAGTTTACTTCAAAGCATTGTGCCGATGCGTGTATCACTTTATCGGAAGCACATGATCAATGATGTCCAAAGCTTTGTTTTGTGGAAAAAACAAAAAGGCTACCGTGCTCACGTGCTACGGCATGTGTGACGTCGTTTATCATCATTTGTCTGTTCTAAACATTTTCAACCAGTAGGTGCCACTAGTGTACAATGTGAAGATCAAAGCCTCGAGTAATGAACTCATTTTTGTCACAATTGACTGGAAATGCTCAATGCTTCAGGAAGCTTTGTTTCCCCACACTATGTTTCAGGCCCCTGTATATTAAGGTAAAACTAAGCCCTCATAATACAGCCTTATAAAATATGTATGGCATCTTGTTAAATCATGTTTTTTTTATAATAACATATTCAAGTATGATCTCACTTGCTGAAGTCCATAGACCTGAAAATGGATGAACCATGTCTCTGTCACTAACAAATACCGTCATGGGTGGTAACTCTACAATTGACTCCTAAGGCAAGTCACTCCAAGATATATTTGAATGAGGTGTTACACTAAGCAGTGTGTTAATTGAACACCGTTCTGGTGTATATCTGGGTCCACAGACTCAACACTTTCAGTGTTGATTTAACACTAATTTCTCTAATGTTTAACACTAGAGAATTTGCTGTGCATCACCAGCTTGTCGGCCAGTCTAACCAGCTAGACCATGCTGGTCAGACCAGCTTGACCAGTATGGACCAGCATAGACCAGCACGGACCAGCTTGAAATATACGCTGGTCAGTGCTGTTTTTGTAATGCCAGGTATGCTGAATGGTAACTCAAAGCTGTCTGCAGGGTCATCATGAAGGCACAAATATACTGTACTGAATGGGTTCAAATTGAATCCCCCTTCTCTTCATTACTTAAAGCTAACCACAGTATGTTTTGGTAAGGCCATGAGAGTCATCGACCCTGCGCCAGGCTTAGACCTACAGCACAGTATTTGTTTGTCCAAATCTACTTAGTTACCAGGCAAGGTTTATTTTCCATATTTTGAGACATCTGTTGAATAAGGCATTCACTGTCAAAACAATGTCACAGTTTCCCCTATGCGTGGGCCATTTCCACCACCGATGTGACATGAGCTTTTGCATGTGGTCACACTGAAGGCTATGTATTGTGATATGGCCTGATCCTACCGTATGGGGGGGGGGGGGGGGGGGGGGGGGTTAGAGAAAGTGATGCAGTTAGTGTGAGTCCCTCAAGAGGGTCATCGAGGAAAGGGTTTGTGGCAGCTCTAGAAAGGAAACACATGGGACGATGTTAAACAATGAGGTTAGAACATTATTGTGTATTTTCCTTCTGTCTAATACAGGAACTTTCCTAACCACCCACGTTCTGAATTCCCTTGTTTATGACCTCCCCCCCTCCCAGGTGGCCAGGCTGGGGACAGAGGAGTGCAAGCAAGCAATTCCTCTTCAATTTGTTATTTTTTCCTCCCCTGTCCATGCTGCTGCACTCTGCAACTTTTGATGAATGAGAGGAGCACTTGGGACACGTTTAGCCTCTCCCCGTCATGCTCGCTGTACCCTGTTTGAAATGAGTGTAACAATAGCCGTTCTGTGGCGGCCGGACTCTCCCACGCCGAGCCGGGCACTCAATTAACCCGCCAGAGAGCTTTATTGCAAAATCATCAAAGTGCAAGATGGGATTGAACAAAGCGAATAAATATGAGAATAAATGTCCTGACGACACACCCCCGATATTTATTTTTATTTTTAAATTCAAAATACATGGTGCTTCCATTTACGTCTGCTTATACGTGTGCTAATTAAGCAATTAACATCCCATCATGCTTAGGGTCATGTATAAAACTGACCAGTTGCCCATCAGTTTTGCTACCATCTGTTATGAAAAAGACCTACTGAATTACTACACAAAACCGATTTGTGCAGTCGTGACTATGTAGAGACTTGTAGGACTTGTGAAGCGCATGTGTAGTTTAGAGACACTTTACAGGTAACGACACACTGACGTCAGGCACGGATGCGGTAGACTCTTAGCGACAGTCAGAAAGCCAATTGCTATCTGCGGCCATTCAACATTGCCTAGATTTACGTTTGTATTACTTTTAAACAAAAGTACTTTTTTGGGTTCTCATACGATTACAATGATGCTTTGATTCTTGCTTGAACAGTTGCTTAGATTATATTTGGTTGTGATCTTTGCAAAGTAACTATTTTGGATGCAGCAGTTGTTAGCTAGAATGCTAATGCTCATTGCTATAGGCTGTAGCAAAAGCTACAACTAATGTGATGATGACACAAACATTATATTAGGCAGGACATTCATACAAGCATTAAAATCCAATTGTCATCCAAAAGTAGTGTGAAATGCACTCATAAGCAACATGTAAATAGAGTCTTTTTTTGCTACAGTTCTATAAGAACAAAACCCTCTTGTGGGAATATTTGCAAACAGAACCCCCCCCCCCCCCCTTGGGTTGTGCCGTGGTGGAGATCTTTGTGGTCTCAGGATGGTAAGTTGGTGGTTGAATGTATCCCTCTAGTGGTGTGGGGGCTGTGCTTTGGCAAAGTGGGTGGGGTTATATCCATCCTGTTTGGCCCTGTCCGGGGGTATCATCGGATGGGGCCACAGTGTCTCCTGACCCCTCCTGTCTCAGCCTCCAGTATTTATGCTGCAGTAGTTTATGTGTCGGGGGGGCTAGGGACAGTTTGTTATATCTGGAGTACTTCTCCTGTATTATCAGGTGTCCTTTGTGAATTTAAGTATGCTCTCTCTAATTCTCTCTTTCTTTCTCTCTTTCTCTTGGAGGACCCTAGGACCATGCCTCAGGACTACCTGGCATGATGACTCCTTGCTGTCCCCAGTCCACCTGGCCGTGCTGCTGCTCCGGTTTCAACTGTTCTGCCTGTGTCTATGGAATCCTGACCTGTTCACCGGACGTGCTACCTGTCCCAGACCTGCTGTTTTCAACTCTCTAGAGACAGCAGGAGTGGTAGAGATACTTTTAATGATCGTCTATGAAAAGCCAACTTACTCCTGAGGTGCTGACTTGCTGCACCCTCGACAACTACTGTGATTATTATTATTTGACCATGCCGGTCATTTATGAACATTTGAACATCTTGGCCATGTTCTGTTATAATCTCCACCCAGCACAGACAGAAGAAGACTGGCCACCCTTCATAGCCTGGTTCCTCTCTAGGTTTCTTCCTATGTTTTGGCCTTTCTAGGGAGTTTTTCTTAGCCAACGTGCTTCAACACCTGCATTGCTTGCTGTTTGGGGTTTTAGGCTGGGTTTATGTACAGCACTTTGAGAAATCAGTTGATGCACGAAGGGCTATATAAATACATTTGATTTGATTTGGTCTATGCACTTATCAAGATACACAGAGTTTTGTAGTCTTCGGTAGGAATACAATAGTGTTTCCAGTAGTAATCAGGTAGAGATTTTTACTATTTATTTGTATAGTGAATAAGTAGTCACAACACTACAACCAGACTACACCGGCTTTTCAGTAGTGATCAGTAGAGTTTTGCAGCCTGTGGCTTCCTGTGCTCATAAATGCAGAAGAAGACAAAACAGGAAGTAGTTGGTTTGTTAACCAAAACAGTCTTAGCTGTTAGCCGTTGTCATGGAGCTCTATTGTGTTTAGCCTAGCTGTTTGCTAACCCCATTGAAATGTAGCTATGTAGTTTTCATCACTCTAGCAAATAAGTATGTGTGTTTGTATACAAACAAATATTAATATATAATTTAATATGTAATTCATTTGATAAAATAAAGCTTGTTTAAGCTTATTATTTGTTGCTTGATGATATAACTACAGTTATAAACTTGAAGAAATAAGATGTGCACTAGTTTAGTAGTGACACAGTAGTGAAACAAGATGTCAATAGTGATTTTGAATAGGCAAACAGTATTAAATGTGTCAGTTTATAGTAATTCAAAGGGGTTTATGTAGGAAAAGAAAAATTACCAGAAGCAATTAATTGGTGATCAGTAGTGACAACTCAACACACACAGATGGCAGTAGTAAATGTATAGGGATTGAGTGGCATACAGAAGTAATGTGTAGGCATTGTGTAGTAATTCAATAGAGAACATGAAAGAATTGTGTAGGAATGTGTAGGTTTTAAGTAGTAGATACCCAAAAGCTCAGTGGTTACACAGTAGTCATTTAAGGAATAATTATATAGTGATTTGAATAGGAAATATGCAGTGTTCCAAGTAGTGAAATGTCCCATTTTATCACTCATAACTACTCAAATTACTCCATAATCACTACTGGTTTACTACAAATCTCAATAGCAATCAAGTAGTAAAACCAGTAGGTTTTGTGTAGAGCTTGTGTAGTAGTGAGTAGTAGTTCAGTAGGACTTTTACATTAGGGACAGCTAGAAGAATTGGTCTCAATGACTTTGAAAGTGGGGTCTCAAAGAAGCATAGGGGGTTTAAAGTCTGTGTGTGTGTGTTTGTGTGTCTGGAGCGGCGCCTGAAGCGGCGTTTTCCACCACCATCAACAAAACACAAAATTATGGAATTTCTTGTGAAAGAATGGTGTCGCATCCCTCCAATAAAGTTCCAGACACTTGTAAGAAGGCACATTGAAGCGGTTCTGGCGGCTCATGGAGGCCCAACGCCCTATTAAGACACTTAATGTTGGTGTTTCCTTTCATTTGGAAGTTAACTGCACGTCAAAATATACGCCCCCACAGTGCATAATTAATATCTCTGTTGCTGCAGTTTCAAAGTGTCAACAGTGCATAATTAATACGGTCCCGCAGTACATATAGCTGTTGCTGCAGTTATGCACGGGATACTCTCCCAGCATCAATTTGACATTTCTTAGAGCGTTTACACAGCAATACCCTGAGGTAACTGAGGTCGAATCTTTCACCATGTTGGTGAACATTTGGACTTCTACTGCTAACCAAGTCATTGATTCTGACAGATACTTTACTGTGGATGTAGTCGAGCCATATCAGTATATGAGTGCAATATACAGCTGTGTAAGAGCTCAGGAAAGGTTGAGAGAAGAAATGTACACTTTCTAAGGCACGTAACTGGTGATGACATGGAGGCCATCTTCTGGTGAGTACCAGGCAGTGCAGTAGTAGCTCCTGTAGGGAAGAGTGGGGTAAGTTTAGCCAAAGGGGTAAGTTGAGCCTCCATTGTTTCTGGGAAACAATACACACAATTCATTTGACCAAATATTTAGTAAGTGGTCATACTTTCACTGAGTCTGTGAAGGAATAAACCACCTGAAAAATGTATTAAGTGAATTTATTGCGCTAGAGGTCAAAGTAGATCATTTTAAGATTGTTCTATAAATCAGTTGGGGTCTCTATTAGCTTCAATATGAGGTCCTAAATCTAGCATGAATGTGCATCCTTGTAACGACGTTCGTCTGTTGTAAGAAGAGAGTCAGACCGAAATGCAGCATGTAGGTTACTCATGACTTTAATGAAAGTATCGCGGTACATGAAATAACTGATATAAGAAAACAACAAACGAAACGAGAAACTAATTACAGCCTATCTGGTGACTACAACACAGGGACAGGAACAAACACCCACAAAATACAACGCAAACTCAGGCTACCTAAATACGGTTCCCAATCAGAGACAACGACAAGCACCTGACTCTGATTGAGAATCGCCTCAGGCAGCCAAGCCTAACTAGACACACCCCTAATCATACACAATCCCAATGCTAATAAAACTCCAATACGAAACACAACATATAAACCCGTGTCACACCCTGGCCTACCCAAACATATAACAAAAACACAAAATATAATGACCAAGGCGTGACAGAACCCCCCCCCTAAGGTGCGGACTCCCGGACGCACCTCAAGAGCATAGGGAGGGTCCGGGTGGGCGTCTGTCCATGGTGGCGGTTCTGGCTCGGGACGTGGACCCCACTCCATAAATGTCCTATTTCCTCCCCTTCGCGTCCTGGGATAATCCACCTTCTCCGCCGACCATGGCCTAATAGTCCTCACCCAGATCCCCACATAACTGAGGAGCAGCTCGTGACAGAGGGGCAGCTCGGGACAGAGGGGCAGCCCGGGACAGAGGGGCAGCCCGGGACAGAGGGGCAGCCCGGGACAGAGGGGCAGCTCGGGACAGAAGCAGCCCGGGACTGAGGGGAAGCCCAGTACTGAGAGGAAGCTCAGGCAGGTAGTAGGCTCCGGTAAATCCTGGCTGGCTGGTGGAACTGGAAGAGTCAGGTTGTCTGGCCGATCTAGAAGATCATGGCTGACTGGCACTTCTGGCGGATCTTGGCAGACTGGCACTTCTGCCGGATCTTGGCAGACTGGCACTTCTGGCGGATCTTGGCAGACTGGCACTTCTGGCGGATCTTGGCAGACTGGCACTTCTGGCAGATCTTGGCAGACTGGCACTTCTGGCGGATCTTGGCAGACTGGCACTTCTGGTGGATCTTGGCAGACTGGCACTTCTGGCAGACTGGCGGCGCTGGGCAGACTGGCGGCGCTGGGCAGACTGGCGGCGCTGGGCAGACTGGGAGCACTGGGCAGACTGGGAGCACTGGCGGCGCTGGGCAGACTGGGAGCACTGGGCAGACTGGGAGCACTGGCGGAGCTGGGCAGACTGGGAGCACTGGCGGAGTTGGGCAGACTGGGAGCACTGGCCACGCTGGGCAGACTGGGAGCACTGGCCGCGCTGGGCCGACTGGGAGCACTGGCGGCGCTGGGCAGACTGGAGACTCCGGCAGTGCAGGAGAGGAGAAAGGCTCTGGCTGTGCTAAACAGGCGGGAGACTCCAACAGCGCAGGAGAGGAGAAAAGCGCTGGCTGCGCTGAACAGGCGAGGCGCACTGGAGGCCTGGTGTGTGGTGCTGGAACTGGTGGTACTGGATCGAGGACACGCACAGGAAGCCTGGTGCGGGGAGCTGCTACCGGAGGACTGGTGTGTGGAGGTGGCACAGGATGGGCTAGACCGTGAAGGCGTACTGGAGATCTTGAGAGCAGTGTAGGCACAGGACGTGCAAGGCTAGGGATGTGCACAGGAGGCCTGGTGCGTGAGGCTGGCACCAACTTCACCAGTCGACTAACACGCACCTCAGGTTGAGTATAGAGCGCTAACTCAGGTGCTATCAAATCCCCGACACGATCCGTCGGACGAATATTATATCTATAGCACCAAGCTAGCAACTCCCTCATTACTCTCCACTCCACTTTCCCCATTAACTCCTTCACAGTCTCTGCTTCGCTCACCTCTAACACTGGCTCTGGTTCTGGTCTCCTCCTTGGCTCCTCACGATGAACAAGGAGAGTTGGCTCAGGTCTATCTCCTGACTCAGCCATACTCTCCCTCAGCCCCCCCCAATAATTTTTTTGGGGTGACTTTCGGTTTTCGCTCTGCGCTGTGATGACTTGTGTTTGGGAAATAAAGATAAACATGGTTATGAAAAGGTAGTGGTAATATTTCATTTGGGGGATGTTGTGCCAAGAGAACACTTTTTTTGGGACAATCTATGTTTTCAAAACTGTAATGTTTCCATGAATTCTGATTATTTCCAGGCATACACAATGTCCTAAGATATATGTAGAAAGCTTTGTTAGAAAGAATACTATATTTCCCTTGATGGAGTGATGCTGAATGTAAAAAATTGCAACATTTACCCCGCTCTCCCCTGACAGGAAGGAACCTGCAAGTAAACATTTTGTTGGAGGATGTATATCATGCGTATCCCACACATACAACTTATACAACTTGAAACTTGAAACAGGGAGGAGTGTGAGGCGTAATGATCCAGCTTACCGCTTCTCAATCACCTGGAATGGGATCTGGCCTGCTGTGCTACAAATGAAAGCCAAAGAAAATAGCCCCTTGGCTCCTCTTCTCCATAGAAACCAAATCCCTAGGAGCAGGTTGACGTTTATTGGGATGAGTCTTGTCCTTGAGGCAGAACAGAGCGATTTCCGCTAAATGGGCCAGCTGCAAAGTCAAAATTGTCTATGGTTTAAAAATTCATGAAAACAAAAATGAGCTTTTTGATCTTAGGGTTAGGCATTAGGGTTGACAGTGTGGTTAATGTAAGGGTTAAGGTTCTAGTTGGGCTTAACATCAGATTTTTAAAACTTTGTGGCTGTGCCAGCTAGTGACCACTCTGCAGAGCTGCCTCCAGAACACGATTCATGATGAAAAACGCTAATCTGCTCCCCAGAGGCACATTTGTAAAAGCGATTAATCTCTCAACACATGTAGTAGAGGGAGAAATGTCTGTCACCTCCACCAAAAACCAATGTTTTTGACATCATCACCCTGTTTAAATATAAAAAAGGTTTAAAAAGGTAATAAATATGGTAATAAACACATGAAGGCTCGCATACACGCAAATGTTAATATACGCTTGCAGACACACACACACACACACACCTGTGCGCATTAACAGCTCATTAAACCATTACTCTAATCACACCCAGAAGGCGGTGGGTTTGCTTCTACAGCTTGCCTATTAACGTATTTATTAATTCATATTTCTGTGACCACCTGTTACAGCTGTGCATCTTCCTTACCCACCCGAAAACAACAACATCAAAGCGACCACACATCAGTTCTGTTTTTTGTCCACGTGCATTTCCTGTAAGAACCTTGCGATTGAACTAAAAATAGAGTCAAACATTCAAGGCCTTTTTTTATATGAACTCTCGGTTGCTTTCAGAACTGAGCGAGCGAACCTCAGAACTAGAATGGCTTCATTCTATTTTCATTTCTAACCTTCTGTCATAACTTTTATAGCACAATTCATAATGGCACGCCATCATTTTAACCCCAGACATAATCAATACACCACAATGGCTTGTTAAATCACAGTCAGGATATTTATCTTCCTGATTTAAATAAAAATAAATGAGTTTTAGTATGTTAAGACTGAGTTTAGATGTTAGCAACTCACTCCAAAACACTGCCCGTTGGCACATCCTGCCACCAAGCGTTTGCTAAACCTTCACTTCCTGTAGTTCCTAACCAGATTCTGGCAAAAGCAGGATCTTATAAAAAGCCATTTAAAGCTAATTTATTCCCTCCATGCTTTGCAGAGGGCACAGCTGTAGGATGGCTGGTCTGGAACGGATGTAAGGCCAGAACGTTGGTACACCAGGATAGGCTCCATCTGTCTTCATCCCTGTCAATTATTCCGCCGGTGGAGGCATGTCTTCATTTCCAATGTGGGCATCGTCTCAAAGTACTTCTCAAAGTCAAGGTAATCTCATTATATTTCCTGGCGTTCTCTATGATACAACCCATTAGAAACAGCCTTTAATTAATGTGAGGTCTTAATCGAATGATACATAAAAAAAAAAAATGCAAATGCGTGACTTCTGCCTCATCATTGCATAACCTCTCAATCATGTACTCATCGTACGTAGTATATAGAGTGATTTCTTGAACGTCCCCTATAACAAGATACAGAAGTACAGTATCTCATTCAAATTGCTTCATCTTTGGTTATTTTACGACACATACAAATTTACGATTCATGATTTTCCATTTACCTATGCTATTGTGGATCGACCCAGACAAGCAAGTGCATATTTGGCATATTTAAATGTCTATTTTTAGTGAACTAAACCCTCCAAACAAACCCTGCATTTCTAGGACAGTGTGTGTAAGACTTATTGGTCTATAGGGACGTCTAACGAATGGCCTCACTTAGGCGTTCTTACACTTGCAATGCAGAGCGCCATACACACCCAGCTAATTGCCCTGTAATACTCAAATTTGTCCCCTCAATTGAGAATAACAAACAGCCAATAACTCACTGTAGGCTGTGCCTCCATCTCCAGCACTCGTTAATCGCTGTGGAGACCAGAAAACCAGACACAACCAACTAAAATCAGCTTCCTCTCTCTAAACCGCCACCGAGCTGCTTGCATGCTCCCAGCAATTTCAACTTGTTTGCCTGATGTATTACAGTGTGCTGCATATACCACATTCATGAATAGTATTATGAATGTACCCGACTGAGACGACGCCACGTGATACAGAGACGACACCACAGAAAAACATACAATCCGCTAACCTCAAGTAAGAGAATGTGCACTAATGCATGGGATGTGTTCCTCACACTCCTCAACCTAACAGGCTATCATTAAATTCACTCCCTGGGTTCTATGATTGCACTTTGTAATCAATGTCATATTTAATGGGAAGAGCTGTGACATACTGTGCTGTGACAGAGAGTATACTGTAGAATGACAAACAAATTGATTGTGTTATTTAATGGTTTACAGAGTCTTGATGTCGTCCAATGGAAGACAGAAGGAATTTGTAAAGCTATTGTTCTTTTTCTTACGAGGTATCATCACATTGCAACTGCATCAGTTGAGTAGGTTTTTGCTTGAGCAATGGCAAAACATGTATACCACTGAAAACATATGACATTTATGAATTTTTACTTGATATTTAGGTTATTATTATTATTTTTTGCATTTTCGGCGTAGCTTTTGGAGTGGCTACTACTTATGAACAGTGGTGTAAAGTACTTAAGTAAACATACTTTAAAGTACTACTTAAGTTGTTTTTTTGGGTATCTGTACTTTACTTTACTATTTATATTTTTGACAACTTTTACTTTTACTCCACTACATTCCTTCCTAAAGAATACATTTTCCCTGACACCCAAAAGTACTCATTATATTTCAAATGCTTAGCAGGACAGGAAAATGGTCCAATTCACACTTATCAAGAGAACATCCCTGGTCATTCCAACTGCCTCTTATCCCTACTGACTCACGAAACAGAAATACTTTGTTTGTAAATGATGTCTGAGTGTTAGTGTGTGCCCTTGGCTATCCGTAAATTTTAAAAACAAGAAAATCATGGCGTCTGGTTGCTTAGTATAATGAATGTGAAATGATTTGAACTTTTACTTTTGATACTTAAGTATATTTAAGAGCAAATACTTTTAGACTTTTACTCCAGTAGTATTTTACTGGGTGACTTTCACTTTTACTTGAGTCATGTTGCTCTTGCTGCGGGCGATTCCCTGATCCACCTCTACGCAGACGACACCATTCTGTATACTTCTGGCCCTTCCTTGGACACTGTGCTATCTAACCTCCAAACGAGCTTCAATGCCATACAACACTCCTTCCGTGCCCTCCAACTGCTCTTAAACGCTAGTAAAATCAAATGCATGGTTTTCAACCGTTCGCTGCCTGCACCCGGACGCCCGACTAGAATCACCACACTGGATAGTTCCGACCTAGAATATGTGGACATCTATAAGTACCTAGGTGTCTGGCTAGACTGTAAACTCTCCTTCCAGACTCATATCAAACATCTCCAATCCAAAATCAAATCTAGAATTTAGAACTTTCTATTTCGCAACAAAGCCTCCTTCACTCACGCCGCCAAACTTACACTAGTAAAACTGACTATCCTACCAATCCTCGACTTCGGCGATGTCATCTACAAAATGGCTTCCAATACTCTACTCAGCAAACTGGATTCAGTTTATCACAGTGCCATCCGCTTTGTTACTAAAGCACCTTATACCACCCATCACCCACCACAGCGACCTGTATGCTCTAGTCGGCTGGCCCTCGCTACATATTTGTCGCCAGACCCACTGGCTCCAGGTCATCTACAAGTCCATGCTAGGTAAAGCTCCGCCTTATCTCAGTTCACTGGTCACGAAGGCAACACCCACCTGTAGCATGCACTCCAGCAGGTGTATCTCACTGATCATCCCTAAAGCCAACACCTCATTTGGCCGCCTTTCCTTCCAGTTCTCTGCTACCTGTGACTGGAACGTATTGCAAAAATCGTTGAAGTTGGAGACTTTTATGTCTCTCACCAACTTTAAACATCTGCTATCTGAGCAGCTAACCGATCGCTGCAGCTGTACATAGTCCATCGGTAAATAGCCCACCCATGCAAAGTATATTTGTATCCTTCTCAGAAACCATCTCTCTGCGGCGGCATCAATGTAGCTTCTCCATCCTTATTCCGATGCCCAACCCACAGCTGGTGTGAGTGGTTATGTCATCTGACCATAGCACTGGTTCCAATCTAAGTGACAATGATGTTTAGCAGACTTCGGGTGTTTACATTTGGTGGATGACATGAAAGTAGGGAAACATGGATGCGTAAGCAGAAAAGGACCCTGTACCTACTGTATAATATGGTTGTGGATCTCGGATGTTGTGAGGCTATTTTGCTTCCACTGGCCCTGGGGCTGTTGTTAAGGTAAACGGCATCATGACATTTTAGCCGGAAACCTGAAGGCTGAAACTTGGCCTCAAGTGGATCTTTCAGCAAGGCAATAACCCCAAACACACATCAAAATCCACATACAGTGGTTGCTCAACTAAACGTTTTGAGATTATGTTGCGTGACTTAGAGGTAAAAAGAAAAAGGTTAATTGAACACAAAATCAACATTTTGCAATGACCATCTTGAACCCCATGGAAAACCTGTCGTTTGAACTGAAGACCGGGGTACCAGTCATTTCGACCACTATTTTTTGAGATAAAAAGTATTTCTTGTCAAACTAAATCTCTTTATCTGACAATTGTATTAGTACAAAATATAATAATACACAAATTGTACACAATATAGCTCAGTATTTGTATTATTTATTTTATACAGTCTTTTTTTCTCATCTTTATCAAGGATGCCAATACTGACTGTATCTGCACACACATACTGTATATCCAGTGAAATTGAAGGGACATTAAAGTTTGCTTTGACACCGAGTGGACAAACGTGCATCATCCAATCAAACTGAATTGACAAAAATGTCATAGCAATTAAGTGCAGGGCATATTTGCCCTCATAATCAGGCATAATGATGCCAGCCACCATTGGTCCTCCATCACAGTCAGGGACCATAGAATCCATTTTGGGAGTGACACTAATGCAATTTCCATTGAACACAATGACATTTAAGCGTCTGCTTGGGAGAGCTAATTAAAAAATGCCCAATCAAATTTTCAGGACAATGAGCAAATATTTATTCTAGAAGCAAATAAATAATAAAGGAAGCAAAATTACATAATTGCTAAAGGGAGGCCTTTTGATTGACAGGGTAAGGAGGATAAATGCTAAAACACACCAGAGGACTTCGTTATTGTGGAACAGTTGTATTCATTTATGGGATGTGATATGAGGAAGAGCACCATTGTTCTGGTGTAAATGTTGCTGATGCATTACATGAGTGATGCTCAAGTGTTTTTCTTAGCCTTGTGCTTCTAAGTCTTGTAGAACTAGTCCATCTAGTGGCCTAAAGTATTTACTACCGTCAAATAAAATACATCTGATGATAGTCAGCTCCCAGACTTCGTCCCGTGATGAATTACACTGAACAAAAATATAAACGTAATATGTAAAGTGTTGGTCCAACATTTCATGAGCTGAAATATAAGATCCCAGAAATGTTTCATATGCACAAAAAGCTTGTGTCTCTCAAATTGTGTGCACAAATTTGTTTACATCCCTGTTAGTGAGCATTTCTCCTTTGCCAAGATAATCCATCCACCTGACAAGTGTGGCATATCAAGAAGCTGATTAAACAGCATGATCATCACACAGGTGCACCTTGTGCTGGGGATAATAAAAGGCCACTCTAAAATGTACATTTTTGTCACACAACACAATGCCACAGCTCTCAAGTTTTAAGGGAGTGTGCAATTGGCAGAAAAGTCAACCAGAGCTGCTGCTAGGGAATTAAATTGTCATTTCACTACCATATGCCACCTCCATTGTCATTTTAGAGAATTTGGCAGTACATCGAACCCGGTCTCACAACCACAGGCCACGTGTATGGCTTTGTGTGGGTGAGTGGTTTGCTGATGTCAATGTTGTGAACAGAGTGCCCCATAGTGGCGGTGGGGTCATGGTATGGGCAGGCATAAAGTACGGAAAACTAACACAATTGCATTTTCTAGATGGCAATTTGAATGCACAGAGATATCGTGACGAGATCCTGAGGCCCATTGTTATGCCATTCATCTGCTGCCACCACCTCATGTTTCAGCATGATTATGCACAGCCCCATGTTTGGGGCGACAGTGGTTAGTGGTTAAAGCATTAAGCCAGTAACCAAAAGGTTGCAAGACTGAATACCCGAGCTGACAAGGTACAAATCTGTCGCTCTGCACCTGAACAAAGCAGTTAACCCACTGTTCCTAGGCAGTTAACCCACTGTTCCTATGCAGTTAACCCACTGTTCCTAGGCAGTTAACCCACTGTTCCTAGGCCGTCATGGTAAATAAGAATTTGTTAAATAAAAATAAAAAATGTTGCAAGGATCTGTACACAATTCCTGGAAGCTGAAAATGTCCCAGTTCTTCCATGACCTGCATACTCACCAGACATTGTCACCCATTGAGCATGTTTGTGATGTTCTGGGTCGGCGTGTACAACAGCGTGTTCCAGTTCCTGCCAATATCCATCAATTTTGCGCAGCCATTGAAGAGGAGTGGGACAACATTTCAGAGGCTACAGTCAACAGCCTGATTAACTCTATGGGAAGGAGATTTGTTGCGCTGAATGATGCAAATGGTGGTCACACCAGATACTGACTGGTTTTCTTCAGATACTGACTTTGTTTTAAAGGTATCTGTGACCAACAGATGCAGATCTATATGCCCAGTCATATGAAGTCCATTAGGGCCTAATTCATTTATTTCAATTGACTGATTTTCTTATATGAACTGTAATTCAGTAAAAACGTTGAAATTGTTGCAGGTTGTGTTTATATTTTTGTTCAGTATAGATTTGGAAGGGTGGCAACGTGAAACAATTAATGTGCTTAATATGATGTGTAGTGAATGATATAGTAAATATAGGATTCGGGTGAAACTTAAATATCAATGAAATTGCCGGGTGGATGTGAAATCGTTTGCGGTTATTCCCACCTCAACGTTTGCAAATTGTACTAATGTATAGTGTGAACTCTTGGTTCACCTTTATATAATAAGATAATAATGCAAATGTCGTGTATTCACTTGTGACTCTTTGGGACAAACAAAATCAATGGGCTGTTATGTTGTCATTAGCCGTGGAAGCCAGAGTCAAAGAGGCTGAGTTGTCATCACTGGTGGCACTTTACATGGGGAGGACGGGCTCATAGTAATGTCTGGAAAGGAATGAATGGAATGGTATCAAACACATCAAACGCCTGATTTATCATGTGTTTGATACCGTTCCATGTACTCATTTCCATCCATTATTATGAGACGTTCTCTCCTCACCAGCCTCCTCTGCTTGTCATAAATAAAGGTATAAATGCAGTATCCAATCATGTGGAATTGTGATTGTTTATATATTTCGCTAGGGGGCAGTAGATTCTCAGTTGGAAAAGGTTGACGCTGTATTCAAGTAGCAACTCTTCTCTCATTTGGATACTCGTGTGTATTCATGAGTAAAGTTTATACAAGTGTCATGTACAACTTTACTCATCCTTGTCTTGAAAGGGTTTGAAATAGTAAAGTGCTGTATGTAGGATATATTTCCAATAGCTATGCAATCATTCATCAAAATAAAACACAACCAGACACTAATTGTATACTGTATTCAAATTTCAAATCTTATGTATTGGTTCATGGTAACCATGTTGATACAATAATCAGTTATGGATTAAAAGAATTTCAGAGGAAATACTGTCCATATGATTCCGACGTTTACAGTATTAGACAGCAACAACACTGTAACCAGGCTGAAAAGTACTGAGACAGGATTTTCATGAATTACTAAATGCAATTTCCTTTTTAAGACTAAAAACTATTTGCAAGGTATTCTGGAATGTGACACAAAAAGATTTTGAGGCGGTTTCATTTAGTGAAATGTCTAGGCTTCCGGCGTGCATTTCCATGCATGTAGAAGGTTTTATTACAGTTGTCAAAAACATCCATCATTCTAAAAGGTCAATACTCAATGAAAAGCCCCATAACAATATTGAGTTCTAATCTTTCATTAGAGAAGATGGAAACCAAGTTCAAACTTTGTCTGGAAGTCAATCCTCCGAACTGTTTTTTATTTTTTTAATTTTTTTTATTTTACAGTTTATAATGGGGATATTATCCAAAATGTCAGTCCTCCACAGTACTCATTGTCACCGTTAGCTGTCTTGGCATTTCATTTAAATAAGTAAATAAAACATGAGCTATGCTACGTAATTCAAATTCAAAACTGACATTGAGTTAAAGAATGAACATAAGTTGATTTGCTGTGTCTCAATGTCCCTGAGTAACACACGCACGCGCACACACACACACACACACACACACACACACACACACACACACACACACACACACACACACACACACACACACACACACACACACACACACACACACACACACACACACACACACACACACACACACACACACACACACACACACACACACACACACACACACACACACACACACACACACACACACCACTTATGCCTCAATAAATGGAGTGATGGTGAAAATGTGGTTTGCTTTGGAATATCTGTCAGGTACCCTGTGTAGGCTGTATGGTAAAGACAGCCTACAGCATCAATTTCTTGGAGGACAGGAAGCATCTGAAAGGTCAAATGCACTATTGAAATTCATTAACCATGTCTGTATTTGCCAGTGAAATATGAATGCTCACTATATAAAACACCGTGTTTATAACATTTTTAGAGCCAGTTGTCCATCAGTTCTTCCACGAGACCATTGAATCATGTAATTTCTGTCATGGGTGAAAGATGAAAAGCTAGCAAAGCAGGATGGCAACGCTCACTAGCTTAATGGGCAGGTGAGATATCCAAAATCACTGCCACACAGTCTCTCTGTTCATCTGATAAGAAGAGAAGTGAGGAAATCGCCTGTCTCTCATTTCCCCCTTCATTCAGAAATCTGAAGCTGTGGAAAACCGTCACCCACGAACTGCCAGATCCCTAAATGTGTTTCTCTTTTCAAAGCAACTTTGAGATTCTCCATTGTAATGAAAAGCGCTATATATACACATGTATATGAATGACATATCACCAGAGATAACGTTCATCTTTACAACTCCATTCACTTTGATCTTGCTCACTTGTCCGATGATGATATCACATACTTAGGCAATCTTTTTGGTTAAAGTTCCAAATCAAGTTGGGTGCGATACAAAGTTGCTCAAATGTAATAAATATATGCCCTTCGTTACACACAACTATGACATGAACAGTAGCTGATGAGCCTATATGATGCTTACGATGATCAGAGATGAAAATCCCTGGGATGATCGTTAGAGTACTAGGAACAAAGCAGAAGAACAATCTGAAATCAATGATTACAGTTTATTTATAATTCTACTTCAATCCAGAAAAATGCTGGGATGAACCGGTGACGGGAGAGTTTTGTGGTTAGAGGGTATAAGCTGGAGGTAGGTGATATATGAGGTGATACATTTGGATCATACAGTAGAATCAATATATGCCGCTTAGTTGCTGTCCCTGATATACACCACCAGGCCCAGCAACTTGATTTGTTCTTGCACTAAATAATAATAATAATACATAATGCATCAGTTGGTGCCAGGCGGATGGTGCCAACCGCACGTCCCCCTTCATTAATTCATCCATAATGAGTTGTGTAGCATGTAGGAGCAGCTACCTTACAGCCACTCCCAAGAGTGGCAGCTAATTAAATCAGAATCGTAAGTGGCAATCTACGCATCTGCCTTTGTTGTTGAAGTGAAATGCACATGTCAACACACATATTCACACAAACATATTTACATCACACGTTCACATGATCTAAGGATCACTACATGTCTTTTTTTTTAAAGTGTTGTTTATTGCGCTATACAAACTGTAAAAAAAGTACTTTAAAAATAGACCAACCATGTGCCACCATAAAATCACTTAGGTCAAGTTAGTAGTGGTCTCTACCTTCTGTGTCTTTTCCTTGTGCATACGCAGTGAGACGTCAGTATACCAATATCTGGACTACATGGGATAATCTATTGCCCATCTCTCCACATTCACAGGAAACCAAGATCTTCACAGGAAACCAAACCAAGATCTCTCAGATGGGGAGCCATGCAAACTACTGCAGGTAGTCTAGTGGTTAGAGAGGAGAGGTTAGCTAGCCAGCTATTGTCATTCTTTTAACACAACGTAACGTAAACAACACTACTAGCTAGCCAGCTAGCCCCCGAATAGCAGCACTGTCGAAACTATTACACTCAACGGAACGACTTGATTAGTGTAGTGTCCACAATGCACCCACTGCCAGCTAGCCTACTTCAGCAGTACTGTATCATTTTAGTCAATGAGATTCTTGCTACGTAAGCTTAACTTTCTGAACATTCGAGACGTGTAGTCCACTTGTCATTCCAATCTCCTTTGCATTAGCGTAGCCTCTTCTGTAGCCTGTCAACTATGTGTCCGTCTATCCCTGTTCTCTCCTCTCTGCACAGACCATACAAACGCTCCACACCGCATGGCCGCGGCCACCCTAATCTGGTGGTCCCAGCGCGCACGACCCACGTGGAGTTCCAGGTCTCCGGTAGCCTCTGGAACTGCCGATCTACGGCCAACAAGGCAGAGTTCATCTCAGCCTATGCCTCCCTCCAGTCCCTCGACTTCTTGGCACTGACGGAAACATGGATCACCACAGACAACACTGCTACTCCTACTGCTCTCTCTTCGTCCGCCCACGTGTTCTCGCACACCCCGAGAGCTTCTGGTCAGCGGGGTGGTGGCACCGGGATCCTCATCTCTCCCAAGTGGTCATTCTCTCTTTCTCCCCTTACCCATCTGTCTATCGCCTCCTTTGAATTTCATACTGTCACAGTTACCAGCCCTTTCAAGCTTAACATCCTTATCATTTATCGCCCTCCAGGTTCCCTCGGAGAGTTCATCAATGAGCTTGATGCCTTGATAAGCTCCTTTCCTGAGGACGGCTCACCTCTCACAGTTCTGGGCGACTTTAACCTCCCCACGTCTACCTTTGACTCATTCCTCTCTGCCTCCTTCTTTCCACTCCTCTCCTCGTTTGACCTCACCCTCTCACCTTCCCCCCCTACTCACAAGGCAGGCAATACGCTCAACCTCATCTTTACTAGATGCTGTTCTTCCACTAACCTCATTGCAACTCCCCTCCAAGTCTCCGACCACTACCTTGTATCCTTTTCCCTCTCGCTCTCATCCAACACCTCCCACACTGCCCCTACTCGGATGGTATCGCGCCGTCCCAACCTTCGCTCTCTCTCCCCCGCTACTCCCTCCTCTTCCATCCTATCATCTCTTCCCTCTGCTCAAACCTTCTCCAACCTATCTCCTGATTCTGCCTCCTCAACCCTCCTCTCCTCCCTCTCTGCATCCTTTGACTCTCTATGTCCCCTATCCTCCAGGCCGGCTCGGTCCTCCCCTCCCGCTCCGTGGCTCGATGACTCATTGCGAGCTCACAGAACAGGGCTCCGGGCAGCCGAGCGGAAATGGAGGAAAACTCGCCTCCCTGCGGACCTGGCATCCTTTCACTCCCTCCTCTCTACATTTTCCTCCTCTGTCTCTGCTGTTAAAGCCACTTTCTACCACTCTAAATTCCAAGCATCTGCCTCTAACCCTAGCTCTTTGCCACCTTCTCCTCCCTCCTGAATCCCCCCTCCTCCTCCCTCTCTGCAGATGACTTTGTCAACCATTTTGAAAAGAAGGTCGACGACATCCGATCCTCGTTTGCTAAGTCAAACGACACCGCTGGTTCTGCTCACACTGCCCTACCCTGTGCTCTGACCTCTTTCTCCCCTCTCTCTCCAGATGAAATCTCGCGTCTTGTGACGGCCGGCCGCCCAACAACCTGCCCGCTTGACCCTATCCCGTCCGCTCTTCTCCAGACCATTTCCGGAGACCTTCTCCCTTACCTCACCTCGCTCATCAACTCATTCTTGACCGCTGGCTACGTCCCTTCCGTCTTCAAGAGAGCGAGAGTTGCACCCCTTCTGAAAAAACCTACACTCGATCCCTCCGATGTCAACAATTACAGACCAGTATCCCTTCTTTCTTTTCTCTCCAAAACTCTTGAACGTACCGTCCTTGGCCAGCTCTCCCGCTACCTCTCTCTGAATGACCTTCTTGATCCAAATCGGTCAGGTTTCAAGACTAGTCATTCAACTGAGACTGCTCTCCTCTGTATCACGGAGGCGCTCCGCACTGCTAAAGCTAACTCTCTCTCCTCTGCTCTCATCCTTCTAGATCTATCGGCTGCCTTCGATACTGTGAACCATCAGATCCTCCTCTCCACCCTCTCCGAGTTGGGCATCTCCGGCGCGGCCCACGCTTGGATTGCGTCCTACCTGACAGGTCGCTCCTACCAGGTGGCGTGGCAAGAATCTGTCTCCTAACCACGCGCTCTCACCACTGGTGTCCCCCAGGGCTCTGTTCTAGGCCCTCTCCTATTCTCGCTATACACCAAGTCACTTGGCTCTGTCATAACCTCACATGGTCTCTCCTATCATTGCTATGCAGACGACACACAATTAATCTTCTCCTTTCCCCCTTCTGATGACCAGGTGGCGAATCGCATCTCTGCATGTCTGGCAGACATATCAGTGTGGATGACGGATCACCACCTCAAGCTGAACCTCGGCAAGACGGAGCTGCTCTTCCTCCCGGGGAAGGACTGCCCGTTCCATGATCTCGCCATCACGGTTGACAACTCCATTGTGTCCTCCTCCCAGAGCGCTAAGAACCTTGGCGTGATCCTGGACAACACCCTGTCGTTCTCAACCAACATCAAGGCGGTGGCCCGTTCCTGTAGGTTCATGCTCTACAACATCCACAGAGTACGACCCTGCCTCACACAGGAAGCGGCCCAGGTCCTAATCCAGGCACTTGTCATCTCCTGTCTGGATTACTGCAACTCGCTGTTGGCTGGGCTCCCTGCCTGTGCCATTAAACCCCTTCAACTCATCCAGAATGCCGCAGCCCGTCTGGTGTTCAACCTTCCCAAGTTCTCTCACATCATCCCGCTCCTCCGTTCTCTCCACTGGCTTCCAGTTGAAGCTCGCATTCGCTACAAG
Organism: Oncorhynchus gorbuscha; assembly: GCF_021184085.1. Classification (NCBI taxonomy): domain Eukaryota; kingdom Metazoa; phylum Chordata; class Actinopteri; order Salmoniformes; family Salmonidae; genus Oncorhynchus; species Oncorhynchus gorbuscha. The sequence continues at coordinate 28,319,649 of NC_060179.1, read as the reverse complement.
ACCATGGTGCTTGCCTACGGAGCTGTGAGGGGAACGGCACCTCAGTACCTCCAGGCTCTGATCAGGCCCTACACCCAAACAAGGGCACTGCGTTCATCCACCTCTGGCCTGCCCGCCTCCCTACCACTGAGGAAGTACAGCTCCCGCTCAGCCCAGTCAAAACTGTTCGCTGCTCTGGCCCCCCCAATGGTGGAACAAACTCCCTCACGACGCCAGGACAGCGGAGTCAATCACCACCTTCCGGAGACACCTGAAACCCCACCTCTTTAAGGAATACCTAGGATAGGATAAGTAATCCCTCTCACCCCCCCCCCCCTTTAAGATTTAGATGCACTATTGTAAAGTGACTGTTCCACTCGATGTCATAAGGTGAATGCACCAATTTGTATGTCGCTCTGGAAAAGAGCGTCTGCTAAATGACTTAAATGTAAATGTAAATGTAAATGTAGGACGCAATTCCCGGGTCCGACGGGAAATACTGGAGAAATCTGTCGGGAAGTGAGCCGGCAACCACAGGGTTGCTGGTATGAAATCTTAGACACAATTGCCTGCCGTTGTGCCCTTGCTGTACCTCCCACAACAACAGCTTGTCGTGGCAACACCCCGCTCCTCTCCAAAACCTGTATGTGTATGTATGTGTGCCTTTCGGAGGGGTTGGGTTAAAAAAGGAAGTAACATTTCGGTGGGACCTTGTCTGCAATTGACCAATACAGTAATCTTAATCTTTTAAAAGACATGTTGCAAGTAAAATTTGCCAATATAAATACAATATACACCACTTGTAAAAAAAAAGAAAAATTATTTATTTATTTTACTCCCGGGATGCTAAAATAATAATAATTTTGAATGCATGACGCAGCCTGTGATTTTTCCTGTGACATTTGTTCAGGTGTAGATTCTGGAATGACTGGGGACAACATCTGGTGAAGAAGCCAGTTCTACAAACAAGTAGCGATTACTACTCAGCCTGAAGTCCTAGAATAAAACAAAAATCATCTGCTTGAAGATAATTGTCTCTTTTATACGTGTACATGATTTGTGTTGGTAAAAGACATGAACTTGGCATTGCTAGCTGGCTTCTGACTTATTCATGATACTTTACTGTAAGCTGTATCAGGCAGTTTACATGCGAGGGGAAAACGAATAGCTATATTTTCTAAGCTATCCATCTGATTAAGTTTATAAAACTGCCATTAGCAAGCTGGCTAGCTTGAAACTGCTGAAGGAAAGTTAGCTAACGTTACTTAACTCCCACCATTAGTCTGAGTTCACCACCTAAACTAACAACTATATATTTGCTAGCTATAATACTGACTATTGTGAACACTTTTTGTCAAACTACTTTGTTCCCTTGCCTGTTTATTGATGCACTGGTAACTGAGAATGTTGGCAAGAAAAATGTCCCTTTTGATTTCACTGCAAATATGCTGTGTTGTTTTTGTATTACTTGGCTAAATAGGCTTGTGTACATTTACATTAGTTAACTACGTTACTAAGTTAAGTTTTTGGTGTTGTTTCATTTCAGATGAAGAAGGAGTTAGATCGCTAGAAAAGCAACATGCTGACAGACCAGGGCCCATTATCAGAAGGTGGGTGTAGCTGGTGCATAAAGTCAGGCACAGGAGAGCAGAATGAGTGAGCAACGTACTATACTCAAAATAAAGGCACAAGGAAAACATACACTTGACCAACAATAAACAGTGATTAATTACACACGGGTGTAAACAGCACCCGTCGAAAACCAGCCATAACTTACCGAATGAACATAGAAACAATCACGCACAAAAACATGGGGGAAACAGAGGGTTAAATATATGAACATGTAATTGGGGAATGAAATCAGGTGTGTAGAAAACAAAGACAAAACAAATGGAAAATGAAAGGTGGATTGGCGATGGCTAGAAGACCGGTGACGTCGACCTCCGAATGCCGCCCGAACAAGGAGAGGGACCAACTTTGGCGGAAGTCGTGACACCCATATTCACAAAGCATCTCAGAGTAGGAATACTGATTTTGTCACCATAGAGAGTCCTTATTTTCTATGGTGGAGTAGGTCAGGGCGTGACTGGGGGGTTAGTCTAGTTTATTATTTCTATGTGGGGTTCTAGTTTTGTTTTTCTATGTTGGTGATTTTGTATGACTCCCAATTAGAGGCAGCTCGTAATCGTTGTCTCTAATTGGGGATCATATTTAGGTAGCCTTTTTTTTCACCTGTGGGTTGTGGGATATTGTTTTTGAGTTAGTGCACATAGCACCTCTGTAGTCATGGTTCGTTGTTAGTTTGTTTGTTTATTGTTTTGTGTTAGGGTTTGTTATCCCTATGTGGATTTATTGGCTGATTATTTTTCAGAGTAAAGTATGTTATTTTACCCAGTTCTGTGTCCTGCGCCTGACTCCGTCCTCACCTCTGCACAACTGACACTTGACAGAATCACGCACCAGGATTCTTGCGGCAATCCCCAGTCCCGGTCTAGAGCTTCTGGCGACGGTCCACGGTCCGGAGCTTTGGCGACGGTCCACGGTCCGGAACCTTCGGCGAGGGTCAACGGTCCGGAGCTTCCAAACACGGCGTCCAGTCCCGCTGCATGGCAGGTGCCTTCCTCTGCACTGATGTCCAGTCTAAACACGGCGTCCAGTCTGGGGGGGGAGTACTGTAACGTCCTGTCACGTCCTGACCATAGAGTCCTTATTTTCTATGGTAGCGTAGGTCAGGGTGTGACTGGGGGGTTAGTCTTGTTTATTATTTATTTTGGGTTTTATTTTTGTTTTTCTATGTTGGTGATTTTGTATTACTCCCAATTAGAGGCAGCTGGTAATTGTTGTCTCTGATTGGGGATCATATTTAGGTAGCCTTTTTTCCACCTGTGGGATATTGTTTTGAGTTAGTGCACGTAGCACCTCTGTAGTCACGGTTCGTTGTTAGTTTATTGTTTTGCTAAGTTTCACTTTCTAATAAATTAAGTGGAACTCAACATCCGCCGCGCCTCGGTCCTTCTCTACAAACGACCGTGACAGATTTAGGATCAGTTTTGCCTTTTATATCAAAACGAAAGATTAAATTGACAAGGGGCAGCTGATCCTAGATTCCTACTCTGAAGACACTTTGTGAATACGGGAAGAAAGCTGTTACCCAATAACTTGCACAGCAGTCTTTCACCATAGGACCCTAAAAGTATTACAGTCAATGTTTATGAACGGAATATTAGTATGTGAATATATCAATGACTAACAAAAGGGTTGAATTGTTCAGCAACATGTGCAGTGAACATGGGTTTGGTAATGAAAGGTACATAATGTATTTACTGTCATCTCCCTCGGGCCACTGCAAGCTGTGACATGGGCTTGGATGGTGACACATCTTCAAGCTTCCTGACTGAATACTGGGTCTTCAGTGGTTCCAGAAGCAAGGGCCTTACCTGGGAGTACAGCAACAGTCTGTCTCGCAAGCACCCCCTTATAATCACTTTGTCCCATTCTTCAATCTTGTCTGGGACATATATTTTATTTGCGACACCTGTATGATATACATGAATAAACATGTGTTATTACTCTGGACATGAGACTTGCATTTATTTGAGTGTGTATTTGTCCTGATGTTTAAGTTATCACAGACGTTAGTAAGAATGAAGACCAACATGACAAACATGCTATGAAAAAGTTATTGTTTAGTAATCTTTCAATATTTTTTTATTGCATTTGGTCATCCCCAAAATACGGCCATTGCAAGTCTGCGGATACCCAGAGGAAAGGGGGCAGACACACACAGTTTTGATCAAAGTCTGGGAGACTTTTACAGGGAGGAGAGAGCATGACTTTTGGAGTCAGTACAGTAAATCCAATCCAACCAGGGGCCGTGGATAATATGCTATGTTGTCACACAGGCAGACTGCTATAGCGAAAGAGGTTTAGATAGTATGTTGAGTGTAGCTTACTTCTCTGTGCTCTGGAGAGATCACAGGTAGTTGGTCAGAAGGCTCTGTACGGTCCTTGGACCAGTCTGTCTCTGTAGCACTTGGAGATGGATAGAGGTAGAGAGTGTGCTTGAAAGAGCGAGCCCTCACCCCTGACCTACCACTGTCCCAGGGCTCCTGCCTAACGCTCTTAGGCAGAGAGTTACTCAGGAGTAGACCTTTATGGTACATGAGTGTATTATTAGCTCTTGAAATGGTACAGTATAATGTAACATAAAGGGAAAAAAAGATCTCATAACTTACTGACACTGAGTGCTGCATGCTCCTGCTGGAAAAGTCATACACTCTTAGGGAAAAGGGTTCTTTAGGGAGGGATGGGGTTCGACCAATAACTGTTTTGATCAGAAGAACCATTTTTGGAAGACAAGGGTTCTTTGCAAGGCAAAGCGATCTACCTAGAACCTTTAACACCATAAGAACCATTTTTGGAATAAATGGTTATTTGAAGATTCTTTGGAAGGCAAGAAGGATTCCTTGGAAGACAAGAAGGGTTCTGCATAGAACCAGATGTCATATTTCCCAGCATGCTCTATTGCAGGGAGATTTTCTGAAATGGTTTGCTTTACTGTAATTATCTGTGTTTTTTGCATGTACATTGCTTGATAAATAACATACAGTTTTCTAAACGAATCCAATCGGTTAGTAATTGGATTTATTGCACAAGTTACTGAGATGGTTGTTCCAGTTTAGATAATTAAGGTAGTGTCAGTATTAAATCTTCCTTACCTTGGCAGTCATTCTGAATGCAGGTTGCAGGTGATTAACAATTCCACTTGCTGGATATCCTAACTCTGGCGTGATAGCAATAGGAATTACACATTGCTTGCAAGCCAGCATAATGTGACTTGCAGGCTTGGTGTGGCTTGTAAACCAGGAGATTCCTTACACCACTATTTTAGGGTATAATTATGCTCTCAAATAAAGGCCTTATGATATATGTAATGTATTGTCATAAATAATGCCATTTTAAAGGTTAATAAGGCTGGTGGAACCATTCATAGAGGGTACTAGGAAGAGCCCTCCAAAGATTAAAGGGTTCTCTGTAGAACCCTTCACAGATGGTTGTAGGAAGATCCTTTAGATTATAAAATGGTTATTGGTAGAACCCTTCATAGAGGGTTCTAGGTAGAATCACAGGGTATGGTTCTACTTAACACCTTTTTTTCTAAGCGTGTAAATTCCACCTGTTTCTACAATTCCGCCTGTTTTCTACTACTCTTCTTAAAATCCTAACCACACTAATAACCATATACCTAACCTTAAATAAAATAAAAATTTCATGATTTTTTACGTTTTGGCCAATTTTGACTTTGTGGCTGTAGTAACTAGTGGAAACCATAATAAAAAGCATGAGCTGGCGCACACCCAGAGAAAAAATATTTAGTGAAGAGGTGCTGACTAACGGCAAATAAACTGTAAGCTATAAAAATAAATAGAGAGTCGCATTCTATATATACACTACCGTTCAAAAGTTTGGGGTCACATAGAAATGTCCTTGTTTTTGAAAAAATCCATTAAAATGTCCATTAAAATAACAGCATATTGACCAGAAATACAGAAATACAATACAAATATTGTTGATGTTGTAAATGACTATTGTAGCTGGAAACAACAGATTTTTTTTATGGAATATCTACATATGCGTACAGAGGCCCGCAACCATCAATACTGGGTTCCTATTGCACGTTGTGTAAACTTGTCATGCAGGTGAAAGAGGACCCAAAAGCGACTTAACAGAAACAGAGTTTATTTAAGTCCAAACAGGGAATAACAGAAATCCTCTAGTCTGTAGAGGGGAATAACTGGAGAAGCGGCCACAGACTGCAGGTCGCTTCGGGTAGGCGCAGGCCGTAGTAGACAGGGACACCTGCTCACACGCAGCATCTGATGAAGGCAAAAAACACGACAGGACAGGGCGATACACAATCACAGCAAAAACACGACAGGACAGGGCGAAACGCAATCACAGCATGGTGAATACTAAACAAGGAACCGACGGGACAGGAACGGAACACAAAGGAATAAATAGGGACTCTAATCAGGGGAAAGGATCGGGAACAGGTGTGGGAAGACTAAATGATGATTAGGGGAATAGGAACAGCTGGGAGCAGGAACGGAACGATAGAGAGAAGAGAGAGCGAGAGAGTGAGAGGGGAGGGGGAGAGAGAGGGATAGAAAGAGGGAAAGAACCCAATAAGACCAGCAGAGGGAAACGAACAGAATGGGGAGCACAGGGACAAGACATGATAATAAATGACAAACATGACAGTACCCCCCACTCACCGAGCGCCTCCTGGCGCACTCGAGGAGGAATCCTGGCGGCAACGGAGGAAATCATCGATGAGTGAACGGTCCAGCACGTCCCGGACGGAACCCAACTCCTCTCCTCAGGACCGTAACCCTCCCAATCCACTAAGTATTGGTGACCCCGTCCCCGAGAACGCATGTCCATGATCTTATGTACCTTGTAAATAGGTGCGCTCTCGACAAGGACGGGAGGGGGGAGGGAAGACGAACGGGGGTGCGAAGAAAGGGCTTAACACAGGAGACATGGAAGACAGGATGGACGCGACGAAGATGTCGCGGAAGAAGCAGTCGCACAGCGACAGGATTGACGACCTGGGAGACACGGAACGGACCAATGAACCGCGGAGTCAACTTACGAGAAGCTGTCGTAAGAGGAAGGTTGCGAGTGGAAAGCCACACTCTCTGGCCGCAACAATACCTTGGACTCTTAATCCTGCGTTTATTGGCGGCTCTCACCGTCTGTGCCCTGTAACGGCAAAGTGCAGACCTCACCCTCCTCCAGGTGCGCTCACAACGTTGGACAAACGCTTGAGCGGAGGGAACGCTGGACTCGGCAAGCTGGGATGAGAACAGAGGAGGCTGGTAACCCAGACTACTCTGAAACGGAGATAACCCGGTAGCAGACGAAGGAAGCGAATTGTGAGCGTATTCTGCCCAGGGGAGCTGTTCTGCCCAAGACGCAGGGTTTCTGAAAGAAAGGCTGCGTAGTATGCGACCAATCGTCTGATTGGCCCTCTCTGCTTGACCGTTAGACTGGGGATGAAACCCGGAAGAGAGACTGACGGACGCACCAATCAAACGACAGAACTCCCTCCAAAACTGTGACGTGAATTGCGGGCCTCTGTCTGAAACGGCGTCTAACGGAAGGCCATGAATTCTGAATACATTCTCAATAATGATTTGTGCCGTCTCCTTAGCGGAAGGAAGTTTAGCGAGGGGAATGAAATGTGCCGCCTTAGAGAACCTATCGACAACCGTCAGAATCACAGTCTTCCCCGCAGACAAAGGCAGACCGGTAATGAAGTCTAAGGCAATGTGAGACCATGGTCGAGAAGGAATGGGGAGCGGTCTGAGACGACCGGCAGGAGGAGAGTTACCCGACTTAGTCTGCGCGCAGTCCGAACAAGCAGCCACGAAACGGCGCGTGTCACGCTCCTGAGTCGGCCACCAAAAGCGCTGGCGAATAGACGCAAGAGTGCCTCGAACACCGGGATGACCAGCTAACTTGGCAGAGTGAGCCCACTGAAGAACAGCCAGACGAGTGGAAACAGGAACGAAAAGGAGGTTACTAGGACAAGCGCGCGGCGACGCAGTGTGCGTGAGTGCTTGCTTAACCTGTCTTTCAATTCCCAGACTGTTAACCCGACAACACGCCCATAAGGAAGAATCCCCTCGGGATCAGTAGAAGCCACAGAAGAACTAAACAGACGGGATAAGGCATCAGGCTTGGTGTTCTTGCTACCCGGACGGTAAGAAATCACAAACTCGAAACGAGCGAAAAACAACGCCCAACGAGCTTGACGGGCATTAAGTCGTTTGGCAGAACGGATGTACTCAAGGTTCTTATGGTCTGTCCAAACGACAAAAGGAACGGTCGCCCCCTCCAACCACTGTCGCCATTCGCCTAGGGCTAAGCGGATGGCGAGCAGTTCACGGTTACCCACATCATAGTTGCGCTCAGATGGCGACAGGCGATGAGAAAAATAAGCGCAAGGATGAACCTTATCGTCAGACTGGAAGCGCTGGGATAGAATGGCTCCCACGCCTACCTCTGAAGCGTCAACCTCGACAATGAATTGTCTAGTGACGTCAGGAGTAACGAGGATAGGAGCGGACGTAAAACGTTCTTTTAGAAGATCAAAAGCTCCCTGGGCGGAACCGGACCACTTAAAACACGTCTTGACAGAAGTAAGAACTGTGAGAGGGGCAGCAACTTGACCGAAATTACGAATGAAACGCCGATAGAAATTAGCGAAACCTAAAAAGCGCTGCAACTCGACACGTGACCTTGGAACGGGCCAATCACTGACAGCTTGGACCTTAGCGGAATCCATCTGAATGCCTTCAGCGGAAATAACGGAACCGAGAAAAGTAACGGAGGAGACATGAAAAGAGCACTTCTCAGCCTTTACGTAGAGACAATTCTCTAAAAGGCGCTGTAGAACACGTCGAACGTGCTGAACATGAATCTCGAGTGACGGAGAAAAAATCAGGATATCGTCAAGATAGACAAAAACAAAAATGTTCAGCATGTCTCTCAGAACATCATTAACTAATGCCTGAAAAACAGCTGGCGCATTGGCGAGACCGAACGGCAGAACCCGGTACTCAAAATGCCCTAACGGAGTGTTAAACGCCGTTTTCCACTCGTCCCCCTCTCTGATGCGCACGAGATGGTAAGCGTTACGAAGGTCCAACTTAGTAAAGCACCTGGCTCCCTGCAGAATCTCGAAGGCTGATGACATAAGGGGAAGCGGATAACGATTCTTAACCGTTATGTCATTCAGCCCTCGATAATCCACGCAGGGGCGCAGAGTACCGTCCTTCTTCTTAACAAAAAAAGAACCCCGCCCCGGCCGGAGAAGAAGAAGGCACTATGGTACCGGCGTCAAGAGACACAGACAAATAATTCTCGAGAGCCTTACGTTCGGGAGCCGACAGAGAGTATAGTCTACCTCGAGGAGGAGTGGTCCCCGGAAGGAGATCAATACTACAATCATACGACCGGTGAGGAGGAAGGGAGTTGGCTCGGGACCGACTGAAGACCGTGCGCAGATATCATCTGAAGGAACCTCCCGGGAGAGAATCTCATCCTTAACCACTGCGTGGAGTCCCTCCAGAAAACGAGCGAGCAGCGCCGGCTCGTTCCACTCACTAGAGGCAGCAAGAGTGCGAAACTCAATAGAATAATCCGTTATGGACCGTTCACCTTGGCATAAGGAAGCCAGGGCCCTAGAAGCCTCCCCACCAAAAACTGAACGGTCAAAAACCCGAATCATCTCCTCTTTAAAGTTCTGGAATTTGTTAGAGCAATCAGCCCTTGCCTCCCAGATAGCTGTGCCCCATTCTCGAGCCCGGCCAGTAAGGAGTGAAATGACGTAAGCAACCCGAGCTCTCTCTCTAGAGTATGTGTTGGGTTGGAGAGAGAACACAATCTCACACTGCGTGAGAAAGGAGCGGCACTCAGTGGGCTGCCCGGAGTAGCAAGGTGGGTTATTAACCCTAGGTTCTGGAGGCTCGGCAGGCCAGGAAGTAACAGGTGGCACGAGACGTAGACTCTGGAACTGTCCAGAGAGGTCGGAAACCTGAGCGGCCAGGTTCTCCACGGCATGGCGAGCAGCAGACAATTCCTGCTCGTGTCTGCCGAGCATGGCTCCTTGGATCTCGACGGCAGTGTAACGAGCGTCTGAAGTCGCTGGGTCCATTCCTTGGTCGGTTCCTTCTGTCATGCAGGTGAAAGAGGACCCAAAAGCGACTTAACAGAAACAGAGTTTATTTAAGTCCAAACAGGGAATAACAGAAATCCTCTAGTCTGTAGAGGGAATAACTGGAGAAGCGGCCACAGACTGCAGGTCGCTGGGTAGGCGCAGGCCGTAGTAGACAGGGACACCTGCTCACACGCAGCATCTGATGAAGGCAAAAAACACGACAGGACAGGGCGATACACAATCACAGCAAAAACACGACAGGACAGGGCGAAACGCAATCACAGCATGGTGAATACTAAACAAGGAACCGACGGGACAGGAACGGAACACAAAGGAATAAATAGGGACTCTAATCAGGGGAAAGGATCGGGAACAGGTGTGGGAAGACTAAATGATGATTAGGGGAATAGGAACAGCTGGGAGCAGGAACGGAACGATAGAGAGAAGAGAGAGCGAGAGAGTGAGAGGGGGAGGGGGAGAGAGAGGGATAGAAAGAGGGAAAGAACCCAATAAGACCAGCAGAGGGAAACGAACAGAATGGGGAGCACAGGGACAAGACATGATAATAAATGACAAACATGACAAAACTAATCCAAGTTTATCATTATATAAGGCTAATTGATCATTAGGAAACCCTTTTGCAATTAAGTTAAGTGTAAAATGCAGCAAGCTAGCTAACCAACTAAGCAGTTATCAAAGACACTCACTCTGTAATTTACCATACTTTTCTGACCAACTATACTTTACAACTCCTTATTTCCCATGTCCATATATAGGTCTTCTTCTAGGTTCAAAACGATATGTGTCACGTCTAATCAAGGTGGGTGGAATCAGGCGCAGAGAGCAAATAGCGATAATAAGTTTATTCCCAGGTGAACAAAATAAACACGGTCAACCCAAATACAAACAGGGTGAAATTATCCAAAACAGGATAACAGACTAACCGGAGAATAATAAACACAAAACACCGACAGACGAAACGAATGACAAAATAAACAATCCCGCACAAAACAAGGGCGGGACAACCTACATTATATACAGACACTAATTAACTAAACAACACACAGGTGAAAACAATCAGACAAAACCAACAGATACACGAAAAGGGATCGGTAGTGGCTAGTAGGACGGTGATGACGACCGCCGAGCACCGCCTGAACGGGCAGGAGAGCCAACCTCGGCTGAAGCCGTGACAATATGACTGTAATCCGGTGCTTCATTGTCAAAATAAACCCACTCGCACACAGCCATCTGGTGCAGTCAATGGCGCAGCGTTCCAAAAGTACTCACCTGAATCTACTTCAAGCCTGGACAACATTCTATTTCATATTTGTATGGTGCTCGTGCAGTCCAGAAGTATTTAATAGATTATATCTTCAATTTACAATCCCAGATTGAAGAAAAAAGTGACATGTCACATTTGGAGGGTTTTGGGCTTTAATCTCTTAATCTGACAGTAGTTATTGTCCTGTAACCCACACCGTTCCTTGAGATGTGGGTTCAACCCCAGTCACCTACTAGCCCCACCCATAGTCACTTCCTGGTTGGAGTTAGATGGGGAAGGGGCTGTGTCAGGAAGAGGGAAGCCATCTTGAAGTGGGGAACTCATCTGCATATTGTGGTCAGAAATGTTTGTAACTAAGGAACTATTTAGAGTTTAAAGTCTAGTTTTCTCAACTACATAGAAATCTGAACCTTCTCAAAGACTTGATTAAGGGATATTGTATTGATTATCACGATAAGTGTGTAAACGATGTGCGCTGAGAGTCGGGAAGAAAGTTCAGGCAGTGAGTGTTTTAATAAATAAACGGAACATGAAACAAAACACAAACAACGCACAGACACGAAGCAGAAACAGAAACAACGACGCCTGGGGAAGGAGACAAAAGTAGTGACATATATAGGGCAGGTAATCAAGGAGGTGATGGAGTCCTGGTGAGTGCCATAATGTGCGTAACTGTGGTGACAGGTGTGCGCCATAACGAGCAACCTGGTGACCTAGAGGCCGGAGAGGGAGCACACGTGACAATACCGTTTCCTAAGGCTATTTCAAGGGCCTACCTGTGGACTATTTATCTGTGCGATTATTATAGTAAACTATGCATCTGAGCTGGTAATATCAGAAAACAAGTCCTTCTGTGACCTCTGTGAAAAAAACTGACTGATTATTCTGAGAATTTAACACTTTTAGAGGCAACCCTTGAACGGACCATGTTTTTTTTCTTCCTTCACACCTTATTAAGGGCCTTAGTAACTTTACCGGTAAATCTACAGGCTTAATCAGTGCAATTATAAAAGGTTCTGTGAGACTGGAAAAATAATTGAAAGTGAGGTTGCAGCAAAGTCAGAGATGTAAATATCCCTATCAGTTCATGTGGCTAGGCTAACAACCCTCTCACTTCATTTAGTCCCAGAGCAACCGATGCCACCTTATTTGTTTACTCTTAAGTGAGGTGAAGTTAATTCGTTTTTTTGGCAGTCTGATTTCTTTTTAGACGCTTCTTCGACACCTACGGTGCTAAAATCATTTATATTAATTATACCTCATTTAAGCTAGGTTATATCCGCATGGACTATCACTAAAATGTACTGGAAACAGAAGTACTTTACTAACAATATTTGTTAAAAGCACTTCACACATTATGTTGAGTGCGCTGTACAACCTTAACACCCATACAACACAATTACAATTAGATACATTTTTACTTGTCACATGCTTCGTAAACAATAGGTGTAGACTAACAGTGAAATGTTTACTTTCGGGTCCTTTCCAATAATGCAGAGTTAAAGAAAAAAAATAGGTAACACAAGGAAGAAATACACAGTGAATAACAATAATGAGTAAAAAATAACATGGCTATAAACAGGGAGTACCAGCACCGAGTCAGTGTGCAGTGGTGTGAGGTAATTGAGGTAGCTATGCACATATAGATAGGGGTAAAGTGACTAGGCAACAGGATAGATAAGAGACTGAGCTGTAGTAGCAGCGTATGTGGACTAGTAGCAGCAGAGTCTGTGGTGAGTGTCAAAGTGTGTGTGTGGCGCAGTATGCATGTGTACGCATGTTTTGTGTGTGTGGGTGTATATAGTGTGTGTGTGTGTATTTGTTGAGGTGTCAGTGTAAGTATGTGTGAGTGTGTGGATAGAGTCCAGTGTATGTGCATAGAGACCGGCAAGAGTGCAAAAAAGGATTAATGGAGGTAGTCCGGGTAACTATTTGATGAGCTATTTATCAGTCTTGTCTAGCAGGCTTAGGGGTAGAAGCTGTTCAGGATCCTGTTGGTTCCAGACCTGGTGCACTGAAACAGCTTGCCGTGCAGTAGCAGAGAGAACACTCTATGTCTTGGGAGGCTGGAGTCTTTAACAATTTTTTGGGCCTTCCTCTGACACCGCCTGGTATAGAGGTCCTCTGGCAGGGAGCTTGGCACCAATGACATACTGGGCCGTATTCATCACCCTCTGTATAGTGCCTTGCGGTTGGGTGCCTTGCATTTGCCATACCAAGCAATGATGCAGCCAGTCAAGATGATCTCAATGGTGCAGCTGTAGAACTTTTTGAGGATCTGAGGGACCATGCCAAATCTTTTCAGCCTAACGAGGACATGGAGTCTGAGTCTGGTCTCCAACTCTCTCCACAAAAGTTGAGTCCATGTATGGTTTTATCTCAGTCTGTAAGAGAGAGGGTTTCAGATAAGACAAGACGCTCTCTGAGCCGCCTAATGCATGAGGCATCAGTAGTAATCGTTAATCATCCCATCATGCCGTGAATCTCACAGAGGTGGTTTGGCACATCTGGTCTTTAGTCGTAGATCCTCATCAGCACCATATCTACCATCCAAATCTGTCCCTGAATACATTATTTAGATTCAGATTATTAGAAAAGTAATTACAGCTGACGCTTTAGTTGAGTCCACCTAAATCTTGCCTCTGTGGAACCAATGGTGTTTTTTTTTGCAGCAATAGTATGTTTCATCATAATTCTCTCATTTTGCTAAAAAGAATGAAGAATACTGTGTCTAATTTGACGTGATCACATTTAGATTTTCCAAAAGTAGAGGTAGGCAAATTGAGTATTTATATATATATTTTTTCAGTTTAATTCACATTTATGAAAGTATATTAATGGAATCCAGTGTAAAAGTGGTTCACATCTAAGATACTTAACACATCAGTCATGCTTTGATAGATGGATGTTACTTTGTAACAAATCAATGAAAAACACAACAGAATATTTTAGTGGAGAAAAGCAGCTCCTGGCAAAAGACTACCTAATTTAATGTTTATGAACTGCCTATGGCTATACATGTATACACACAACCACTGAATGACAACACAAATAATCTGAATGATTTATTCCGTAAAACTCATTTAGAATGGGTGCTGTTAGGATTTTAGCTACGTAGTGAGCATTTCATGATGTTGTGGCTTCGAGTAAAATACAAATAAAAGGATAAAGGACAATGGATAGAACATAGCGAATCATGAAATAACCTTAGATTCAAAAGGCCAGAGAAACCTCAATACTGGGAGGTTTCTGGGATCAAGCTTGACAAGAAGATTGCTTGAAGTCTGACAGTGTATTGAAAGGCTATTTATCTACGAGCCCATATGAGAATGAGCTGACACCTTTCCCCCACCAACGTCCAAAAACTAGAAGCAAAACTAATGAGGGGGTCATTGTGATAGTGGAATGAGTTTAGAGGTAATAAATGACCTTCTATTTTATAAATATTCATCTGCTTTCTTGGTTAATTTAAGTGTTGCTATAATAGCCAAATTAATAATGACCTAAATACTCCACATAGATGTTTTTTTAAATATTTTTTTTTCAAGTTCTCATTTACAATTGCGACCTGGCCAAGAAAAAGCAAAGCAGTTCGACACATACAACAACACAGAGTTACACATGGAGTAAAACAAACATACAGTCAATAATACAGTAGAAAAATAAGTATATATACGATGTGAGCAAATGAGGTGAAATAAGGGAGGTAAAGGCAAAACAAAAGCCATGATGGCGAGGGAAATACAATATAGCAAGTAAAACACTGGAATGGTAGATTTGCAGAGGAAGAATGTGCAAAGTAGAAATAGAAATAATGGGGTGCAAAGGAGCAAAATAAATACAGTAGGGGAAGAGGGAGTTGTTTGGGCTAAATTATAGATGGGCTATGTACAGGTGCAGTAATCTGTGAGCTGCTCTGACAGCTGGTGCTTAAAGCTAATGAGGCAGATAAGTGTTTCCAGTTTTAGAGATTTTTGTAGTTCATTCCAGTCATTGGCAGCAGAGAACTGGAAGGAGAGGCAGCCAAAGGAAGAATTGGTTTTGGGGGTGACTAGAGAGATATACCTGCTGGAGCACATGCTACAGTTGGGTGCTGCTATGGTGACCAGCGAGCTGAGATATGGGGGGACTTTACCTAGCAGGGTCTTGTAGATGACCTGGAGCCAGTGGGCTTGGCGACGAGTATGAAGCGAGGGCCAGCCAACAAGAGCGTACAGGTCGCAGTGGTGGGTAGTATATGGGGCTTTGAAAGCCAAAACGGATGGCACTGTGATAGACTGCATCCAATTTATTGAGTAGGGTATTGGAGGCTATTTTGTAAATGACATTGCCGAAGTCGAGGATCGGTAGGATGGTCTGTTTTACAAGGGTATGTTTAGATCCCTTTCCTGCAGTAAAATGACCTAGTGGCCTCATGGGGGTGGAATGTTAATAATATTTGTCTTAATTTCATAAATAAATAAACATTGTTTTTTAAAAACAGACGCAGAAAATATGTGTCTATCTGTCTATGTTTCTATGTCAAACGGTTTTCTTATACTTCAGTTTTCTGTGATGTAAATCAGGTGTAATATTGGGACGCAAACTCAAACTGGAACACATTTACACTCTATATCTGATATGTTACATGTTTCTTCTTTTTTAAATATCCCATAACCATGTGTGTGAGGTGGATACTTTTGTTTCAAATTATATTTGTTTGGGACTACCAGGAAACACTCCGTGTAACCCTGATTTAGCCCACTGCAGTAAAAGATGAAGAAGGATGGTGCCTCTCGTTTTGAATGCATCTGTCCTAACATGAACACTGTACACATACTGCTCCAATGTGGGTAATGTTGCCTTTCACGTGTGCACTAAGATGACAACGTTGTCATGACACTCACATAAGGGTTGTTTTACAGACTGGGAAATAAGGCCCAACGGATGTTAACTAGCATGTTTTACTTCTGCACTATGATTTTCTAACGTGCTTTGCTGACCTGCCTCATAATTATTCAGGTGCACCAGATGGTATGGATCTGCGAAGCTTTATGACATGGCATACCTATACCTCATTAGATATGCTTCGCTTCGTTAACACTGTACCTAATTAAAGGTCAAGACCAAATCCAAATGATGAAAGAGTACACAGTATAATCGTATGCATATGGTCGGCTCTGCAAATGAAAACAGTGTGCAATATTCATTAGGCTACTCCAGATGCATTTCAATGAAACCCCATCAAATCCATATAAAAGATCAGCAGACCGTGTTCTGTACAGTCGACTGTACTGGTAGATGTTTCTATCACACTGTGGCCTTCAAGAAATGCACCATGGAGAACAACTGAAGACATGTATTATTATGTTACCCTGTGTGTGTTTAGCCGGAGACTGTATACATGGCAGTGATCCATCTTTGTAGCCAGGGGCTGAGCGACAGTCTCAACACAAGGGGGAACCCCAAGGTAATCATTTGCATTAGTTTTTTATTGCAATCATTAGGGCTCCCCTGCCGGGGCTGGGCACAACCCTGTGTGACAGAGCCCATGTTTTATCTGAGAGCCAGGGGAGGCTTGTTGCTGCGTGCACAGTGAAGAGTACATTGGATTGATGAAAAATGCTGTTAGTTTTCCCCTGTTTTTATAGGACACAGCATTGGTAGCATATTTCATTCATATTGGGGTATTTCGGCTGCTTACAACCTAATCTTAAATAATTATTTTGGGTGTAGACACAAACTGTATCAGAGCTATTGTCCTCATGATCACCCTGAGGACTGAACATGGAAGGGATGTATACAGTATCCATATTAGGACAGCCTCGGTCTCAGCAGGACTGGTCACTGGATGTAATATTGGATTTTCCTTTCTCCACAAAGGTACTTACTATGATCCAGTTAAACATTTTATGGAAAGTTGATCATGTTCCAAAAAGTTAAACAAAGCGTAAAATTACCGACTGTAGCCTACATCAGAGTTGATATACAAGTTGACTCCAGAGAGTATTCATTTACAACCACAAAGTGAATTAGAGGTTGTCTCCCAAATGGCACCCTATTCCCTTTAAAGTGCTCTACTTTTGAATGGGGGGGGGTTGACACTGAGCCAGAGAGAACAAAGCAGAGCAGGAATCCTTCAGGCGCGCCACCGTCCTGACCTCATCCTCCTGCCATGGCAACCTGAGCAGATCACAGGTTGTGCTTCAGTGGCGAGCTCCAGCTCCATGGTTCTGCATCAGGGTCCAGAGTTCACCCGCTGTCTTCTTCTTCCCCTTCCATTATCCTGGGGTCTTTGGGGTGAGAGAGGCGCTCCACTCGCTGTGCAGTACTGCATTAAACGAGGATCTAAATCAGCTTTATCTGTGCAACGTTTGGAGGAAAATATATACATCATCCTAATAGTTTGCTGTCTCTCAGTACTGGCAGGCCAGAGATATCTTTAAATGTTAAGTTTCCCTCTGGTGCCATCCCAAGCTGAGCATCTCCGGTGCTGCTAGCTCTCTGTAATAAACATCCCTACTCTATTGTACTGCAGTGTAGTCTACTTTACTGTACTTGGGGGGAGTAATTGCTTATTGCTCCCTGTAACATCTGACATGGATGGTATGATGATGAACAAGTGTTGCATGGTATACCGAAACTTTGGTACTTTTTCCATACTAGAACATGAAAACAGTTTGGTTACTTACATTTTTGTTACTTTCAGGAAATTCTATCAAATGTGTCTCATGTCATATACTGATTGAGGATGAAGTCCGTCTATCAGCGCAGCCGGTACGTACATTTCTCTTGCTTGCTCCAATTACCAGGGCTGCCAACTTTTGAAGAAAGCTTGGAGTGAGATTTTCTTTGTGAATTTCATTGCCCCCTTGGCACAACTCCGAGATGGAAAATGGTACGGTTTTAAAGCAAATTTCCTGAAATTCTATGTATTTTGACATGGCTTAGGCCTATGACCAGGGTGGACATTTAAAAAAAATTACACCACAGGTCAGGTGTATTCAGGATGCTTTGAACATTAAATGAACACAAAATTCGCCGACGTTGTTACTTTGAGATTTTTCAGGGAATTAAATTTAAAGTAAAATTGTGATATTAATGGATGATGGAAGTGCGTAACCAAATCATAGATTGCAGTCTCCTTGTCCATAGACTTCTTTCAAGGTAAGGACACAAACATTTTGTAATTTGGGTGAACTATCTCTTTAAAATAGAGCTGGAAGAAAACCCTGCTTGCTCTCCAGGATGGTGGGCCTCCCATGAAGTGCTGGGTGTTTTATAAGGTTCTTGTTATAACAATTAATTTCAAAAAATCATCCAACCTTAAAAAACATCTAATGAATATCAATATTCAGGTGGTTTACGCCTACAGTACTTGCTCTACATAGACAAAATATGTTTATATATATATTTATGACTTGTGAGTCCCCTCTACCATCTCTGCCTAGTATGTGCACAATACTAAAATACTATGACTTATTCAAAACTGCCCATGCATGGCTACTGTACATAGCCTCATATAATTAATTTTCAAAGGCACAAGCAGCCATATCAGATTTCAAATATGTGATTGCACTGGCAAAATTGGGAAGAAGTGGAATAATAAAATAAGTTTTGGGTTCTGTTTGACAAAGTTATTTTCATAGTTACGAATCAGGTCGCCCTATAAAACATCCCTGCTGAAACATACTGTAGGTCTGTCTGCTGCCTTTTCGTTGTCACAGTCTAAATGCCAATCACCAAATGAGGGGACTAATGCATGCAAGTGTGGATTACATTTACGTTAGTACATGCTGTCAAAAGGCTGCATTCTGCGATTAGGACTGGAGTAACAGCAACCTAATTTTGTTGACAACATTGTATATAAAACACTACCGTGATACTCTTTTTAGAGTATTATAAACTCAGCACAGAACATTTTCTCTCTCTACATTCAGCTCCAATCTAATCTTGAGGGGTGTTTCTTTAAAACATGCATCCAATCCCCCTGATCCCTTACATAACTAGACCAATCATATGCTTCAATGTGTTGCTGTTCACAGTGCTGTGGCAAGACAGGACAATAATGGAGGATCCATTCGTGATGTTATTAAATTGCAGGTGCAGACGCTCCGATTTCAAAATGAGTTGGAGCACAGTGGGAAAGTTAACGCATTGACTACACAATGGACTAATTAGCCAAATAAAATAAGTAAATATGTGTGAGATATAAAGTGTGCTGTGAGAGCTTGAGAAGAATTTGCTAGAGCTAGCTCTCTAGCCTGTCCTGTGGAACCACTGCACTGGGCGTCTGGGCTGCATCACGGTAGCTCCACACTCATGCTACACAGAAGTTAACATACTTGAATAATGCTACACGGCATGTAGAAATGTTGAAAGTGGTAATTATTGTTCGAACAAAACAATGTCCATACATGCTAGAACACTTTACAATAAAATAACATCACAGGAGGTTGGTGACACCTTAAAACTTCTTAGGGCTGAGAACCCGCTAACGGGATCGATATGACAACAGCCAGTGAAAGTGCAGGGCGCCATATTCAAAACAACAGAAATCCCAAAATTAAAATTCCTCAAACATAGAAGAATTCCACACCATTTTAAACACACACTTCTTGTTAATCCCACCACAGTGTCCGATTTCAAATAGGCTTTACGGCGAAAGCACCACAAACGATTATGTTAGGTCAGAGCCAAGTCACAGAAAAACACAGCCATTTTTCAAGCCAAAGAGAGGAGTCGCAAAAATCAGAAATAGCGATAGAATTAATCACTACCCTTTGATGATCTTCATCAGATGACACTCATAGGCCTTCATGTTACACAATACATGTATGTTTTGTTCGATAAAATTCATATTTATATCCAAAAATCTCAGTATACATTGGCACGTTATGTTCAGTAGTTCCAAAAACATCCAATGATTTTGCAGAGAGCCACATCAATTTACAGAAATTCTCATAATAAATGTTGATGAAAATACAAGTGTTATGCATGGAACTTTAGATAATCTTCTCCTTAATGCAACTGCTGTGTCTAATTTGAAAAATGCATTACGGAAAAAGCAAACCATGTAATAATCTGAGTACGGCGCTCAGAGACCAAACAAGCCAAAAAGATATCCGCCATATTGTGCAGTCAACAGAAGTCAGAAATAACATTATAAATATTCACTTACCTTGGATGATCTTCATCAGAATGCACTCTCAGGGAACTGGGAGTTCCACAATAAATGTTTGTTTTGTTCAATAAATTCCATCATTTATGTCCAAATAGCTGCTTTGTTAGCGCGTTTTGTAAACAAATCCAAAGTCATGAAGCGCGTTCACTAGGAGCAGACGACATGTCAAAAGTTCTGTTACAGTCCGTAGAAACATGTCAAACAATGTATAGAATCAACCTTTAGGATGTTTTTAACATAAATCTTCAATAATGTTCCAACCGGAGAATTCTTTTGTCTCTAGAAAAGCAATGGAACGCGAGCTACCTCTCACGTGAACGAGCGTCACGAGTTTGTGGCACTCTGCCAGACCACTGACTCAAAGAGTCCTGATGAGCCCCTCCGTTACAGTATAAGCCTCAAACAAGTTTCTAAAGACTGTTGACATCTAGTGGAAGCCTTAGGAAGTGCAACATGACCAATATCCCACTGTATCTTCAATAGGGAATGAGTTGAAAACGACCAACCTCAGATTTCCCACTTCCCGGTTAGACTTTATCTCAGGTTTGTGCCTGCCATATGAGTTCTGTTATACTCACAGACATCATTCAAACAGTTTTAGAAACTTCAGAGTGTTTTCTATCCCAATACGCTAATGATATGCATATATTAGCAACTGGGACTGAGTAGCAGGCAGTTTACTCTAGGCACCTTATACATCCAAGCTACTCAATACTGCCCCCAGCCATAAGAAGTTGATTGAGGAGAACAGGCTCATGGTAATGGCTGGAGCAGAATAGGTGGACTGGTATCAAATACATCAATTAGTTTCACTTTAATATTGCAGATAGTTTGTGGTTTCCATCAATGTAATTATCTGCTTCATTCCCAATACCCCATAATATCTGGGGGGTAAATATAAAAACTATAAATATTTTGTAATATATTTTCCTTCATTATTTTGCCCTAACCCTACCACCCATCCCTTCATTGGAGTAAACTAATAGACAACAACACTTAGGCTTCTACATCTCTCTTATACACTGCTCAAAAATAATAAAGGGAACACTTAAACAACACAATGTAACTCCAAGTCAATCACACTTCTGTGAAATCAAACTGTCCACTTAGGAAGCAACACTGATTGACAATAAATTTCACATGCTGTTGTGCAAATGGAATAGACAACAGGTGGAAATTATAGGCAATTAGCAAGACACTTCCAATAAAGGAGTGGTTCTGCAGGTGGTGACTACAGACCACTTCTCAGTTCCTATGCTTCCTGGCTGATGTTTTGGTCACTTTTGAATGGTGGCGGTGCTTTCACTCTAGTGGTAGCATGAGACGGAGTCTACAACCCACACAAGTGGCTCAGGTAGTGCAGCTCATCCAGGATGGCACATCAATGCGAGCTGTGGCAAGAAGGTATGCTGTGTCTGTCAGCGTAGTGTCCAGAGCACGGAGGCGCTACCAGGAGACAGGCCAGTACATCAGGAGACGTGGAGGAGGCCGTAGGAGGGCAACATCCCAGCAGCAGGACCGCTACCTCCGCCTTTGTGCAAGGAGGAGCAGGAGGAGCACTGCCAGAGCCATGCAAAATGACCTCCAGCAGGCCACAAATGTGCATGTGTCTGCTCAAACGGTCAGAAACAGACTCCATGAGGGTGGTATGAGGAACCAACGAACACAGGTGGGGGTTGTGCTTACAGCCCAACACCGTGCAGGACGTTTGGCATTTGCCAGAGAACACCAAGATTGGCAAATTCGCCACTGGCGCCCTGTGCTCTTCACAGATGAAAGCAGGTTCACACTGAGCACATGTGACAGACGTGACAGAGTCTGGAGACGCCATGGAGAACGTTCTGCTGCCTGCAACATCCTCCAGCATGACGGTTTGGCGGTGGGTCAGTCATGGTGTGGGGTGGCATTTCTTTGGGGGGCCGCACAGCCCTCCATGTGCTCGCCAGAGGTAGCCTGACTGCCATTAGGTACCGAGATGAGATCCTCAGACCCCTTGTGAGACCATATGCTGGTGCGGCTGGCCCTGGGTTCCTCCTAATGCAAGACAATGCTAGACCTCATGTGGCTGGAGTGTGTCAGCAGTTCCTGCAAGAGGAAGGCATTGATGCTATGGACTGGCCCACCCGTTCCCCAGACCTGAATCCAATTGAGCACATCTGGGAAATCATGTCTCGCTCCATCCACCAACGCCACGTTGCACCACAGACTGTCCAGGAGTTGGTGGATGCTTTAGTCCAGGTCTGGGAGGAGATCCCTCAGGAGGCCATCCGCCACCTCATCAGGAGCATGCCCAGGCGTTGTAGGGAGGTCATACAGGCACGTGGAGGCCACACACACTACTGAGCCTCATTTTGACTTGTTTTAAGGACATTACATCATAGTTGGATCAGCCTGTAGTGTGGTTTTCCACTTTAATTTTGAGTGTGACTCCAAATCCAGACCTTGATACATTTGATTTCCATTGATAATTATTGCGTGATTTTGTTGTCAGCACATTCAACTATGTAAAGAAAAAAGTATATATTTCATTCATTCAGATCTAGGATGTGTTATTTGTTATTTAAAACATGCAAATAACAGTCCTCTGATTACATCCAAAATTGTTTGGTGTACCTCAACTGGTATGTTATCCAGCCCTGGAGTTTTCCTGGCCTTAAAGGCTTTTAATTGCATTAAGAAATCCCTACCCTGTAATTTGGCCTTCACATGAGTCTTTCTGTACAGCTGTTAATTTTACATTATTAATATAAAAAAATCCTTACAATTAACTTCAGTTCGTGGAGATGGAGGAGACTGAAACGAAAACATATGCTTAAAGTACTTTGCTTCCTCTTTCAAAATATTGCTTAGTGAATCATGGGTGACTCCGTAATTTGTAAAAAATGTCAGTAAATTATTTTTGTTAGCATTTCCGTGTTGAAGATGAAAATATTATTTGGTGCATTTTTCCCCATATTCTATTCAGTTCGCTTTATTTTTTAAAATATATTACACTTGATATTTTTTGAATAAGTTCCTTCATTTCTTTTTGTTTTTCCTCTAACGTATTCTTCAGCCTCCATTGGTAGGCTAACTTTCCTTTCTAGCTTACAGGTAAAGCTAACATCAATTCACTACCCTTGTACTTTATTTGTGACCATTTGGCGAAATATGCTGATTTTCACAACTTTATTCATTCACTTAATCATCTCCCTCCCGCAGAGATACTGAAGAAAAGTATCCTTGCCTCATGTCTCCTTCTTCACCGAACCAACTTATTCCTTATGCCAGGGTTTCCCAAGCTCAGTCCTCAGGACATCAAGGGGTGCATGTTTTGTTTTTTTGATTAAGCACTACACAGCTGATTCCAATAATCAATTAATCATCCAGCTTTGAATCAGCTGTGCTGTGTTAGGGGAAAAAAACTAAAAATGCACTCCATTGAGTCCCAGTGGACCTAGTTTGGGAAACGGTGCCTTATGCAAAGCTTGTGAATTACGTCATTACTGTGAATGATATCCTTACTGTGTTAGAGACAGTGCACACTTTTATTAAAGAGATTGCTGCTTCTATGCAAATGTTGTTGATCAGTACAATAAAAGTACATTCCACATGTAAGGGAAACAGACTGTTTGTCATCTGTAGCCCAATGAAATCAGCCATAAAAACTCAATAAATCAATGCATGCACCCACTCCTATTGAAAAGGCATTCTCCTGTATTGTGAATAGGCAAGACTAGGCTACATCTTGATTTATACAGCATAGCAATAGAGATTTACCATTCAAATAAATTATTACTATTATGTTGCTATGTAGATTGTATAATTGATTCATTAATGCATTAATGGATCAAGTGCCATTCTGTGACTTTGGCTAATACGCCTTCTTTATTGGCCGTGATATCGTTTTGGTATCGTTTTGATATTGAGTATTGTGATCTAAACCTCGTATTGGTATCAAAGTCAAAATTCTGGTGTCATGTCAACACTATGACAGACTAAAAGTTTCCTGTTTTGTGTTGGTAAGGAACATAAACTGAAGGGCATAGCAAACTAGGTTTCTCAGAGAAAAAAACAACACTTTAAACATGTGTGTGAAGTACATCTTGAATAATCAGCAATTGTGGTACAGAATTGCACATGGCGTTCAGAAGACTGTTGAATCAATCACTCAACAATCAGAATCTCTTTAGAATTGCACTGGTTGAAAAAGCTGAAGCGAGTATGAGTCTTCCGGCATTTTCGCAAAGCCAAGCTGTACAGTAGAACATTGACACAAACACTTGTGGTGAGTCACTAACGCAGACTAGCACAGCCCCTGCGTGCAATCATTAAGCGTTGATGAAAATGCGCTCGGCCTGACGTGAGCAGGAAACAGCTGCCCATGCCAAGGCCAAAGCTGCATACCTCTCCAGGCCTGTCTCACACACTCTCTCCCTCCTTCAAGTCCTACTGCCAGTGCACAGTGCTCACTCATTAAACAGGCAACTGCCACTCATGTACCCCTAACTGCTGTGGCATTGCCCACACAACTCTAATAGAGGCCCGGGTCTCCCCAGACCTTTTTGTCTGCATCCTCCTTATCTATGCTCCCATGGAGGCGGCCAGCCTCTCGCCTCCCCTAGCCTCCCCACCTCTCAATCAACGTGGTGCCGACCTCCAAGACTCATTCCAATTCTGTCCCGGCCCTCCAATACAGGAGCAATTACCCTGTGCTGGGCATTTACATTGCCCGCCATGGCAGAGGACCACTGGCTTGTCACCTAGCTGCAGAATTAAAGCAAAGGGATCTTATAGGGACCTTAAAGGAGAAATGGAAAAAGTAAGACTTGGCACATGGATGTTTCCTCGTAACCTCATAGTATCATGTGTTTTTAAGAATGACTTGTTTTATTTGTTTAAACAAGACACAGACTCACCTCAGTTTCCTTTCACTAGTTTTATTTCCTCCTCTTTGCAAATGCTGGTTGGTCCTTAGTACCATCCAACTCTGCTGCCAGCAGAATAAAAAGGCCTTCAATAAGAGCAGGCACCATCCGAAGCTATCAAGACTACAGACTTCACTGTCTGTTTTTTCCTCTCTTCAACTACCTTTAGATCAGTGGTTCTTAACCTTGTTGGAGGTACTGAACCCCACCAGTTTCATATGCGCATTCACTGAACCAAATTGAAAAATACAATGTCAAATTCAAAACATAGGTATATATTTGGCTGGTCACAAAATGAACCGTGCATCAACATCACTGTGTTCAAAGAACAAAATCTGATTTTCACACAAAAACAAAAACATAATAATGAATATTTACTGCAAATCAGTGTCACTTCTGCTGTGCTGAAATGGCAAGTTTAACAAAGTCTGTTCCCGCCAGCATGGCAGATATGTTGTACCAGAGCTTTCTTAGCAATAACAGGGTACTTTGTCAACGTTAGCTGTTCTGAAGAGTTGTTGTTGAACCTGCAATTTCAATGATTTCATCGAGGGACATCTGTAACACTAAACGTGAACGGCTGTCTCACCATGCTGGATATGACTGTAGGGAAAAGAGACTTTGCAAGCTCATCTAAGTGCGTGGCACTTGCTTCAGTGGATGTCTCCGATTCCAGATACATCTTCGATCTTAACCAGTCGTCTAGCAGGGGAAAGTTTGCAAAGTTGTCATGTGTTTTTTAAAAGCCTTCAGGATTTCCTCCGCTTCGATGATGAATGACTTGTTTGATTGATTTGTTTAAAATGAGAATGAACCTTTGTGAAGCATCTCATGACAATGTTGGTGCTGATACACGCACGGCAAAAACACGATTCAGCACCTGTCCCCAGGATAACCACCGAACGTTAGAATGGTATAGAAGTACACAGAGGCCATTTCTTTACACAGCTCACTGAAGATGCGATGCCGCAGAGCACTTTTGCACATAGTTCACTTCCACTATAATTTTAAATACTTCTGACAGTTTTGGAGGCAAGGTTTGCCAACGCATGCCAGTGCAGAATTCCTTTCACTAGCGCACCAAAACCAGTCTTTCTTCCCAGCATGACTGGAGCTCTCCGAAAAAACTTGCAAATTGCTGTCTTTGAAGAAGTTGGTGCCTTAGTTGTTGTTGTACCATTACAAAATAAAAAATCTTCCTTTATTACATCGTCTTTCACAAGCGCACTCAAGCTGGCTGGAAACAGCTGAATTTTGCCGGGCTTGAAATCAGATCTGCAATAAGAGCCAAGATGTCTTTGCTCATGTCCTCTATTCTGTCGCTGATGGTGTCATTTGAAAGAGGAATTTGGGATAACTTCAGCCTCTTTTCCCAGCATGATATTCGCCATCACCAACACAGCTGTTTTTATGAGTGTTTCACCAATGGTGTGTGGTTTGCCCTGCTTTGCGATCAGGTAAGCAACTTCGTACGATGCTGTCATGGGTACAAAGCCGAGAACTACCTTAGTCTGTATATTGCAATACAGCTTTCCCTGCAGCACAGATAGGCTGTGAGCCTAACTAATCATTAAACCCCTTGATATATTAAGAACCACTGCTTTAGTCTGTATATTGTTTTAGCTGTGAGCCTAACTAATATTAAACCTTGATATATACTGTGTGTGTGTGTGTGTGTGTGTGTGTGTGTGTGTGTGTGTGTGTGTGTGTGTGTGTGTGTGTGTGTGTGTGTGTGTGTGTGTGTGTGTGTGTGTGTGTGTGTGTGTGTGTGTGTGTGTGTGTGTGTGTGTGTGTGTGTGTGTGTGTGTGTGTGTGTGTGTGTGTGTGTGTCACGCCAGAGAGTTCGGAAAACTGATTATGGATACACATGCAAGGTTAGGACCTACTGATCTAAACTATGCAGTTCACTCCTAAAAATGATCTCAGTAGGCTTCTTACTGTGATTCTAGCTAACCTTCCCACCCTCACACACAACTTCAGCATTTGACCTTCCCAGCAAACATGACCTGAGCACTATCATTGAATTTCTAAAGTAAAGGGAGTTCATTATTCATGAGGAGAAATTATTAATTTGCTAAGTCAACCTACATGTGTTATTGCCTTAACTTAATAGCTATGGTTACAAGGGCATGATGTACTCTCCACCCACACACTGAAGCCCTGACAGTATCTTGCTTACCCATCAGATCGCCATATAATGGACTCTTGGTTGGCAGCCATTTAATATAACTTTTAAAATGTATAATTTCTTATGATAAGTTATTATGAAAAGTCTAAAGGTGTACGGTGTTTACTTTGTCTGAACCTCTCACTTCTACCAACAAAAAAACAATATTTTGTGTATATGACAAATGAGTCACCTTTAGAAATATGGGTTCTCCTGTTCACACACTTTAACTTTTAAACTTTGAACTTCATATGGATTTGTCTCACATTCTACCAGATTTATGGGCCTCTTCAAATGAAATATCACATATCGACAATCCCTGCAATGAAATGTCTGAAGTCATTTTCAGCCGGCACTGAGAGAGGATGGAGAAAGAATTTAATAATGTGAGATCAGAAAATGAAACACAATCAACAGCTCTGAACAACAACTAATACTGTGTAAATGTCAGGCTAATAAAGCGACAGATGTTTGAAATGGCATGTTACGGAGGAAGATGTGTGTTGTTTAGATACAGAGATCTGTAAGGAGCTCAATATAACAGGTGAAGCAAAGGGTTGATTAGAAAAAAAAATCACAGTTGTCATGAAGCACATGGGTACAGTGCATTATGTGTGAAACTTACTCCTCAGCCGGAAGTGTTCCCACTTGCGACACCAAATAGCTAGCTTTTCACATGACACTGGCTGGTAAAATGCTTCAGGAAGGGCGGTCACTGGTGCCAGCAAGGCTACTGGGTACTCGCTACGCAAGCAATTGAAACATGGTATGACAAGAATGAGTAGATATTCAAAGGTTCCTAGGGTACTGTACACGTTCTGTCAAAAAAGTACAATAAAAAAAGTATCATCAATGTAACAGGAAGAAATAAGAGTTTGATGTGTCTGTGACTGTGTGAAGTGAAAGCCTACTTTACAAAGTTCATATGGAAGAAATTTGAATAGTAATTGCATCATCTAGGATCATGACAGAGTTCTCAGGATCATATGTAGGATTTAAACATGCATCAGAAATGAACCTCTGCCACCTGTACATGAAGCCCCCCCCCCCCAACGCATCTGACCACGAAGTGAGGCTCAAGGTTGATCCACAACAATGGTGATTCATCCAGAGAAAATCAATCAAGGAAGTGTGTAATCATTCCTCAAAGACTACAAGTCATGCACATGGTGTATGCGGTGTAACGCAATGGTGTTCTATTGTGTTCTTTAGCTCAGAGGTGTCGCCATATTGACTAGCAGGTGTTGTTTGTAATGGATTAATTATTATGCTCCATGGGGATGGCGAACTCACTAGGCAAAAACAAAATTATCATAATTAGATCATCATTTTCCAATTGAAATGTACAATGCTGCTCCGACATCGTATGTTACCTCTATCGGGTGTTGGAATCGCAGGGGTAAAGGTAAGACATACAGACTAAAGTGTCTGCGAGTAAAGGCTTGCATTCAAATCTATAGGTTTTCAGTGTTCTAAAAGAGGTGCTTTCCATCACAAGGGAATTAGGAAATGAGGTGATTTTTCAGCTGAGGGTTGAAATGTATCAGTAGCCCATTTGGTCATTGCGAATTCACCGCGGTTCATAAAACACACAATATTGTACTTTTACATTTAAATGTGAAATTATGACTGTCTCTGTTTGTAATTTATCACTGTTTATTATTATTTATTATGTTTCTTGCATATTAAGACAGAGGGTCCTGACACTCCGCGTTGACGTGGAACCAATAAAGCTGCACAAGCATGAAAGAACATGCTACTAAACCTTTTCCAATCAGTGATTTGACTCAATTTCTTCACTTTCCAACACATCTCAATCCAACTTCTGAACTGTTAAACACACCTCTTAATTCACTGCCCAAAGCACCGAACTCTCCTCTCAACATAGCCACAGGTCCTCCAGACGCTTGATAGAAATCCAATACTTTATCTCCAAATGTCCCCGTAGAAGGCAATCAGAGAGAACCAAGCTTGGTGTGTGCGACCACCTCAGAACAAAAAAGTACAGCCTCAGAAACCCACCCAAAAAATGTAACAAGTTAGCTAGCTCATAGTGAATCAAGTTAACCCACAACAGCCCAAGTGCAACCAGTCCTATATATGCATAGCTTTCTGGTGAGATGGCATATTGAATTTAAATTGGGAGTATTGTTGATAAGCCAATCCTCCAATTCACTCATCATTGTGGGTGTCTGGTCTATGAGGCAGGGGACAATGTGTCAGAAACAGAAATCCACCCCATGGTCAGATTAGGGGATGAGGGCACAAATGAAGCTAGGCAGCTTGGCAGGACCAATTAGCTTGGCCACCACTTTGCCTCGGGTGCTGCTTTCCGATCTGCATGCAATGAAGTTATCTTACTATATTACGTATTGGATCACTAAAAGATACACCTTTTACATTACCGTGTAGATTACCAATAAAATGGTCTGATGGTGATGTGAAAATAAGCGGTATACATCAATAGAAAAGTTAGCAAAAATAGATAAGATCTTGCTACCATGGAAAGGAAAATATCTGTCTATTTGTGGAAGAGCCACCCTGATTAGCTCTTTAGTCATATCCCAGTCTACCTATTTGCTTATGGTCTTGCCTACACCTAGCAAACAGTTATTTAAATGACATGAGAAAAAATATATTCTATTTTATTTGGAACGGCAAGCCAGACAAAATTAAACAAGCCTATTTATGAAATGAATATGAATTCAGATGGCAGAAATGGTTAAATAGTAAAGCATTAGACCTCTCACTAAAGGCTTCAGTCATACAAAAGTTATACTTAAAATCCAAACGGTTTCTTTAGCAAATTAATAAGAATGTTTCACTCCATGTTCAATAATGGCCTTGTTCCCTTTATTCAGATTACAACCACTTTCATTTATTTGAAAAGGAAATCATCTCCCAAATATTGCTATTTTTAAAACAAGCCATAGAATAAAAACATTTAAAAAGGTATAATCTTTGTAAATTATATCATAAATAACACTGGTGGAGTTATGTCACACATGCAACTAACAAAGAAATATGTAAATGTCTGCTCTACCTTAAATTACAACCAATCAACTGCAGCATTACTGCAAAAATAGAAGAGGAAAGTTGTCATGTTCTGACCTTAGTTCTGTTATTATATCTTTGTTTTAGTATGGTCAGGGCGTGAGTTGGGTGGGTTGTCTATGTTCGTTTTTCTATCATTTGGGATTTCGGTGTTCGGCCTAGTATGGTTCTCTGTCAGAGTCATGTTTATAGGTGGCAGGGAAGTCAGGCGCAGGAGAGTCAAATGGAGTGTAAATGGAGTCTTTTAATATATGTCCACTTAACATGCTCCAAACACTAAATACGTACATACATAAACGAACATGGGTACGAGGACTCGTCGCACACCTATACAACATAAAACAACACTTGACATAAAACAATCTCTGACAAAGACATGAGGGGAAACAGAGGGTTAAATACACAACAGGTAATGAATGGGATTGAAAGCAGGTGTGTGGGAAGACAAGACAAAACCAATGGAAAATAAAAAATGGATCAATGATGTCTAAAAGACCGGTGACGTCGAGCACCGCCCGAACAAGGAGAGGCAACGACTTCGGCAGAAGTCTTGTCAGTATCCCCCCCTGACACGCGGCTCCAGCAGCGCGTCGACACCGGCCCCGGGGTCGACCCGGAGGGCGAGGTGCAGGGCGAT
Organism: Oncorhynchus gorbuscha; assembly: GCF_021184085.1. Taxonomy (NCBI): domain Eukaryota; kingdom Metazoa; phylum Chordata; class Actinopteri; order Salmoniformes; family Salmonidae; genus Oncorhynchus; species Oncorhynchus gorbuscha. Next base: position 28,288,730 of record NC_060179.1, on the reverse strand, counting down.
CCGGATGGAGATGGTGAAATTCTTTTAACATGGAAGGATCTAGCATGTCCTCCACTGGAACCTAGCATCTCTCTTCCGGCCCGTACCCCTCCCAGTCCACGAGGTCCTGAAGTTCTCTCGCCCGACGTCTCGAATCCAAAATGGATCGAACAGAGTACGCCAGGACCCCCTCGATGTTTAGATCAACCCGGCACCGACCAGCAGTGTGCCCTCTGCGACCATAGATGGTGCTCGAGCGGGAACCCCCTCCGGTCTCCCTGCGCACCATTCCTCCCAATTCCATAGGTGAGAGAGAGAGGGTGCGGGAGGATGGAACAATTAGACCCCGATCTAGACGTCCACGAGTAGACAGCATGTTGTCCAGCCTGATGGACATGTCCACCAGCTGGTCAAAGGTGAGGGTGGTGTCTCTACAGGCCAGCTCCCAACGGACATCCTCGCGTAGACTACAACGGTAATGGTCGATCAGGGCCCTGCCACTCCATCCAGCGCCAGCAGCCAGGGTCCTAAACTCCAGAGCAAACTCCTGTTCACTCTTCGTCTCCTGCCTCAGATGATAGAGGTGCTCACCCGCCGCTCTACCTTCGGGTGGGTGGTCGAATAATGTCCTGAAATGGCAGGGGGAACACCTCAAAATGGTCCAACGCTGCATCCTCCTCGCTACACACAGCGATGGCCCAATCCAGGGCTTTCCCGGTGAGGCATGAGACGAGGGCTCAACTCTTCTCACGGTCCGATGGTACTGGGGAGACCGTGGCCAGATACAAGTTCAGTTTAAGAAGAAAACGGAGATACTGCCGGCTGCAAGGTTTGTATCCCGTGGGTAGGGATAAATGGATCTTATTAGGTTCAGGAGGGGGAAAAGCGTTCAAGGGAGATCCCGGTTGTGTTAGTGGAGGCGCTGGAGAAACTCCCCGTCTCTCCCAGCGGTCCATATACTGGACAATGCGATCCATGGCAGCGCTCAGACAGTCAATCTCCTCTGCTTGTTCCCGGACGCATTCCTCCAGCTCCATGAGCGAAGTGTCTTCTCCTGCTGACTTCATATTTTTGGTCAGAGATTCTGTCAGAGTCGTGTGTGTATAGGTGGCAGGGAAGTCAGGCGCAGGAGAGTCAATTGGAGTGTAAATGGAGTCATTTAATATATGTCCAAACACTAAATACGTACATACATAAACAAACATGGGTATGAGGACCCATCGCGCACCTATACAACATAAAACAACACTTGACATAAAATAATCTCTGACAAAGACATGAGGGGAGACAGAGGGTTAAATACACAACAGGTAATTATTGGAATTGAAATAAGGTGTGTGGGGAAGACAAGACAAAACCATTGGAAAATAAAAAATGGATCAATGATGGCTAGAAGACCGGTGACGTCGACCGCCGAGGACCACGCGAACAAGGAGTGACATTCTCAATCAGAGGCAGCTGTCAATCGATGTCCCTGATTGAGAATCATACTTAGGTAGCCTGGGTTTCACTTTTGAGTTGTGGTGTTTATTTTCCGTGTTTGTGTTTGTGCCACACGGGATTGGTTTGTTTGTTTCACGTTGTTTGTTTTGTATTTTGTAGTGTTCAGTTTTTCTTATTAAATTATGGACACTTACCCCGCTGCAAATTGGTTCGATCTATCTTACTCCTCATCAGAGGAAGACGACGAACATTACAGAAACACCCACCAACCAAGGACCAAGCAGCGTGGTAACGGGCAGCAGCAGCAGCGGCTAAAAACACAAGACTCCTGGACATGGGAGGAGATTCTGGACGGCAAGGGACCATGGACACAGGCTGGAGAATATCGCCACCCCAAGGCTGAGCTGGAGGCAACGAAAGCAGAGAGGCGGCGGTATGAGGAGGCAGCATGGCAGCGCGGCTGGAAGCCCAAGAGGCAGCCCCAAAAATGTATTGGGGGGAGGCATATGCGCCAACTTCCCGTGCTTACCGAAGAGAGAGAGGGACCGGGCAGGCACCGTGTTATGCCGTGAGGTGCATGTGCATAGCCCGGTGCGTGTGCATAGCCCGGTGCGGTACATTGCAGCGCCTCGTATCGGCCAGGCTAGAGTGGGCATCGAGCCAGGTGCCATGAAGCCGGCTCAGCGCATCTGGTCTCCAGTGCGTCTCCTCGGGCCGGTGTACATGGCACCAGCCTTAAGCATGGTGTCCCCGGTTCGCCAGCACAGCCCAGTGTGGGCTACTCCACCTCACCGCACTGGTCTAGCTACGGGGAGCATTCAACCAGGTAAGGTGGGCAGGCTCGGTGCTCGACCTCCTGTGCGCCTTCACGGTCCGGTCTGTCCGGCGCTGCCGGAATCTCCCGTCCTTTCGGGACCCGTGGCGAGGGTCCCCAGTCCGAGGTCAGCGGCGAGGGAGGCAAAGAGAGAGGCTAAGAAGGACTATGGTGGAGTGGGGTCCACGTCCCGTGCCAGAGCCGCCACTGAGGACAGACACCCACCCAGACCCTCCCCTATAGGTTTAGGTTTTGCGGCCGGAGTCCGCACCTTTTGCGGGGGGGTACTGTCACGTTCTGTCCTTAGTTCTGTTATTATATCTTTGTTTTAGTATGGTCAGGGCGTGAGTTGGGTGGGGTGGCGTGAGTTGGGTTGGGTTGGGTGGCGTGAGTTGGGTGTCTATGTTCGTTTTTCTATAATTTGGGATTTCTGTGTTTGGCCTAGTATGGTTCTCAATCAGAGGCAGCTGTCAATCGTTGTGAATCATACTTAGGTAGCCTGGGTTTCACTTTTGAGGTGTAGGTGTTTATTTTCCGTGTTTGTGTTCGTGCCACACGGGACTGGTTTGTTTGTTTCACGTTGTTTGTTTTGTATTTTGTAGTGTTCAGTTTTTCTTACTAAGTATGGACACTTACCACGCTGCAAATTGGTCCGATCTATCTTACTCCTCATCAGAGGAAGACAACGAACATTACAAAAGGGGAAGGAGGAAAAAGTAGGGAACTTGTCTGTCGGCACTACCCTAATTGGTTAAAGATTGTTGTGATATTGTGATAAACAAAAAGGTATACCAGTTTCATTTAAGGACCAAAAACTTGACAGCTGTGCCATATAGTTCATAAAAAAGTTGGGAAGAGATGTTCGACATACTGATTCCATGGCACATTTAGGATCTGATAGCAAAACGACGCCAGATTCAAAACTTCACATTTTTAAATTGAATTTTTTTACAAAATTCTTGCAACTAATAGAATGTTATATATATATGGGGGGGGGGTACCATCTTCCCAGCTCTGCTGATTTTTCTGCAAAGAGACAGAATCATTCCATATGTATTGTATCGGTGTCCCTAAACCGGGATGGTTGTTGCTAATGTGCGCTAATGTGACTAGAATGACATTGTAAACAAAAGTTGGACAAAGACATGTAAGACTTATATGGGCAGAAAACTTAAATTATTGTTAATCTGACTGCAGTGTCCAATTTACAGTAGCTATTACAGTGAAAAAATAACATGCTATTGTTTGAGGAGATTACACAACAAAACACTTTTATCATGGCAACTGGTTGGATACATTCAGCTCTGAAGGTAAATAATGTACTTACATTCATTAATCGTGCTCTGATTTGTCATCCTGAGGGTCACGGAGATAAAATGGAGCATAGTTTCGCTTGATAAATTAACATTTTTATATACAAATGTAGGAACTGGTTTCTACAGTTTTAACCACTGCTGTGTGGTATCAAGAATGTGCATATCCTTGCTTCAGGTCCTGAGCTACAGGCAGTACGATTTGGGTATGTCATTCTAGGCTGAAATTGAAAAAATGAGGGTCCAATCCTTAAGGGATCATAGCTTTCACCTGGATTCATTGGTCAGTCAATGAGCAGGTGTTCATAATGTTTTGTACACACAGTGTGTATTGCTACCAGAGCACAAGACAAAAATGAAATAAAAATATGCATTATGTTCTAGTCTAAATAATGAAATATCATTCACAAACTGAATCGAAATTACAAGCAGCTTATTTGACCTTCAGTAAAATGTTATATAACAATAATTATAAACCGGGTGGTTCTAGCCCTGAATGCTGATTGGCTGACAGCCGTGGTATATCAGACCGTATTCCACGGGTATGACAAAACATTTGTTTTTAATGAATAAACATTCAAAAAGAAATAAATGAAAACAGAATGTGATGTAATGTATCTGAAGAAATTACTGCAGGGACTGTCGCCTTACCAGGCCAGCCATAGTAAATAATGCAACAAAAATACATCATCCTAATGTTTATCTTTACCCAACTTGTGTGTAGCTGTCAACTTTGATCAATAACGAGGCACTAAACACAGACCTTTTTCATGTTTCTGCATACAACTCCAACCCAGGAACACTGTAAACACTGTATTTAGATGCAAAATATTTCTGCCCAAGGCGAGCAGATTCTGTTAAATTGACCTGGGGATTATTAGGCTTCATAACCGAAGGCAAACAAGAAGAAGTGTTAGAACGCAATAGTAAATGATGATAGGTTCTCTATGCAAATTATTTTGAGAAGTTGAGCCTTTGCAAAACATCAATTTTGATAAAGTACACTGTTTGTGCCTCTGTCTCTGCCCTTGTTCTAAAAGTCGTACCTAATACAAAATATTTAGGATTGCTGATAGACCTTGGTTCAAATACCTCAAATTCTTGTCCTTCTGAAATCCACTCAACTCACATATTAATGCTGATTAAGCCATTGGTTAAATTGACTTCTTTACATTTAAGCCAGGAGTGCCAGACACAGATTTGCTATCTTAATATGATAACTTTGTTGTTGCAAGAAATACAACATTGTAGTGTATTTAAGATTTAGAAAAATATCTAAAGTTTGGAATTTCCACTTTAAAATTTCAGACTTGATTTTCTCAAATGAAAAATGTATGAAGTTATGCAAAAAATGTCCCTTAATTACAGTGTAATCCATATAATAATTCACATTTCCTGTTGCTGCAGGATTATTTTCCTACATTGACAAAACCGATCATTTTAAGAAAGCAGATCTGTAGGAGGAGTTTGCACTTTTGGGACCATTTGGGACCATTTGTTCCATTGTGCGATTCAAGCTCAATCAAACACAGTTGAAATATTTGAAAGTACCGGAATGATTGAAATACAAAGAGAAGGGTACTTTTCTATCTGTCAGCTTTCCTGAAAGATTGTTCCCATCCATCGCAAGTTGCACACAACACAAGCAAAAATCCTAACCTTTTTGTCACCTGATGGAGACATACTCCATGGACAGCAGCAGAGGAGTGCATATTAGAAGTAAAGGTAAGGGAACATGTTGATACAAACTGACATTTGTTTATCCAGACACAGCAGAATCCTGGAGGGGGAGCAAAAACCCACACACAAAACGCTGTGTCAATGCTGATCAAAGACGCTAGTTCCCCCTTGAAATACCCATGCTGTGTATTTAAAGATCCCCTCATGCTGTTCCAAAAATGCCTTGGCTTCTTTGCAATGCTCATGTGCTCATGCTATCAATAATTCTCTCTGTTGAGATTGTGAATTTGAGACCTAACACCAGTTGAAGATTAGTTTCTCATATTACACTGATGTTACCTTTGTATCGCAACCATTTTTGTCTGGCACTTCTTTCAATGTACCCCCTCCTCTGCCTATCCGAAACAGGCATAATAGGGCATACTATAATACTATGTGTTCATATCAGATTATCTTCACTGGTCTGTACAAAAGATTGTGAATTAAAAAGCTGCTGTCATTAATAAATAGCAGAGAGAGAGAGAGAGAGAGAAAGAGAGAGAGAGAGATTAAATCAAAAACGCTCCCCACTGTACTCCCCATGTGGTAGGCCCCAGAGTTCTGGGTGCCCAGGGCTGCGTGCCTTGTAGTGAGTTTCTCTGAGGCGCCTTTTTGATGTGAAATTGAGGACTGACTCTGTTGGACTCTTTATTCCGCAGTCAGTAGCAGTCGGCAAGGGTGTGATGCTTTCTAATCTGAGGTCTTGTTTTGCACAACAGATGTAGGATCTTAATGATCACTCTGTTGCCACAAAGAATTTTCCTGCGCAGCAGGCTATCCAAAAGTGTAGTGTATTTGAGTTTTAAAAAGTGATCTAAAGTTTGGAATTTACACTTAAAAATGTCAGACTTGATTTGCCCTATCGAAAAATGTATCAAGCCCTACAAAAATTGCTATGAATTATAATCCGCAAAATAACTGAAATGTCCTGTTGCTGCAGGATTATTTTCCTGCTCTGACAAAAAAACAGGTCATATTAAGAGAGCAGATCTGTTGGAGGGGGTTGCACTTTTGGGACTATTCCATTTGTTCCATTGTGCCATTCACTCTCATTCAAATTCAGTTGAAATATCTGAGAGTGCTGGAATGATTGAAATACAAACAGAAGAGTGCTTTTCTTTCTGTCAGTTTTTCTGAAACATTGTTCCCATCCACCGCAAGTTGCACACAGCACAAGAGAAAATCCTAAAACTCGAACCTGACAAAGGTTAAACTTTTTGTCACCTGATGGAGACATTCTCCATGGACAGCAGCAGAGGAGTGCACATCAGACGTAAAGGTAAGGGAACATGTTGATACAAACTGACATTTGTTTATCCAGACACAGCAGAATCCTAGAGGGGGATGAAAAACCCACACACAAAATGCTGTGTCAACGCTGATCAAAGACGCTAGTTCCCCCTTGAAATACCCATGCTGTGTATTTAAAGATCCCCCTCATGCTGTTCCAAAAATGCCTTGGCTTCTTCGCGATGCTCATACGCTCATACTATCAATAATTCTCTCTGTTGAGATTGTGAATTTTAGACTTAACACCAGTTGAAGATTAGTTTCTCATATTATACTACTGTTATCTTTGTGTCACAACCATGTTTTTTTGTGGCACTTCTTTCAATGTACCCCCTCGTCTGCCTATCCTAAACAGGCATAATAGGGCATACAATAATACTATGTGTTCATGTCAGATTAATGTGGTCATATCAGATTATCTTCACTGCTCTGTACAGATGATTGTGAATTCAAATGCTGCTGTCTTTAATAAATAGCAGAGAGAGAGATGAAACCGAAACTGCTCCCCATTGTAATCCTCATGTGGTAGGCCCCAGAGATCTGGATGCCCAGGGCTGCACGCCCTGGAGTGAGTTTCTCTGAGGCAACTTTTCTCTGAAGTCGAGGACTGGCTCTATTGGACTGTATTCCATAGGGGGTAGCAGTCGGCCAGGGTGTGATGCTTTCTGATCTGAGTTCGGGTTTTCACTACTTCAGAATGGAAAAGAATGAGACCTCGTTTGCCCCTTTTCAGTTCCTCTATACCAGAGCTCTCTAACTCTGTTCTTGGAGAGCTACTCTCCTGTAGGTTTTCGGTCCAACCCCCTGATTCAGTTTATGAACTAGATAATCAATATAACCAGGTGCGCTAGATTAGGGTAGGAGTGAAAACCTACAGGACGGTAGCTCTCCAGGAACAGGGTTCGAGAGCCCTGCTCAATACTGCACATAAATGTAAACTCAAATACATTAGTTAGCCTTGTTGAACAAACTTACCATGCTAATAGTTTAAATATTGTCTACCCACCGTACTGTACCCTTCCCTTCAATCCAGGTACATTCCATGACAATTCACGTGACTTTTGTCATTTGAGGATGTGGTGCGACATCTCAGATAGACACAGAATGCCGTGGATGAATGCTGCTGCTTTATTTCCCTGCCATGCAGAAAGGAGACAGACATTATGCAACACGTCAGCCAGGAGACAGGACTGTGGGACAGTGTCTAACATCCTTTGGGCTATCCTGCTCCCACATGCATCCTCCTCCTGCCCAAACATTTTAGCATCATCTAGCATGAAGCAGGACAAAGTAAGGGGGCGAGAGATTTGGGGGAACAAATCTGAATTAGGCTTTATACCTGGATGGCCCTCTCTCTCTCTCTCTCTTTCTCTCTCTCTGTCTCGGTCATGTGTGTCACTTTTGTCTCCACTCTATTCCCCCCTCAGACAAAACTGTCTTTGTCAATCACCCGTATTAATGCAGCTCAATACTAAACACAGTGGATCCAAGGAATCAGGGGGGAGACATTTCCATCTTGTTGGCCAGATCATGAATATATGCAACACGCTTCTGAATAAGGCTGGCGACTCAGCTGTTATAAGAACATTTTCCCATTTCCATCATCCGCATGAGAAGCAATAATTGTGTGATTGAAAGCAGTGCATATTATATTTTCCGTCATGGCAGCTGTGCTCTTGAGCACTTTGATTTGACTGAGCTAAACTCACTAATAAGCCTGTGTCCTCCTGCATGAAGGAAGGAAATAATGTTCTTATTTTGGCTCAGTTCTGTCAAACACAACTTTTCTCCCTCACGTGGGCATAGAGAATGGAGTGATGAAGAGCAGACGTGCTCCCGGAGTACAATCCCATTCATTTCATTATTTCTAGCAGAGCATGAGTCTTATGTAACATAACAATAATTAGCATACTACTATTTACAGACAAATGCTTCATCATTAAGATGTTCTCGATCTAGACAACTTCCATATACGTCTAACAGAGCATCAAACAGTGTCAAGAACCCATTTCTGAAGAACCAATTTCCTCCTGAGTTGGAGGACTTTTTGGTAGATTGTGTATTTTCACTTCCTGGTTATAAATGAACATCAGCTGAATTCTATCAAGGAGCTACACGCTGTACCTACAATTAAATCAAATGTAAATTGACTCATAAACGATGAATAAATAGCATAAGTAGAATATAGGTCCATCCCATAAACAGCAGGTTTTTAACCCTAAAAGCTTCAACAAGGGATCCTTCTGAAATTGTAGGACTTTGTCAAGCTACTAGTTACCGACAAAAAATGATAACGCCTGAGGTAATGGAGGAATTAAGAATAATATATATTTTGTATACTATTGGCGTGAGGCTAAGCTGATAAAAGACCCAAATTTGACACAGAGGTAGATAGATGTATGTACACTGAAAATCTATAAATATGCAGCCAATCCAGATTTGGCACCAGCCACTATAACAAAAAAAAAGAACAAAACATTGTAAATATATATTTAGCTTCCAGTCAATGTCTCTATACTGTAGCTCAGTTGGTAGAGCATGGCGCTTGTAACGCCAGGGTAGTGGGTTCAATTCCCGGGACCACCCATACGTGCACACATGACTGTAAGTCGCTTTGGATAAAAGCGTCTGCTAAATGGCATATATTATTATTATTATTATTATTTATTATTATTATTATTAAGTTGAGAGTCATCTGTCAGATGCAATGGGAACTGTTGATAGCCCATAGTTAGTGCCAGCGTTAGTTCATTGGACAATTTCTCACCCTGAGTTTCACAGAAATGAATAACAGAAACATGTTCATGACAAGTTGCTATGGATGAAATTGACCAAATAACTGTAAAAAAAAAAAAAACATATTTTTAAACATCAATTCGACTATACATTTTTAAATATATTATTATTTGGGGGAATTAAAATATTTACTTGCATTACAAAAGATTAATAAAAAGATATTGCTTGACAGATAGTGTCAGTCATTATGAATTTGGGGGGAAAAATAACTAATGTTGCGCTTTTAGGGTTAAATCTTTTTTTTATGTTCTTTTATACTCTGTTTATGGTCCTAATATTGGATTGAGCCTCAAAGGTCATTGACAAGGAAGACATAGACTCAGTCATTAAAATGTGGATGTGCCAACGATCATTGCTCAACATATTCTCTCTTTATGACGCCGGTGATGACAGAAATCCACCCTGTAATCGTCAGGATGAATCATGTCAATGACAATATAGTCCTGTGTATTGGGATCCTCATGTCAGTTCACCTAAAGACCACTTTAAGCAGCTACTGAGAAGCACTCAATAGATAAGCTAGCTGCCTATCTTTACACTACATCTTATCAGTCCTGTTTGTATATCACAGTACCTCGCACATCCATTCCAGGGCGTATTAAGTCTAAATGAAATATGGGGACAATTATTCAGTGCCAGATATTAGAAGTCTGTGAGATGTTGTAAGGAATGGGCGGCTGTAGTGGATGATCTTATACAATAGTCTTAACAGCCACCGTGTAACACCGAATGACTCTGTCTCTGTTGACCTAGTTCAATTTTATTTTTCAATTACCTGTGGTATATTACCATCACAGCCATTGGTATTGTGGTATAAATCACTGGGACTGAACCCTGTGGCTATTGCAGACAGGCAGGCACCCCACTGGGTGATGTAGAGCTCTGTCTTGTCTGGAGCCTGTCTCTCTTTAATAGAGTTGAGATTAAGAAAATAACACCAAGCACTGATGACCCACTTTTGGACGACAACGGGGCTGTGCACAGCTGCTGTGCCACTTACACAGACCAAGTGTATACTTACAGCGACACCAGGTCGGGTTCAGAGAGGGAACATCTTAAATACGGAGCTTAATGTATGCTGGACAATCAAGGCTGCTCTTTTTTTCCGAGAATTAGGAAAAAAGCCACCACACACTAGATCACCTCACTCATTTCAGCTCCTATACGTTCTTCTAAGATGGAAGGGGGAAACGATTTCCTGACTCGAAAGCTTCTGTCAGATGTCGTGAGCTGAGTTTCCGTCAAGCAGTGGGAGGTCATTGACAGGGCTGAGGAGACCGTGCCGCTTTAACCTCTCACTGAGGTGTGAAGATTAATCTTCCCCCAAGAATGAATTGCCAACCCCGAGAACCCTGGCAGGGAGAGTCACAGGCTGAAAAGGCCAGGTGTGAAAACACCCTTTAATCAATAAGGAGCTATCTGGTGTGTGCTCATTGTGTGAGCATAATTATGCATCGTGAATATGACTTGTTAGAGGGGCACAGCGCACCATTGACGTAATTGTTAACAAGCAAGGCCTCAGATCACTCGGATGTATTATGTTAACAGAAACGCTCATGTATTTTGTGTGCAGGCGTTGGCGTTGTAACAGGAAGTTCACATGGAGGAAAAGAGAGAGATTCAATCTGATCACCCCTTCTCAGCTATGCAGCATTTTTAAAGGAAATGCTCCATTCGTGGAGATCCCCTTCATGGTAAACGCTGCACGTCGGTTCACTCGGAAATTACCTTTAAATGTCAATCGTGCCATAACACAGATCCTCTGTGGTCCAGGTTGAATTTGCAATCGTTAAGAGTCTATTGACATATGTTTTTTTTTGTTGCATGAGCTGTGTCTCAATGCACCACATGTCAGTGGCCGAACTAAAGCGGTGTTTGTCAGACCATCAGACATCCCGAAAATCAGTCATCGCAAGGACATGTCTGTAGTGTCCGAACGGTTTGGCAAATAAACTAATATAACTACTCTATGGAAAGATGAGACTCACGAACACGATGGTCAAGGCCACAAGTGTCACGGGACTCATCTGAAGGAAATCTGTTACTGGTTTGAAAAGTTTATGGTAGCATGAAGGTAGTTTTGTGCCTCCCAAAAAAGGGGTTAAAGGGATACTTCAGGATTTTGGCAATGATGCCCTTTATCTACTTCCCCAGAGTTAGATGAACTTGTGGATACCATTTTTATGCCTCTGTGTCCAGTATAAAAGAAGTTGATGTTGCTTTAATATCGCAGATAGATCGTATTGTAGCTTCCATCATTTCCAATCCCCCATATATTTTTGGGGTAAATACATACAGTACCAGTCAACGGTTTGGTATCACCTACTCATTCAAGAGTTTTCTTTATTTTTACTATCCTCTACATTGCAGAATAATAGGGAAGACCTCAAAACAATGAAATAACACATATGGAGCCATGTAGTAACCAAAAAAGCATTAAACAAATCAAAATATATGTAATATTTGAGATTCTTCAAAGTAGCCACCCTTTGCCTTGATGACAGCTTGGCAAACTCTTCTCATTCTCTCAACCAGCTTCATTAGGAAGTCACCTGGAATGCATTTCAATTACATTTCAAGCCAATCAGTTGTGTTTTGAAAAGGTAGGGGTGTATACAGAAGATAGCCCGATTTGGTAAAATACCAAGTCCATATTATGACTAAAACAGCTCAAACAAGCAAAGAGAAATGACAGTCCATCATTACTTTAAGACATGAAGGTCAGTCAATTAGTTTCTTCAAGTGCAGTCACAAAAACCATCAAGCGCTATGATGAAACTGGCTCGCACGAGGACCGCCACAAGAAAGGAAGACCCAGAGTTACCTCTGCTGCAGAGGATACGTTCATTAGAGTTACCAGCCTCAGAAATTGCGGCCCAAATACATGCTTCACAGAGTTGAAGTCACAGACACATCTCAACATCAACTGCTCAGAAGAGACTGTGTGAATCAGGCCTTCATGGTTGAATTGTTGCAAAGAAACCATTACGAAAGAGCACTGCTTGGGCCAAGAAACACGAGCAATAGACATCAGACCGGTGGAAATCTGTCCTTTGGTCTGATGAGTCCAAATCTTAGATTTTTGGTTCCATCCGCCATGTCTTTGTGAGATGCAGAGTAAGTGAACGGATGATCTCTGCATGTGTGGTTCCCACCGTGAAGCATGGAGGAGAAGGTGTGATGGTGTGGGGTTGCTTTGCTGGTGACAATGTCAGTTATTGATTGATAATTCAAGGCTCACTTAACCAGCATGGTTACCACAGCATTCTGGAGCGACACGCCATCCCATCTGGTTTGCGCTTAGTGGGACTATGATTTGTTTGTCAACAGGACAATGAACCAACACACCTCCAGGCTGTGTAAGGTCTATTTGACCAAGAAGGAGAGTAATGGAGTGCTGCATCAGATTACTTGGCCTCCCCAATCACCAGACCTCAACCCAATTGAGATGGTTTGGCATGAGTTGGACAGCAGAGTGAAGGAAAAGCAGCCAACAAGTGCTCCGCATATGTGGGAACTCCTTCAAGACTGTTGGAAAAGCATTCCTCATGAAGCTGGTTGAGGTAATGCCAAGAGTGTGGAAAGCTGTCAAGGACAAAGGGTGGCTACTTTGAATAATCTCAAATATATTTTGATTTGTTTAACACTTTTTTGAATTTCTACATGATTCCATGTGTGTTATTTCATAGTTTTGATATCTTCACTATTATTATACAATGTAGAAAATGGTAAAAATGAAGAAAAACCCTTGAATGAGTAGATGTGTCCAATCTTTTGACTGATACTGTACCTACAGGGGTCGTACAATTCTAAATCAAATAGCTAAAGGATCCTTGTTAAAACAATTCCATATGTTAGCTTAGTAGAACCCCCCCACCCACTCCATACTTGCCATGTTAAGTTTTTATATTATATTATTTATATATATAATTTTATATTTTTTTGTTCATATAGTTTAAAAAACAATATCATTTAAAAAAGACAAGTCGTTAGGTGCAGGCAAGGACATAAACAAATAGGTAAACCGGGATATGACTAAAGAGTTCATTCCCCCCCTCCCAGTGGCTTAGACTTTTAGAGGTAATTAAAGGTCAAAATTGACTTGATTTCCAACCTCAATGGATTTCCTGGAGATAGTTAATTTGACCAGAGTTTGCTATTTCCGACATCTTTACAATACTATCCTACTCATGCCATATGTTCTTCCTGTATTTACTTTATGGCGATACATTTGGAAAAAATTCACACAAGGAATGTTTTGTGCAATAATACATTTGAAAAGTGCTATGTCCTTGTGATAGGAGAGCAAGAAGAGGAGAGACTCACTTTGTCAGTACTTTGTTGCTTTGAAAAGCTAGTTAAATAATGAAATGCCTCGGTTGACTTGCCTGAGTTCCCAGCTTTAATGAGGTGGATAACTGTGTTCTTTTTAATTAAGCTCCATTTTCTCTGACAACCTGGAAATAGATTTCTTGCCAATGGTGTGGGAAATGATTACAAATGGACTGTGATGGCCTAGGCCCTTTGCCCAAACGCATCACCCCTTAGTATGTTAAAAAGTCAAATAAAATGTGACTTACTCCCAGTGTCTAACTATATTTATTTCACAACATTAAAGAGGATGCAAACTGTATCTACTGCGTAGTTTATCTGTGTGCAAAAACTGAAAAAAATTGCTCACCGTAACATTTCAAGATAGTGTTATGATTATGTACGACATTGCATGTAGACTCCCACAACCCTGTCCACCAAAACACTATTGTATCCTCGCTGTTCATCTCAAATAGCTACACATATGACTGCTTGCATTGACCTTAAGAAAATAACTGCTTGCAGAAGATTTTCAGCATGGACAATTATATAGCATGGCACTGTATTGAGATGACGATCCAATACTGATAAACAATCCAGTACAATCCAGAGCAGTATAGTGCTCCCTTCGCTCTCATTCACTACACTCAGTGAGGTTAAGGTTTTATATTTTTACCTCTCTCTTAATCTCACTCGGTCAATTTGAGTTGAAATCAGTCAAATACATATATTTTTTCTATTTACCACTTTTTATTCCAATCACTTCCTGAATTGAGTTCAATTCAAATTGACCCCAACCCTGACACGTACACACACGAGGTGGAGGACACTGGATACATTTAGGCTGCACTAGCGAACTGCTCCTAAGCAAAATGAAACAAAACAGCCTTAACCCAGCCATCAGAACACAATTTTTTTTTCTTTTTTTCAATGTGTCAATCATTCTCGGATCATCTGGGTCCCACCACCTAAATCCAAAAGACTTACTAGGGGGGCACTTGAACATTCTCAATGTCATTCCAAAAAGTGATCAAATTCAACATCTTCTCACAGACTCCAACCGTGACTTCCTCTGCCTTTCAGAGATATGGATTCATATAAACTCTCCAGCTACTGCTTTGATTGTTTGTGTCTGGCTGCAATGTTTTCAGGATAGACAGCATTGAAGGAGGGGGTCTGATGATTTACATTAAAGAACATATGTAAAGTAATTCAGTGGTCATGTGATAATGAACTAGAATGTTTGGGTCTAAACGTTACACTGTCTCCCCAAATGTATTTGACCCTTATTGGAATGTATAGACCATCTTCCACCAAAGTGGTTTTTGATCAATTTTGTAACATGCTTAGGGAATGTGATTTTGGGAAAGAGCACATCTTAAAATGGGAGATATTAACAAATGTTGAAGACAAGTATTGTAGTAAAACCCTCAAATGGATCACTAATACCGTTGACCTTACACAGCTAGTTAAAGGGCCAACCAGGGTGACTTGTTCTAAAACACAGATTGATATTGTGTTCAGTAATAAACCAGAGTTACTAAATCCTTCAATGTGGATACTGGGCTGTCTGATCATAATCTAGTCAGAAAGCTTTCCAAGAACAGGTTTAACCTCTACTGTTAGAAAGCCTGATCAGCTCAGAATACCAAAGAGGGAATTAAATGATTTTGAAAACACAATTAAGGGAATTAACTAGAATGATCTCTTGTCCTATACAAATTGTCAAAGTTGATAGTCAGGTTTTAAAAAAATCCCCAATACAGACTACAAAACAATTGCTTCTGATTTCTAAACTTTTAATAATTTTTGTCATTCTAGAGACATGAGGGTGCCATAGTCTAGGGTCTACACCAGAAGTTAATGGTTATAAGTAGGAGGAGTGTATATGGTGCATGCAGTTAAGCTTGGAATGTACGGAGTGCAGGGAAGACGGTCACATGTTGGCAGTCACTGACAAGGGTGGAGAGCTGTGAATTAGTGAGGAAGGGGATTGAGGTTAGGTCAGGTCAGGTTAAGGGAGAAGGAACAGTTTATTGCCAGTGTCAATTTCCTGCCTAGCAACAAAGATATGTTAAAGGTGGAGATTCCACCCCAAATTGGGGAATGTATCCTACCACTGGTGGAACCATGTCTGTCTTATGCCGCTGTATCAACCCAATGGGTGAATAAACTTGGTTGGAGCTTTCAGTGTTTTCATCTGATATTTAGAACCTAACACTTCCTAAAGAAAATCAAAAACAAAGCACTTTTCCTTGGCTAAATGGAGAATTCTGGAAACTGATGAAAGAGATCATGCTCTAAATACTGCCCTAAGCTTCAAAATAGAGCATGACAGATGTAGGTTTACCATGTTGAGAAATAAGGTGAAAGAAATACAGGCATACAGTGAGGGAAAAAAGTATTTGATCCCCTGCTTATTTTGTATGTTTGCCCACTGACAAAGAAATTATCAGTCTATAATTTTAATGGTAGGTTGATTTGAACAGTGAGAGACAGAATAACAACAAAACAATCAAGAAAAACGCATGTCAAAAATTTTATAAATTGATTTGCATTTTAATGAGGGTGTAACGGCTGTTTGAAGAAGTGGACCAAAGCGCAGCTTGGTAAGTGTTCATGATTTAATAATAGAACTGAAAACTGAATAACAAAAACAACAAAGAGAACGAACGAAACCGAAACAGTTCTGTCTGGTGCAGACACAAAAACAGAAAACAACTACCCACAAAACACAGGTGGGAAAAGGCTACCTAAGTTTGGACAGCTGCCTCTGATTGAGAACCACACCCGGCCAAACACACAGAAATAGAAAACATAGAACACAAAACATAGAATGCCCACCCCAACTCACGCCCTGAGCAAACCAAAATAGAGACATAAAAAGGATCTCTAAGGTCAGGGCGTGACAGAAGGAAATAAGTATTTGACCCCCTTTCAATCAGAAATATTTCTGGCTCCCAGGTGTCATTTATACAGGTAAAGAGGTGAGATTAGGAGCACACTCTTAAAGGGAGTGTTCATAATCTCAGTTTGTTACCTGTATAAAAGACACCTGTCCATAGAAGCAATCAATCAATCAGATTCCAAACTCTCCACCAGGGCCAAGACCAAAGAGCTCTCCAAAGATGTCAGGGACAAGATTGTAGACCTACACAAGGCTGGAATGGGCTACAAGGCCATCGCCAAGCAGCTTGGTGAGAAGGTGACAACAGTTGGTGCGATTATTCGCGAATGGAAGAAGCACAAAAGAACTGTCAATCTCCCTCGGCCTGGGGCTCCATGCAAGATCTCACCTCGTGGAGTTGCAATGATCATGAGAATGGTGAGGAATCAGCCAAGAACTACACGGGAGGATCTTGTCAATGATCTCAAGACAGCTGGGACCATAGTCATGAAGAAAACAATAGGTAACACTGAAATCCTGCAGCGCCCGCAAGGTCCCCCTGCTCAAGAAAGCACATATACATGCCTGTCTGAAGTTTGACAATGAACATCTGAATGATTCAGAGGACAACTGGGTGAAAGTGTTGTGGTCAGATGAGACCAGAATGGAGCTCTTTGGCATCAACTCAACTCGCCGTGTTTGGAGGAGGAGGAATGCTGCCTATGACCCTAAGAACACTATCCCCACCGTCAAACATGGATGTAGAAACATTATGCTTTGGGGGTGTTTTTCTGCTAAGGGGACAGGACTTCTTCACCGCATCAAAGGGACGATGGACGGGGCCATGTACCGTCAAATCTTGGGTGAGAACCTCCATCCCTCAGCCAGGGCATTGAAAATGGGTCTTGAATGGGTATTCCAGCATGACAAAGACCCAAAACAGACGGCCAAGGCAACAAAGGAGTGGCTCAAGAAGAAGCACATTAAGGTCCTGGAGTGGCCTAGCCAGTCTCCAGACCTTTTAATCCCATAGAAAATCTGTGGAGGGAGCTGAAGGTTTTGAGTTGCCAAACGTCAGCCTCGAAACCTTAATGACTTGGAGAAGATCTGCAGAGAGGAGTGGGACAAAATCCATCCTGAGATGTGTGCAAACCTGGTGGCCAACTACAAGAACCGTCTGACGTCTGTGACTGCCAAGAAGGGTTTGTCACCGAGTACTAAGTCATGTTTTGCAGAGGGGTCAAATACTTATTTCCCTCATTAAAATGCAAATCAATTTATAACATTTTTGACATGCATTTTTCTGGATTCTTTCAATTCTTACTTTGTTGACTCATGGTATTGACCGAACACCTCCACTGGTTTCTTTGGCTCAGCGCCAATGAATGACACTTGTCAAGACTGTCCATGAGAATAGAAATTGGTGAGATCATATTTGCAATGAATAACTTCAATCAAACCCACTCACCATAGAGGGGGAAGGAAGAACCAGTGGGGGTTAACAACTCACTGTTGTAAGTCAAGGGAGAAGTTTAAGGTCTGTGCTCTCAAGATTCAAAGGGAAGTTCTTTGTTTCAACAAGTAGCCTAGTGGGGCGTCATGACTAGTGGTTAGAGCGTTGGGCCAGTAACTGAAAGGTTGCTGGATCGAATCCCAGATCTGACAAGGTAAATCTGTCATTCTGCACCTGAACAACACAGTGTTAACCCACTGTTCCCCGGTAGGCCGTCATTGTAAGTAAGAATTGGTTCTTAACTGACTTGCCTAGTTAACCTCTTGGGGATAGCGCTGTCTACTGCCCCCGCTGGAGTAATTGCGTGCCCATAGTAAAAGTTGCTAATATATGCAAATAAAAAATATTATTGAATAGAAAACACTCTAAAGCTTCTAAAACCGTTTAAATTATGTCTGTATGTAAAGCAGAACTCTCAGGGCAGTCATTCTCCCAAACTCTCTCTTGTCATCATAAAAGTTGGCCCAACTTTGACGTCATCGCCCCCACCCTTCCCAAGCGGTTACAGGTCTGGGAACAGTCTCTCTGTCTTCAGCGCGACCTCAGCTTTCAATGGGGCTTCTCATTGTGAGAATCGCGCACTCACGAGAGTTTTGGCGGGCCGAAACCTTTCGGTCACGCGAAAAAACAGGTCACTTTTATGCGCGCTCTGCTCAGGTCCTGTCTTTATTCCAAGATCAATTATACAATGCAATGTTCGTCCTCACGATTGCTGTACACCTTTATAACATGTTAAAGCTTTATTATGAAGTTAGTTTGACAAGTTTAATCGACATATAATATGTAAGTTCGACATTTTGGTGCGCATCCACTTGACTTTTGGCTACATTTCAACCGAAATGTGTCGTGTTTGAGAACCGAAAGACACAGACTGCAAAACTAAATGCTGTTTTTGGTAAGTATAATTCCTTCCAGGTCTTCTGATGGAAGAACAGCAAAGGTAAGGGAATATTTATGAGGTAAATTTGGGTTTATGTGGACTCCAAGATAGAGGAGCCATAATGCTACTTTTTGAGCGCCGACTCATAGTATAGCCTAGTGAACGAAACCTGTAACGTTAAAAATAAAT
Source organism: Oncorhynchus gorbuscha (assembly GCF_021184085.1). Classification (NCBI taxonomy): domain Eukaryota; kingdom Metazoa; phylum Chordata; class Actinopteri; order Salmoniformes; family Salmonidae; genus Oncorhynchus; species Oncorhynchus gorbuscha. The sequence continues at coordinate 28,269,596 of NC_060179.1, read as the reverse complement.
GTAACACAGCGATTGCATTCAGAAGAAGTGTATCTAACTATATATATGTAGAACATGCATATTTAGTCAAAGTTTATGATGTGTATTCCTTGTTAGCTGACGTTATCTGCCGGAGCTATCGTCATTTCTCAGGACATTTGAGTAGCATCTTTTGAACGATGCATCATTGCAAACAGATATTTATGGATATATATAGCATATTATTGAAAAAAACAAATGTACTGTGTAACATGTTATATTACTGTCATCTGATGATGATTTCAAAAGGTTAGTGCATTTTTTTATTTTAATCCTGCGTTTGTTGATTGCATATTTTTTTCAACTTGGCTATGCAAATTAGCTGTGTCTTCGGTGGTGGTTTGACATAAATATGTGCTATGTTTTCGCCGTAAAACATTTTAGAAATCTGACTTGCTGGGTAGATAAACAAGGTGTTTATCTTTCATTTGAGCCATTGGACTTGTTAATGTGTGGAGGTTAAATAGTTTTAGGAATATTTTTGCGTTCCATGCGCCACCTTCCAGCTGAACGTGGGGGGGGGGGAGAGGGGGGGGGGGGTGATCCAAAATTGGAACCCTAGTCCCCTTCTGGTTAAAAAGAAGAAAACAAAGCTGAAACGGACACGTTCGATAGCAAATTCTGGAACAATATTTCTAACATAGAATGTGGGGAATGGTCAGAGGGGCTCTATAGAACACTAATGTTATTTTGTGATGTCATTAAAATGTTAAAGGAAATACTGTAACTTATAAAGTATACCTACTACATATACAACGTTTCAATACTATGCATTGTGCATGTAACATGAAAAATTTGTTTTTTGTTAAAAGAAGGATGTGATGAGAAGATAAGAGAATTGTTTTCCATAAACGTTGCACAGTGAGTAGTCCCCACCCCAAATTGAGGTCCGTGAGCTAACCGGCCAGAACCGCCCCTTTCAAGCAATCTGTATAAATAATGGGTTAACAAAACAGACCAGAAAAACATGAAGCTGCACATTTAAAGTGTTAAAGTGGTTTGATCTTTGAATCTCAACACGAGGTTGAGACGATAAACTCACCTCCCGGACAATCACTGGCTGATTAGCTGTCCTAAGTGAAGCATCTTCAAAAGCTAATTTAAGTAGGACCATCCTGTTACTCTGCTCAAACCATTGATAAGGCTGGCTAGCATTTCTTCAAAGAAACCTCTTCAAGAGTGAATGGAAGGAAAGTCAAATCTGTAGTTCTGTTCAGGACTACACAAGTCACCGGACAACAATATAATACTTTTTGGTAGAAAAGTCAGAGCCTTACAAGCGTGCCGCAAAAAGCCCATCCCTCTTTCCAAGGCTGCCCTGTTCACCGAGACACCCCCAGCGAACCCAAGCATTTTACTTAAAAACATTCATGATTTCTTACTCAAAGCGGGCAGCAAGCATGTGCAAAGTAAATGGTTACAGTAGGTGAGAGTAGTTTCTGAATGTACCTATGTTAAGTGTCTGTCCCACTCCCTCCACTTTAACTTCTTGGTGACGGGGCAGTATTTTCACGTCCGGATGAAATGCATGCCCAAATTCAACTGCCTGCTACTCATCCCCAGAAGATAAGATATGCATATTATTAGTATATTTGGGTAGAAAACAATCTGAAGTTTCTAAAACTGTTTGAATCATGTATGTGAGTATAACAAGGTCACTTGAACGAGGGTCACTTGAAGTGTACTGTTAGATAGAGGCGCGTGACCAGAAAACTGCTTCAGTTTGTTTTACTCCTGTATTGAACACAGATCATCCCGTCTTCAATTTTATCGATTATTTACGTAAAAAATACCTAAAGTTGTATTACAAAAGTAGTTTGAAATGTTTTGGCAAAGTTTACAGCAAATGTTTGAGATATTTTGTAGTCACGTTGTCACGCCCTGGTCGAAGTATTTTGTGTTTTTCTTCATGTATTGGGCCAGGCCAGGGTGTGACATGGGTTTTTGTATGTGGTGTGTAGCTTTGTGGGATTGTAGCTTAGTGGGGTGTTCTAGGAAAGTCTATGGCTGTCTGAAGTGGTTCTCAATCAGAGGCAGGTGTTTATCGTTGTCTCTGATTGGGAACCATATTTAGGCAGCCATATTCTTGGTTGTATTGTGGGTGATTGTCCTTAGTGTCTTGATGTCCTTAGTCTGTGTCAGTTAGTTAGCACCAGTTAGCACCAGTTAAGGCTATTTCGGTTTTCACTACGTTTATTGTTTTGTTGAGTTTGTGTTTTGGATTTGTGTTACGTTGTGTGATTAAACATGGATCGCAATACACACGCTGCAGTTTGGTCCGACTCTCCTTCACCACATGAAAACCGTGACAGAATCACCCACCGTAAACGGACCAAGCAGTGTGTCAACAGGCAGGAGCAGCCCAAAGAGGAGCTGCGTATTAAGGATTTCTGGACATGGGAGGAAATCCTTGACGGGAGAGGACCCTGGGCTAAACCAGGGGAGTGTAGCCGCCCAAAGGTGCAGCAGGAGAAGAGGAAACAGGAGCAGCCCAAAGAGGAGTACAGTAAGGACTCTACTTTTTGGGAGGAGATAGACAGGTGGGCGGTCGACCCAGGGAGAGTGCCGGAGCCCGCCTGGGATTCGATGGAGCAGTGCGTGGAAGGTTACAGGAGAATGAGTTTGGCGAAGCAAGCACGACGGCGCGGACGGAAGCCCGGGAATCAGCCCCAAAAATGTATTGGGGGGTGGCTTACAAGGAGTATGACAACGCCAGGTAGGAGACCAGCGCAAACTCCCTGTGCTTACCGGGGGGCTAGAGAGACCGGGCAGGCACCGTGTTATGTAGTGGTGCGCAAGGTGTCCCCAGTGCGGGTGCATAGCCCGGTGCGGTATATTCCAGCTCCGCGTATCGGCCGGGCTAGATTGAGCGTCGAGCCAAATGCCATGAAGCCGGCTCTACGCATCTGGTCCCCAGTGCATCTCCTTGGGCCGGCTTACATGGCACCAGCCTTGCGCTCGGTGTCTCCGGTTCGCCTACATAGCCCAGTACGGGCTATTCCACCTCGCCGCACTGGCAGGGTGACCGAGAGTATTCAACCAGGTAAGGTTGGGCAGGCTCGGTGCTCAAGAGCTCCAGTGCGACTGCACGGTCCAGTCTATCCAGTACCACCTCCACACCCCAGCCCTCCGGTAGCAGCTCCCCGCACCAGGCTTCCTGTGCGTATCCTCGGCCCAGTACCACCAGTGCCAGCACCACGCATCAGGCCTATAGTGCGCCTCGCCTCTCCTGCGCTGCCGGAGTCTCCCACCTGTCCGGAACCCCTCAGCCCAGAGGCGCCAGAGCCCCTCAGCCCAGAGGCGCCAGAGCCCCTCAGCCCAGAGGCGCCAGAGCCGCTCAGCCCAGAGGCGCCAGAGCCCCTCAGCCCAGAGCTTCTTTTCACTCCTGAGCTTCTATTTCACTCCTGAGCTTCTATTTCACTCCTGAGCTTCTTTTCACTCCTGAGCTTCCCCTCAGTCCCGAGCTTCCCCTCAGTCCCGAGCTTCCCCTCAGTCCCGAGCTTCACCTCAGTCCCGATCTGCTCCTCAGTCTAGTGGGGTTCTGGGTGAGGAATACTAGGCCATGGTTGGCGGCGAGGGTGGACTATCTAGGGACGCAAGGAGAGGGGACTAAGACATTTACTGAGTGGGGTCCACGTCCCGCACCGGAGCCGCCACCATGGACAGACGCCCACCCGGACCCTCCCTATTGATTTGAGGTGCGTTCGGGAGTCCGCACCTTAGGGGGGGGGGTTCTGTCACGCCCTGGTCGAAGTATTTTGTGTTTTTCTTCATGTATTGGGTCAGGCCAGGGTGTGACATGGGTTTTTGTATGTGGTGTGTAGCTTTGTGGGATTGTAGCTTAGTGGGGTGTTCTAGGAAAGTCTGTGGCTGTCTGAAGTGTTTCTCAATCAGAGGCAGGTGTTTATCGTTGTCTCTGATTGGGAACCATATTTAGGCAGCCATATTCTTGGTTGTATTGTGGGTGATTGTCCTTAGTGTCTTGATGTCCTTAGTCTGTGTTAGTTTGCACCAGTTAGCACCAGTTAAGGCTGTTTCGGTTTTCACTACGTTTATTGTTTTGTTGAGTTTGTGTTTTGGATTCGTATTACGTTGTGTGATTAAACATGGATTGCAATCTACACGCTGCAGTTTGGTCCGACTCTCCTTCACCACATGAAAACCGTGACACACGTTGAGCAAGTTGGAACAGGTGTTTTTCTGGATCAAACACACCAAATAAATTGACATTTTTGATATATATCGACGGAATTAATCGAAGAAAAGGACCATTTGTGATGTTTATGGGACATATTGGAATGCCAACAAAAGAAGCTCGTCAAAGGTCAGGCATGAATTATATTTTTATTTCTACATTTTGTGTCACGCCTGCAGGATTGAAATATGCTTTCTCCCTTTGTTTACTAGTCATGATTTATCTGCAATAAAAGTAACTCCTTTTCTGCTCAAATGCACTAGACAATTGGTACAGCCAATACAGCTGGGCTAGGTTCACTAAATTCTGACTTCAAAATAGCAGCTGAAAGCAAATTAACTGACAGAATTGACCTCACCTCATTTGTCACTAATCTCAACATGATAATATTCACGCAACTTCAAAAACTGTTCCTTCATAAACTACATAAACAACTCTTCAGGAGCATGGACAAAATCATTAGTCGACAACATAATGCTACTACCAAATTAACAAATTAGTAGCCCAAAATATGAACAGCCCTAATGAGCACATTAACTACAGAAGTACATAGCTGACTTAACAGTGCAAAAACAGTTGATTATTACTTGAGTTTCCCCCAAATCCTCTTCAACTTAACCCTAGTCTTCGGTGGCTAACAATGTTTATCCTGTGTTCCCATTTAATTAGCTAGTAAATAAATCAATTTGTGTAGTACTGAACAATAAATAAGGCTCTGGTTTTTGCAGATGCAAGGAGGTTACGACTGTTCACAATGATAATATGATATGAGGTTAAGTTGACTGTTCATTGATGTGATAGGTAAAGACCTTTTAGCATTTCATTCTGAGAAAGTAACTCTTTACATAACCGCTCTCGTGGTGCCCCAGATACAAATGAGTTCATTTTGACATGATTAATTTAATCGGGTAACAATTAAACATAGTTAAATAGATAAATACCAGTCTTCAGATTGATGAAGTCGAGTCATGACACACTCATACTGTCTTCATCATAAAGGAGGTTTCTAAGTCAGAGGTGAACAAGGTGATTAGCTCATTAAGAAGTCTAAAGCTAAAGATGTGTATGGGCTGGACTCTACCTTTCTTCAAAACAACAAAGAGTCATTGGCCCTATTACTAAGGTCACCAACAAATCTATTGGTCAAGGTGTGTTTCCAAGGGTCTGGAAGTCGGCCATAAATGACCATCTTTAAATCAGGTGACTCTGCTGACATGAGTAACTACAGGCCAATTAATATACTACCTGTGGTGTCGAAGGTTGCTGAAAAGTGTATAGCAGAGCAACTGATTGCCCACCTCAACAACAGCCCCTTCACATAACACTCCATGTAATTTGGCATCAGAGCAAAACACTCTACAGAAACGGCCAACTGCTTTCTTTTGGAGAAATGTGAAGTCCAAGATGGACAAAGGAGGCGTTATTGGGGCTGAATTTCCAGACCTAAGGAAGGCTTTTGATACTGTTAACCCTGAGGTTCTCATCACAAAACTGTCCAAATTCACATTTGTGCCCCAATACCTTGAGAAGGATGAAATCATACCTTGAAGGCAGAACCCAGTGTGTCAGAGTGAGCAATGAGCGGTCACCCACTCTCAGTTATGATGTGGGCATGCCCCAAGGGTCAATACTGGGACCCATCTTGTTCAGTTTGTACATTAATGGCATGTCTTCTGTCTGTACTTGATCTGAAGTTCAAATGTATACAGATGATAGTGATACAGTATATGTGCATGCAAAGAGCAAACAAGCTGCACAATAACTCACTACAGTAACTCACTGCTCATGTTCTTCGCAAAGAGGGCAACTAATGCTATTGAGCCAGACGTCTATGTGTCAGGGGAGAAGTTCCAGGTGGTATCTCATTTTAAGTACCATACATGATTCAAACCTCTCTATAAAGCAGGTGAAAAAGGTAACTCAAATAACCAAATTCAACCCAGCTAATTTTCTATTCATAAGAAATTGTTTGACTACAGAGGTAGCAAAACTGTACTTTAATGCTAAGATAATCCCCTACTTAACACCGCCTGGTATAGAGGTCCTGACCGCCAGGAAGCTTGGTCCCAGTGATGCACTTGGCCGTACGCACTACCCTCTGTATCGCCTTGCGATCGGAGGCCGAGCAGTTGCCATAACAGGGGGTGATGTAACCAGTCAGGATGCTCTCGATGGTGCAGCTGTAGAACTTTTTGAGGATCTGAGGATCCTTGCCAAATATTTTTGTCAAGTCTCCTGAGGGGAATTAGGATTTGTCATGCTCTCTTCATGACTGTCTTAGTGTGTTTGGTCAGTTTTAAATCAGCTTTGGCTTGACCTGATCTTCCTTCCTCCTACTACTCTCCCCGTTCCTCTCAGTTGGGACTTTAAATGGTATTATTTTGAGTTTGAGTTTATTTAATTTAGTTTTACAGGTGCCTGTTTTAGCCAGCCGAGTAAGTTTCAACTGCAGTATAAGGGCATAAGGTGAGACTCAGATGCGGACACGGGAGGCAGAAGGTTTGAGTCTTGATATTTATTTAGCAATCCAAAAGGGGTAGGCAAGAGAATGGTCGTGGACAGGCAAAAGGTCAAAACCAGTTCAGAGTCCAGGAGGTACAGAGTGGCAGGCAGGCTCGAGGTCACGGCAGGCTGAATGGTAAGTCAGGCGGTTACGGAGTCCAGTGAACAGGCAAGGGTCAAAAACCGGGAGGACTAGCAAAAAGGAACAGAAGCAGGAGTACAGGAAAACTGCTGGATGACTTGAAAAACATACAAGACAAACTGGCACAGAGAGACAGGAAACACAGGGATATGTACACCAGGGATAATAAGTGACACCTGGAGGGGGTGGAGAAGATCACAAGACAGGTGAAACAGATCAGGGTGTGACACGAAATCCCAGGGTAGGTTATTAAAAACAATTACAATAACAATACACACAAACAATGAGCAGTGAGCACATGCAGAGCAACATAGGACAAGCAACACATAGCACGCAGACAGTGCAATAGCACAAAAAGCAACAAAACAAAATACATAAAAGCAACAAAGTGTTTCCACACCTCACAAGCTACAGAGAACAGATAACATGGAATGCAGACATACACAGATATGAATTATGTTCACAAGTGGATGGGGAGCCAGGCCATTTAGGATCTTGAATACAAGACATGCGTCTGTGTAGTGCACAGGATTTTCCCAACTCAGGAGCTCATACTTGCTGAGGATGTAACAATGATGGTGGCTCTTGGGCTTTCTCGCAATCAATTTAAGAGCCTATTTGTAGACATTGAATGGGTTTTAATATTGTACAGCAAGCTTGGGCCCAACTAGTCAAACAGTGTTTTAAGCGGGGGACTACCATAGCATTGAAGTACAGTTTTGCTACCTCTGTAGTCAAACAATTTTGTATAAATTGGAAATGAGCTAGGTTGAATTTGGTTATTTGAGTTACTTTTTTCACCATTTTCTTAAAAGAGAGGTTGGAATCAAAGTGAGGACTGAGATAATAGTAATATAATATTCAGCGCTGTCTAATTTGAGCGTCATGAAGTCTGTTTCTTGTGATGTCCTAAGATACAGAGAGCTGTGAAAGCATGTCTACAGATGAAGAGATACCAATGATGAGCAGTGGTTCTCAATCCTGGTCCTGGGGACTCATTTCTGTATTTGCCTTAGCACTGCACAGCTGATTCAAATGATCAACTCATCATCAATCTTCAAGCGGTATTTTTATTTTTTATTTGTGATGCTATCCTTGATATGATCCTGCTGTTGTCACATGCCACACACGCACATATGGGTACACATGCATCTATCTATTCAATGTTATCACGATATGTTATAAGAGATATTATATTTCAGTAATCCACAATGACCTGGTGATGTAAAATATTTTATATTTGAGATTCTTCAAAGCAGACACCCTTTGCATTGATGACAGCTTTGCACACTCTTGGCATTCTCTCAACAAACGTGTTTTTCCATGCTTTTCCAACAGTCTTAAAGGAGTTCCTAAATATGCTGAGCGCTTGTTAGCTGCTTAACCTTCACTCAGCGGTTCAACTCATTCCAAACCATCTCAAATGGGTGATTGTGGAGGACAGGTCATCTGATGCAGCACTTCATCACTCACCTTCTTGGTCAAATAGCCTAATGTTCGCTAGCTGGTTTGTTAGCTACCTGCAGATTCATGCAGGGTAGTAACGTCATGAGTTGGGATTATAGTTCATTGTTTCGTTAGCTAGCTACATGTCTTAACAAAAGACTCCACAATGCAAGTAACCATTTCAATGGAATATTAATGATATCACAGTGACAACTTTTAATAGATGTAGCTGATAAATTCGCTCTGGCTATCTACTCTGATTTCAGAGCAATCTCGTCTGAGTGTGCAAGACCACAGAATAACTTACAATTTACGAACGCTCAACACCTGTTGAGTATGGCTGGTGTCAGTAAACGTTGGCAAAAAAGCGTAAATTGTTGCCAGGGCATAGTTAAAGTCACCAACGCTTTGGGTAACATAAAAACAGCCTAACCAGCTCTGCTAGGGTGAGTTAAATGGTCAAAGTGAGCTGTTCTCTCATTTGCTTGGGTGCTTGACTGTTGTTGTTAAGACAGAACTCTCTGATCAACCCTTAAAGAGATGGATGGGGATAAAGCTTAAGAGGGTGTGAACGATGCTGAATGGGTGTAGACAAAGAGGAGCTCTACAGTATGTACCAAAACATTGATAGGCCATTTTCTCAAAAGTGAGGTTAGAAGTTTATCAACTTTCAAAGTGGAATTACTTTTCCATTGTTTATCAACTGTAGTGTATGATATACCATTTTCTAGCTCGGAAACTTTTATCGAATGTAAAACAAAAAAAAAATTCAAATTTTGCTACTTATTAAGACCGAATCGAGACGGTCGGTCACATATGCTGTCTTCCCTGCTCCTCTGTTCTTACCTCTTTCCCTTTCTGTCTTCTACACTCTCTCACACCTCTCTTTCCACCTTCTCTTTCAATGGACACCAGATGTGCATTGAAGTATAGATTGAACTTGTATTATTCATATTTTTCTTGATGCATAGGAAGTGTAGTGTACAGTTTTTGATATTCTGTTTCTGTGTATGAATTACAAATCAGCGTTTTACTAGTTAAACCATGTATCCAGTGTATTGCATAGTTGCAATGTGTAACCATTGATATCCCAGGATCAGGATTGGTAAACACTGTTGAAGTGTATAATTGTAATACATACATGCAGACACGGCATTGTTCATAGACTGGAGTTTGACACTCCTGGTATTGAATATGACTGAAAAAGAATGTCTCACAGACATTCATACCTGAACTGCACCTTTATTTGCCAAGGTAAAGTACATGATCAGTGAATATATTCTATGTACAGGCTACAATGTGGTGATCTTAAGCTTGGTAATAGCTAAATGTATACACGACTTGCATCATTGGCACAAAGTGATATCATATTCTACTCAATCCACAGGCTTCAGTAATGTCATTCAGACTGTTTTGAGGTTGATACAACTGGCTATGGAAGCGGAGGTTCATAGCTAGGTTCTGAACTATGATTTATACCAAACCTTTTAAGGGCCATACACACATCGGCTACATAGCTAGCTACACATCCATAGGCATACAGTTTTTTTTTAAATATCCTCCACTGCACAATAAGCAAGAAAATAGTTAACTAGCTACTGTGCATAACTTCAGCTGCCTTGCATGGCAAATATTGTTTGTCTCTACGTTAACTAACATATTTCTCTCAAATGTACATGTTTTTGCATGGTTCGTTATGACGTTATAATTACTTCCATTTGCAGTATTCTTGTAAGCCATCTTTGCTGAAGAAAGTCTCCAGCCTTAGGTAAAATAGCGTCAAATTCATCATGGGAACCACTCAATATGATTAGTCATCGCCCAGCGGTCCCCGCTGGTGATTTGCATAAAGTTGGGAAATGTTTAACTTTTTCACCACCTCCCATGCCACCTTCGCACCACCCAGAGGTTCCCCGCCCTCTCTTCTTCTCACCACTTTCCTTCCATTGAAAATGAATGGGAAGCGGTGTTTCACCACATGGCCCCGCGTGCTAGTGTATACGAAGGGTAAGCCTCCTGAGGCTCCAGTGTGTGTGACCTCTATTTACCCCAGGTCACAGGAATATCTTGCCTTCTGGCCTGTGTACAGACTAACCTCTCTCCTCAAGTCCTCAGCCATGTGTAAGTGTACTGTAGGAGTGTGTGAGTGTGCCCGTCCTATGGAAAGCGCCTGCGTTGCAGTTACACTATATTGCACTAGAGTTTGTCCTCAACGGGGCAGGGTGACAGAGTTGGCATTCCCACGGATCTGCTGACGGATCAATCTCACAGCTCCAGTCTCTCTCCTGCTCTCCTTCTTCCTGGGAGAAACCCTTCTGTCAACTCAGTGGGACTGCTCTGGCTCCATCAACCTCCTCTCCTAATAAATAAGATCACGGTCAAAATGAAGAGCATTATTACCGCTGACATTTTTATCCCCTGCCTAGCTTATTTAATATCCAATTTGTTTCAAGGGATTCCTAGTGGAGTTGATCCTTTGGGTGAGGCTCACTGGGCTGCTAAAACTCTGTTTAGATATGTATGCTCTGTTTCTAAAGGAAGGGAACTACTTTATGGCTCAGGGCCTTATTGTTGCAATGTGATTAGGTATATGCTTGTATAACTCAGGGCAGGTTTTTCTATTTCCCAGGGAAAAGCACACACACAAAACAGAGGAAGAAAAAAGGCTTAGGAAAGCAGAGTTTTTTTCAAAGGAGGTTGCTCGGTACGTGGTTAAATTGACATTGCATTAAATATATTAGAGCGAGTGAGCAAGGGCGGGGGTGCCTAATCGAAAATGAAGTGCCCTGTCTCTTTATCAACATTATGCACCATTCACCTTTATACTGTGAACACTGTGCCTCAATAGAAATCTTGTCCTCTTGAAAATAAATACAGGGTTTCTTCCGTTGTATGTGTAGGATTCATGCACACATGTTATATATATGAAGATGTGTATAATTATATGCCCGCCACTTTGCCGTTCAAGTTGCTTTGTTCAGATTGTATCTGCTACTATTTACTTTTGTAAATGCGTGTTTTGTGTATGTGTGTACTGTATATGCATGTTGTCACACCCTGACCATAGTTTGCTTTGTATGTTTCTATGTTTTGGTTGGTCAGGGTGTGATCTGAGTGGGCATTCTATGTTGGATGTCTTGTTTGTCTATTTCTATGTCTGGCCTGATATGGTTCTCAATCAGAGGCAGGTGTTAGTCATTGTCTCTGATTGGGAACCATGTTTAGGTAGCCTGGGTTTCACTGTGTGTTTGTGGGTGATTGTTCCTGTCTCTGTGTTTTGCACCAGATAGGGCTGTTTTTGGTTTTCCACGTTTATTGTTTTTGTTAGTTTATTCATGTCTAGTGTCTTTATTAAAAAACATGAATAACCAACACGCTGCGTTTTGGTCCACCTCTACTTCACCTAAAGAAAACCGTTACACATATACATTTTCTCTTTGTCTACATCATTATATATATATATATATATTTATATATAATGTGCCTAGACCCATTATGCACTCTAAATGATAATGCAACAGTGGAATCAAATCATTGATTCTTAATTTTCATATTAAATCAATGTTCAAATGTGTACTCCTCTGTTTAGTGTGCAGATCTTGACAGCCCTAAGCCTATTGACCACCATGACTAAGGAGCTCCACTTTGGCTTGCAACCTTGACCTTTCAACTGTTCTTTCAACCAGCAGGGAGTATCTAAACACCCCTGGCTAAAACTCTGTCATTAAGGTCTTGTGGTGTCCAGCACTGTCTACTGCCGTCTTATCGGAAACCAATGCGGAACTCACTGATGAATTAAGTTTTAGTTTTAGAGTACAATCTGTGCAGTGCGGACGCGTTGATTGGGAGAGGATTTACAATTAATGGTACAGCAAAGGAGATCAATTGCAATTAAGTGTCTGAAACACACTCTGCGGCTGATAAGCATCCATGCTATCGATCACCATGCCTACTTGCGCTCTTGCAGACCCGAGGCAGTCTCCTCGCGGCAAACCTAATTGACCCCATGAGGTCAATGAACCAAGCTCATGAGCCGTCATGACGGTGCAGTACTCCATGCTGGAGGGCATATAGCAGCACAGGTTGTAGCACTACCTTTCCTTTGTAGTGCTAGCAGAGTCTGACTGAGGAAGAGCTTCGACTCAGGAATCGTTTACAAGGGGAGGGTTATGAGCGTGGTGTTGGCCACCATTTTGAACAGTTATGTTGAATGCCCGCATGTTGCATGAGAAAAAACATTGCTTCGATTCTAGATTCTCTGCAAGACTTATTTAGTCTCAAAGGCTAAATTAAATCCGAACCACGAATGATCCTTGTTATAGTGCGACTGAAATGTTAAGGTCATTTCCGATTGAGGTGACATATGCAGTGTTTACCGTAAATGTAAATGCAGTCTCCGCGAACGCGTGAACATTGCCTTTACGTTTTTTTATCGTGCTATAGTGAGGATCTTCCGCGATCCAGATTGAATCTAGGTCTAACTGAAGTCTGAGATTATCCCACAGTTTAAATTAAATCTCACATCTAACCGTCGGATATTAAGTGAAGAATAACGCTCAATTCCTCTTTGCTGACTTTGATGCTGCAGAAGTTGACACACTTTAGCAAGTTTGTCCAGCCATGGGCTAAACTGCCCTTTGAACGGCCCAGTACTCTCCTTTTAAGACCGCTGACCTTGAGAAAAGCTTTGGCTTTTTACTAGCACCCCCTCACACGCTGGATCCAAGAACGTCACAATGTTGGCTGTTTTATTTTCTATCCTCAGTTCAAATAGCTATGTCAGGGCTTTGCAAGCTTTTTAAACGTCCTTTCTTTTCAAAGCTTTCTTTATGTTGGAGGACTTTGATAGGAAAAATTGCTGGAATTAAAAAGCATTTTGTCAATATACATATCAATTGTAATATAAATACTTCATGGGTAAAAACTTCAGAAATAAAGAAAAATAAGCCTGAAATCTGAGACATGATGTCGGAGAGGAGATGGCATGTAATGTGTCTAGCCTGTAAACAGTGGAATGTACAGATTAAGATTAAAGGTTGATGAAGGAACCAATTCCAGGCATTCTCTACACTTTATTTGACACGGAATTCTATTGATGCGGATAAACAGTTTCATGTGTGCTACAGTACCAGTCTTTGCATGCAGATAAACAGTTCCCATGTGCTACCACTCTTTGATTGCACCCCAATGGGCTCCCGTTCCGATGTGCATCCTGACACTGTGCCGCCTTATTGACTTTGATTTTCCTCCTGTGGGAGAGGAAAGAGAACAGAGATCATCTTTTAAATCATCTTCACAGAGCAGTTTCCCTTTCATTTGGGTTTGTGCTCTGCTTGTAGCAGACAGGCCCTGGCTGTCTTCGTTATCTGTCCTTGTCATCATGGGGTTGCTATCAGAGTGTTCTAAATGGCATTATGTTACTTTCGGTAACACCAAAATTCACGCCGACAACACAACTATTGCAATTACCATAATTATTCTGATGATTGTGATGTTTTATTATTTGGTCCTTTTGTTCTTTGGCATCTATGATGCAACGGTGCAAAAGTGCATGGGATAAAATATCACAGTGATTAACTGTGCTTGTCCATTTGACTAGGATATTGCTCAATTCTAGCTAGCGTTGTCAGGCCATGTGCAATATACATATGATGTGAGCAATCAGTCTTAAATTTACATGGAATATTTTATGCAATAGCACAGCCATATACCCCCTACCACTGAAATACCATATACCCCCTACCACTGAAATGTAGATAGCCTAAGAGATGATGTAAGGCATATACTTGATGGTACGGTTGAACATGTCCACCTGTCTTTACCTACATAGAAAACAACACCCCAAGCCAAGAGCTGCTCCCCGAAGACAGTGAACAAGATGTAGAAGAGAGAACAGACGATGCCTGGGCTCAGATCAAAAGGAAAGTTAGAATGGGGTAGGGATTTGCAAAGTCAATCCTTGCCACCCTGTTGGATTCAGATACACTGCTTGATGAGGTCTCTGGATCAATAAGTTGATGGACACTGAGATGAGGGGCAGGCCCAGTGGCTTTATGGACCCAGGCTCCTTTGAGAGATATGGGGGAGGAACTCGATAGGGTGGCCGCCTAACTGTTTTTAGGATTACCCCACCCCCACACCACCTCCCACGCCTCCTAGATGTATTTGAATTAATTTGGTGCACACTATCGATCACCCAAACAACTCACCATAATGTAGCAAAGTAGTATTTTCTTATCTTAAAATTCCTAAAGCGGCCAATCAAATACATTATGCTGTTGTTTCCGCTTGTTGTTAAAATCAAAGTCAGGATATCAAAGATTTCTTCACAGCCAACTGAGCATCCACTAACATCATTCCCTGATCTTGTTAAGCCAAGTGTGAATATAGATCTATCCACTTATCATAAACACAGATTGAGAGCTGTTGAGGAGTTTTGTTTACTTAGATGACAAAATTGCTCTGCAAAGCTTCAAGAAACCTAACATAACCTTGCCTCATCTTTTGTGAATAGACAATACAGTGACTAATCTAGATGTATTTATCACAATAATAGAACTCTGGTGGCGCGAAGGCAAGGATTACTTGAACTGCTAATGCACTGCAGAGAAAGTTGTTTCTTTCTCAACATAATGGAGATTCTTCAGTTACTGACACCAGACTGTTGTCCCGTGTAGCTCAGTTGGTAGAGCATGGTGCTTGCAATGCCAGGGTTGTGGGTTTGATTCCCACGGGGGACTAGTATGAAAGCATATGCATTCACTACTGTAAGTTGCTCTGGATAAGAGCATCTGCTAAATTACTCACATGGAAGCTAAGAAAGTTCCTCTCAACCTCCCTCTGTCTGGCCTTATGAGGATGACTGAAAGCTCCAATTGGGTTTAACATATCAACTGACACTAAGTTTTGGGCCTGGTGCTACAGTGACTGCCAAAGGGTCAAAACAGGGACATCCATGCTATCCCTTTCCTGTTTTCTTTAACATTTTGTCCAAGTCTCGTAAACCCAGCGGTTGGATAAATATTCTGTTACAGCATAACATTTGGAACCAAAGCAATTTCAATGTGTAAATTGCTGAATCAGGTATAGTATATTTCAACAAACTATTTTAAAGCTGATCTAGCATGAAATGCTCCTCAGTTTCAAACACACCAGAAGTTTTCCTATATCAATTTGATCTATAACCATTCTTTGTATAATTTATACAAATGAGGACTATATCTGGCCATGACCAAGAGCATGAAAGTGCATACATTAATGAGACAACTGAAAGATTTTTTATCAACTACTTAGTCTTGAGACATTCTACTCTATCAAAATAGAATGTATATAATTCAATGTGATGATTGAATATCCATTCGAGAATAAATGGGAAGTGTTTTATTCTTCATCTCTTATTTTCATGCAAACACAAATCCAGTGGTGGTTCTTGCTTGTATGGCTCCTCCACTCCCAGACATTTGGAACAACACAAATAAATAATCATAACATTTAAAACTATATATATATATATATATATTAGTTTTATATACAAAAATAAGACTCATAAATATCAAAAAGAAGTAAGAAAGACAAACAGAAAAAAATGGTAGCATATAAATACAAAAGAGATTCAAATTATTACACTATTAATTTATTACCTTGTCAGCTCTGGGATTTGATCCAGCAACTTTTCAGTTACTGGCCCAATACTATAGCCACTGGGCTACCTGCTGCACTAAGCATGAGACACCACAAAAGACTCAATATATCACAAAAGATACAAAATATCAGCATATTATCTTTTAAGTAGAAGCATACCTATTTTTTGTGTGTTTCTCTTCTTCTTTCCTCTTTTTCCTAACCTGATGGCTTAGACCTTTTCTTATCCATTTGTGTGTATTTTGCACTCGAGCCTCAATACATTACCCATCCCTCAACTCTGTCAACCAAGAGTCAAGACTAAACCAATTCACGTTGGCGGTGTACAGACTGGTTTTATATTATTCTCAAACAATTTTGCACAAACCAGAAAACAATGCATCAATAGTCTGTGGTCTGTGAAACTATATATTCAAAGTATTATGAATGAATTGTGAATTATTTAGTAGCATTTCGTAGTGTGACTGATTTTACTGATTGCATTAGTACTGTACAAAGTTAGAGGTGCGCTATTTGATAGATTCCTCCGCTCCCCCTACCCCGGGCTTCCAGTGGGGAGACCTGAGGTCAACCTACCCCCGGCACCCTCCCCATCTCGTACTTCTGAGTGGGAGACCTTCCCAGGCAGTAGCCTGCCTAGCTCACAAACTGGAATCAGGGCGTCCACTCCGACAAGGTTAATTGACCCACAGTCCCACACGGTGACATGATATCATTGACGTGATGTGCAAATAAGGGATAGAAAAAAAAACGATCGTGCAAATATCACCATTCAGAATGTTTTTTTTGTACGGGTGCCCACACCTAAATCCACTACTGCACAAATCACACTGAAGTGGCACCTGCAAGAATGATAGGAGTCCTGCCTAACCTGAGTTTCAATATCACAAGCAGAGCCTCACACTGAATGTGACACTGTATTGTCAGGCAAGATCAGAATTGTAGCCAAGATGTTGACAGCCCCATGTTGTTCTCACATTACACCTACCACATAACACTTGTCCAGGGGCCTCACACTTACAGAATAACTGCTATTTTGTAGCTGTTATGTCCCTGTGGTATAGCTGCTTCTCAGACATTGGGTAGAGGGCATTGGCGGGACACGCTGGCTTATACATGTTAATGTCCCCTTTTCCCTATTCCAGTCCTGTTAGATTGATGGCTCAGCAGTGGTTCTCATTGATCAATCAGACACAATCTGCGTCTCAATTGAACCCTGGCCAGGGGGATTGTGCATTCTTTCAGGGGAAGCACATCCCTTTGGGCTATGACAGTGCTCCGCGCTGGATCGATTGTTTTCAACTTCTTTGTGTAAATACTTTGTAACCTTATCCATGAATCATCTACAGTCGCCCCGTGCCACAGAGTAGGTGACAACACAGCTACAATACATATAAACTGGAGGAGTGACAGAGCCTCAAAGTAATCTAGGTGGTCAAATCTGGAGAAGGGATTACGGAAACGATGAGGAATAATTATGTATTTCATCACAATGATGGATACTACCACATCCTCCTCTGTACAATATTTCCCCTGAGATCATAGAGAGGCTATAGCTTTTTGCTTGTATCTACTTTTGAGAGCTATTGTCCATGGTCCTTTTTCAATGCAATGACACCGACATTGAACACGGGAAGAAGTAAATTATTCTCCTTGTGAAATTGATTAAACCTTCAACTGCAAACGCTTTACACCATGTATGATGGGAGGCCTTCTTGTTCAGAGGTAGATATACACTTGAATTGGTAGAGGGCCTTTTTCATAACTGTTGTTATACTCTTGTTTTACTGTATGTTTCTTACTCTGGTGACCTTTAATAATCCCAGTTAACCGTTAACAAGGTCAGGTGAATAATTTTAAGAAATGCCTAAATCTAGAACTGGCATTGTTGTTAATGTTGTATCACTGTAAATGTTACATCTAACACAATGAAGAGAACGACCCCTAGGCTGCTTCCGCACTCTGTCCTGATTTTGTCATACGTGTCTGCTGTTTCCCAGGGCTGGATACAAAGGCCAAGAAACACACAAGGAACACACATTCTTTATGTGACGTCCTCATCAAATTCAGTGCAGTGGAATGAATGGAATCTCAATGACTTTTTCAAAATTCTTCCCTCAGAAACAGCGGGACAATATGAATGGAAATCATAAAGGACAGCTCCTCTCCCTCCAGCAATGGGGAAAGGACCTTTTTCCACTGACCCGGACATGCGGAACTTGTGCACTCAGTTGCTCATTAACAATATAAATGCATCCCTTCAACCTCTGCGTTTTGGGGTTAGAGCAGACTTGTGAAAAGAATGTGAACAGATTATCTGTGTGATAACAGTTATTTAGAGCATTCATTGTGTGAGCCCAAAGCAGAAGTAAGTCATCGCAAAACAACACTGTTTTGCTTCGATCATAATTATTCGTCTTATAACAATGTTTGTCCAGGACCCAGCCTTGGGCAAGGTGATTTTTTTTCCTACAAGAAGAAAAAAAGCTTGGTCAAATTCAACCCTGTTGCTACTCTCAATACAGCATCATATCATGTTTTATGTTAATATTACACAATATAATACCAATATCAAACCTTATGATTCTAGTTTATAGCAAAGGATAGCCAAAGATAGAATAAAACACCATTCTGACAATGCAGTCATATTTTTATATTGATGTATTAATTATAATCTTGTGAAAGAACAAGAGTAAAAACAAAAGTGTTGGGCTAGCATTAAATGGTGTTGTTGTTGGCCCACTCTCTGTCATTCTAATGAGGGAGGCTTTATTAGACCCAGTCTACAATGGAGGTTGGAAATGTCACAGAACAGGTCCTGACATTTCTGTGCTTGATACGGAATCAAAATGGGAGTCGTGGAGTTCACAGCGACTGAACTAATCTGCAGTTACAAAATAACAAAATCATTGTGTTACGGCCTCAGAGGGAAGAATGCCGTTAATGATGCTGGCTTTTCTACTTTTTTAATGATGCATCCATTAACATTTTGGAATGCTTCCCTGTAGGTCTAAGCCCTTAGATCGCCATATCTGCTAAGCTAACATATGGAATTGTTTTAAGATGGTCATAAAATGTATCATTTAGCCATTTGATTTGGAATTTTAGGACCCCTGTAGGTATAAAAAATAACGTGATAAAACATTGAATTTGGCCTCTACTGCTATAGCCATAGAAACACATTGAATAACACATTTGTACATGGCCAAAAATAAATAATAAGGAACAAGGTTTTGAAGTGTCTGTTGTCATGACATTGGCCTGGGGGTAGGTTTATGACCTTCATAAATACCTCTCCCCCCCCCTTTTCCTCTCTCTCCCCTACTGATGTGAAATTTGAAAACCCCTTTGTTAATAACATAGAGATTCTGGGAACATCAGAAGGTGGGGGGGAAAGTAACTATATTCTGGTAATCTGACCAATTGAACATATTGGGTGGTACTTAATGAATATTGTGTCAGTTCGGTTGTCATCTGAGACATTCTCATCGATAATAGGATGACATAAACTCTACAGTGGAAAGTCTACACATCAGAGTTATCGGATTCACATGGAATTGTTGTTCAATTTAAATGTTTGAATATAAAATTATTGGTGAAAAGATTAAATGTAATTTTAGCTTCCAAATGAGAGATTTGGGTTTTCATAAGGTTAGGGCTCTGCTCAATCAGTGGCCCGCCCCTGTGAAGAGACATGGGTTATAAAACTTTTCAAACACACCCTTCTCGCTCCACTATATAAAGCCTTGATGAAAATGTAACCTCCTGTTCCAAGTACATGAGGTCTGCAGCCTCTGCGTTAAAATGACTAACATGTCAAGTACAGAACTAAGCCAACCTCAGCTTGAGCTTTGGTTGTGAATGGAATGAACTTTGAACTCTTATTCACTACAGAATTGATACCTCCGAGCCGTTGAGTTTGCAACAGTAGCTGCAAACGTGGGCTAGGAAAGAACAGACAGAGTATCTTTCACTCAAACCCAGACCCTTTTCTTTTGTGTAACCAGCTGTCATATCTGTTCCGCTTGGTAGGGACGTTTTCCTTTGACGTAATTTGTAGTCAAGGTATAATTAATTCTGTGTATATGTAATTCTGTGTGATTAGTTAAGTATTCAGTAAATAAATAATTAAACCCAATTTTGTATTGCTGATTCAACTTGTTAGCTAGGGTTTGTGAAGAATTTACAACTTTCAGATGAGACTGAATTAAGGTGACGATAATTATTCACTGCTATTGATGTAAGATATTACTAGGTCTTTAAGAGTTCATTCGGAAGATAACAGCTCTATAAATATTATTTTGTGGTGCCCCGACTCTCTAGTTAATTACATTTACATAGCTCAATCAGGTAATATTAATTATGGAGAAATTATTTTATAGAATAGCATGTCATATCACTTAAACCGGCATAGCAAAATGCACAACACTGTCATATATCTGAGAGATATAATATATACAGTACCAGTCAAAAGTTTGGACACACCTACTCATTTAAGGGTTTTTTTTTATTTTTTTTTTATTCTACATTGTAGAATAAATAGTGAAGACATCAAAACTATGAAATAACACTTATGGAATCAAGTCGTAACCAAAAAAGTGTTAAACAAATCATAACATATTTGATATTTGATATTCTTCAAAGTAGCCACCCTTCGCCTTGATGACAGCCTTGTACACTCTTGGAATTCTCTCAACCAGCGTAATGAGGTAGTCATCTGGAATGCATTTCAATTAACGGGTGTGCCTTGTTAAAAGTTCATTTGTGGATTTTTTTCCTCCTTAATGCGTTTGAGCAAATCAGTTGTGATGTGACAATGTAGGGGTTTCATACAGAAGATAGCCCTATTTGGTAAAATACCAAGTCCATATTATGGCATGAACAGCTCAAATAAGCTAAGAAAAATGACAGTGCATCATTACTTTAAGATATGAAAGTCAGTCATTTCGGAAAACCTTAATAACTTTTAAAGTTCATTCAAGTGCAGTTTCCCAGACCATCAAGCGCTATGATGAAACTGGCTCTCATGAGGACCGCCACAAGAAAGGAAGACCCAGAGTTACTTCTGCTGAAGAGGATAAGTTCATTATTGTTAATAACTGCACCTCAGATTGCAGCCCTAATAAATGCTTCACAGAGTTCAAATAACAGACACATCTCAACATCAACTGTTCAGAGGAAACTGCATTAATCAGGCCTTCATGGTCGAATTGCTGCAAAGAAACCACTACTAAAGGACACCAATAATAAAAAGAGACTTGCTTGGGCCAATAAACACAAATAAATGGACATTTAGACAAGTGGAAATCTGTGCTTTGGTCTGATGAGTCCAAATTTGTGTCTTTGTGAGACACAGAGTCGTTGAACTCCGCATGTGTGGTTTTCACCGTGAAGCATGGGGGAGGAGATGTGATGGTGTAGGGGTGCTTTGGTGGTGACACTCTCTATGTTTTTCAAGAGGACAATGACCCAAAACACCTCCAGCCTGTGCAAAGGCTATTTTACCAAGAAGGAGAGTGACAGAGTGCTGCATCAGATTGCCGGGTCTCCACAATCACTTGACCTCAACCCAATTGAGATAGTTTGGGGTGAGTTGGACCACAGAGTGAAGGAAAAGCAGCCTACAAGTGCTCAGGACTGTTGGAAAACATTCCAGGTGAAGCTGGTTGAGGTAAGAGTATGCAAAGCTGTTATAAAGGCAAAGGGTTGCTACTTTGAAGAATCTAAAATCTAAAATATACTTTTTTGGTTACTACATGATTCCATGTGTTATTTCAAAGTTTTGATGTCTTCACTATAATTCTACAATGTAGAAAACTAGTAAAAATAAAGAAAAACCCTTGAATGAGTAGGTTTGTCCAAACTTTTGACTGGTACTGTATATATTTTTTACATCCAGTAATGGGTTACCTTCAGAGACTCTGCTGAAGCTTGTGTGCTTCGTAGAGTAGAACAACCGACACGTTCATGTTTATGAGAGTCTCCCCTTTCAATATTGTTATTAGTTTGTAGCTCCAATGGTTCGATCTGGACAGTCCATTTTGTAAGAAGACCTCTTCGAAATGAGTTCAGTCTCTTGTGGCTGTTGTAGAGCCAATCAATGTTTGTGAGTCGCAACTTTTGATGGTGGTGACTAGGACTGTTGCGTGACCATATTATCGCCACATCAGCGGTCATTAGTCATGAAGGCAGTCATTTTCCTTATGACAGTCTGGTCATGGTAATTAGGCTTCTCCAAGCTCTGTTGTTGCTGCTGGTCATTAGTAGCCTACCAAACTTGCTATCTGCCTGGTACTCAGCATTCTATTGTCCCTCTAATCACTCTAACATCAATGCAAATGTAATCGAACATCGAATCAAACACTTCATGAGAACATGAGCACATGTTGCGCAACTTTTCTATAGGCTATGCAATTGCAGAGATGACAAAGTGATGGCCTCTACTAAGAAGAGGAGGATTCCATTGGCTTTCTATGGACTAAGTGTACTGTATTTATTTATCAACTTTCCTAATAAGCCCATATCTTATATTTAAAGCAGGATTATAGCCTACCTGGCTGGCATGAAAATGAATCACGTGAAAGCGTCCTCCATTTACTATTTAAGTTCATAGATTACTTTTATTTTTAAGACTAGATTAAATCTAACATAGTCTGATGGGTGACAATATTAGCCTATCACTTGTGAATTATACATTATCACTTGTGAATGATTGTGTAATTTTATTTATTTATGCTAGTGGTTGTATTAATTTGCGATCTATCGCATCCCACAATTCTACCAGACTATGTTTGGAATATTTGTTTCACAATGGGTGCGAGACCTAGAAGCCACAGTGTCTCGCACCCACTTTGAAATTTGGTGGAGGATCGGTGGTGATCTGGGGGTGCTTCAGCAAGGCTGGAATCGGGCCAATTTGTCTTTGTGAAGGATGCATGAATCAAGCCACATACAAGGTTGTCCTGGAAGAAAACTTGCTTCCTTCTGCTCTGACAATCTTCCCCATCTCTGGGGATTGGTTTTTCCAGCAGGACAATGCTCCATGCCACACAGCCAGGTCAATCAAGGTGTGGATGGAGGACCACCAGATCAAAAACCTGTCATGGCCAGCCCAATCTCCAGACCTGAACCCCATTGAAAACCTCTGGAATGTGATCAAGAGGATGATGGATGGTCACAAGCCATCAAACAAAGCCGAGCTCCTTGAATGTTTGCGCCAGGAGTGGCATAAAGTCACCCAACATCTATGTGAAAGACTGGTGGAGAGCATGCCAAGACGCATGAAAGCTGTTATTGAAAATTAGGGTTATTCCACGAAATATAGATTTTTGAACTCTTCCTAAGTTAAAACATTAGTATTGTGTTGTTTAAAAATGAACATGAACTTATTTTCTTTGCATTATTCGAGGTCAGAGAACACGGCATCTTTTTTGTTATTTTGACCAGTTATCATTTTATGCAAATAAATGCTCAATTTTTTTATTTGGAATTTGGGAGAAATGTTGTCATTAGTTTATAGAATAACACAAACATGTTCATTTTACCCAAACACATACCTATAGATAGTAAAACCAGAGAAACGGATAATTTAGCAATTTTGTCCAGAGCTGGATTTCCTTGTTAACCTCTCAACACAGAACAGCCGCATGTGCGCACTCCCTCAAATCGTTTGAAGAAAATATCCTTTCTATTTTTTCAATTGTATTCTTCATACTATAAAATAACTGTGGCTTGTAGTCTATGTGTGTAAGCAAGGAGATGCTAAATGTGTTTATGTTAATTAACGGTCAATTACCTTGAGACCGACAGTTATTTGCTTGATAATCACCAGCTGTAATTTTGTGACCGCCACAGCCCTAGTGGTGACATGGTTGTAGCTCACATGAGTTTTACAAACTATTTTGTGATGATTTTCTTCTCCAGATCCACTCATGTAGAAAAGGGACACTTTCAAGAGCCCCATGTTATGGAATAGTATTATGGCCGTCGTTGGTGGAAGAAGAGGAGGACCAAGGTGCAGCGTGGTATGTGTCCATATTTATTCAATGAACACGGAGATAACAAAACTAACAAAGAGAACGACCGAAAACAGTACTGGCTGGTGCAGACACACAACAGGAAACAGAAAATAATCACCCACGAAACACAATAGAAAACAGGCTACCTAAATATGGTTCTCAATCAGGGACAACGATTGACAGCTGCCTCTGATTGAGAACCATACCAGGCCAAACACAGAAATAGCAAATCATAGAAAATCGAACATAGACAACCCACCCAACTCACGCCCTGACCATACTAAAACAAAGACATAATAAAAGAACTAAGGTCAGAACATGACAAATGGGCACAAACTGTGTATCTGCAGAGAGGGGAATGAGCTACAGCCACTACAATAAAAGTTAAGTCATAAACACATGGGGAGCTATTTAATATTCAAAATGATTTCACCGCGTGATGTATCAACACTTGTATTTTTTTTTTACCTTTAAGATTATTTAGCATGTCAAGTTAGTGTACATGCCAAGAATCTGCCTCAGAGCAAATCTACAGATATCTTTTGCATGCATAGTTTACATCAAGCTGATTTCCAACCTGCTCCTCAGTGCCGGTGCTAATTTATTGGTCAGGGAGCAAAAAATGTATTGTGTAAAACATATTTTATCATAGTGTTATTTACGTTTGCCCTAAGGGGCAAAGTAGCTTTCAGTTATTGGAGTGAGCACCATTATAATTAGGGATAATCATTCGCCCACAACAGTTAGAGTAGTGTGAACTCTCCACAGTAGTCCCACAGTGTCCACAGACGATTCACGTCCAAACACACATGAATTCAAAACTCGTGTCAATATCAAGACAAGGCCTACGTCGAGGGCTTTCTCCGTCTTTCTCCTCGGGCTTAAATGTCAAAAACAGACTGAACCCTCTTATCACTCGCAGAAATAGTCTCCTTGGATTCATTGCCATCCTGCCACACAGGCAAGATTCTAATAAGTGCTGGATTGTTCGCAAACAGAGAGGGAGAGAGAGGGGGGGGGAGAGCAAGCGAGAGCCGGGTAGAAAGATAGAAATCCTGTTGTATCTCCAGGCTGGGGCTATTTGCATGGCAATGAAGGCCGTGAGTGTTCAGCACTGTTCAGATGTGCACCCAGACAATAGTGCCAGTGTTTGTTCTTTCAAGGGAAGTTTGAGAAAGAGAGAAAAAGGGAAGAAAAGAAGAAGAAGAAAGGGGGAGGTCGTCAGTGGAAGGGATTACGCATTGTGAGAACCATGTCCATTTGCTGCTACTATTATTGGGTCTGAAAAGCAGTATCTGC
This sequence comes from Oncorhynchus gorbuscha, assembly GCF_021184085.1. Taxonomy (NCBI): domain Eukaryota; kingdom Metazoa; phylum Chordata; class Actinopteri; order Salmoniformes; family Salmonidae; genus Oncorhynchus; species Oncorhynchus gorbuscha. Next base: position 28,244,335 of record NC_060179.1, on the reverse strand, counting down.
AGTACCAGGGCCCTTAGTTAACCAGACTGTGTGTTTTCTTCCACACCATGATGATCTCTGTTGGTAGCAGCTGTTGAAGAGTGGCTTAAAGAGAGAACAATCACGCATGAAGGTGGGTGTAGCTAATGTTTCTTTCAGAATGTGAAATTAATAAAGATTATAGACATAGATCTACTAGAGATGATTCAATTCTAAGTCGGTATGGTTTATTTTATTTAACATGTAGGTATTACATGTAACTGACTATTGATGCTGGATTATGTGAAACTGGGACCAGACCAACTTTTTTGGAAGAAATGCTTTCATCATTGTTCATGTACCATTATTAAGTATATCATATCAAGTATATCATATGCTCTATAAAGCCTTAAACATTATACATCTTGAAATAAAAGCATGAATACATTTTTATAAAAATGAATCAAAACAAATATTACAAAAATATTGGATGAAACATTGAATTTGGAATCAATGCTATTAACCAATAGAAACGCATTGAATAAGATATTCACTACAACAGATAGTCCCCCCCAAACAATCTAAAGCAAGTTTGTTCAGAAGTTTCTGTCCTATATCTAAGAGATATAAGAAAGATTAGATAACTATTATTATTCATGTTTTTACATGTATATATCCCCTTATTTTAGGCACTAAACTATGTCCATAAACTAGACTTCAATATATTATTTGAACTGGTACCGGGACCTTCAGTCTTGTGGGCGTCCTAGAGCGAAACGGAGAACACCATCGTGTTTGTGAGAGTCTCAGCGTTCACTCGAGTGGTCATGATAGAGTTGTCGTAATAGAGTGGTCATAATAGAGTGGTCATAATAGAGTTGTCATAATAGAGTTGTCATAATAGAGTTGTCATAATAGAGTTGTCATAATAGAGTGGTCATAATAGAGTGGTCATAATAGAGTTGTCATAATAGAGTTGTCATAATAGAGTTGTCATAATAGAGTGGTCATAATAGAGTGGTCATAATAGAGTGGTCATAATAGAGTGGTCATAATAGAGTTGTCATAGAGTTGTCATAATAGAGTGGTCATAATAGAGTGGTCATAATAGAGTTGTCATAATAGAGTTGTCATAATAGAGTGGTCATAATAGAGTGGTCATAAGAGTTGTCATAAGAGTTGTCATAATAGAGTTGTCATAATAGAGTTGTCATAATAGAGTTGTCATAATAGAGTTGTCATAATAGAGTTGTCATAATAGAGTGGTCATAATAGAGTTGTCATAATAGAGTTGTCATAATAGAGTTGTCAGAATAGAGTTGTCATAATAGAGTTGTCATAATAGAGTGGTCATAATAGAGTTGTCATAATAGAGTTGTCATAATAGAGTTGTCATGATAGAGTTGTCATAATAGAGTTGTCATAATAGAGTGGTCATAATAGAGTGGTCATAATAGAGTGGTCATAATAGAGTGGTCATAATAGAGTTGTCATAGAGTGGTCATAATAGAGTGGTCATAATAGAGTGGTCATAATAGAGTTGTCATAATAGAGTGGTCATAATAGAGTGGTCATAATAGAGTGGTCATAATAGAGTTGTCATAATAGAGTGGTCATAAGAGTTGTCATAATAGAGTGGTCATGATAGAGTTGTCATAATAGAGTTGTCATAATAGAGTTGTCATAATAGAGTTGTCATAATAGAGTGGTCATAATAGAGTGGTCATGATAGAGTGGTCATGATAGAGTAGTCATGATAGAGTGGTCATGATAGAGTTGTCATGATAGAGTTGTCATAATAGAGTTGTCATAATAGAGTGGTCATAATAGAGTGGTCATAATAGAGCTGTCATAATAGAGTTGTCATAATAGAGTTGTCATGATAGTGTGGTCATGATAGAGTGGTCATGATAGAGTGGTCATAATAGAGTTGTCATAATAGAGTTGTCATAATAGAGTGGTCATAATAGAGTTGTCATGATAGAGTGGTCATAATAGAGTTGTCATGATAGTTTGTAGGCCAAACCATTCGGATGCTACAGGCGTTTTCGCGAGAAGACCAAATTTTGGTCTCATGGTCTGACAAACACCACTCTAGCTCTGCCACCTTTCACCACAGATGCGAAAGGGTGATATCGGCAGATGCTGTGGATTGAGACGCAGCCCATGAAAAATATCTCTAGTTTAAACAGACAAAGTTTGATGGGGATTTTTTACATTATGTTAATTTGATTTCCACAGGGGCATGACCATTGAAGACCAAGGGTTAAACACCCAGATGTCATATCTATAGAATGACCTCACTGTTGCTCAATGCATCTCAAACTGTTGGTTCCTTTTGTCTCTGCTGGTTAACACATATCATTACATTTGCCTGTATAAGACAGATGATCAATCAGTATAATGTATGTTAATGAAGAATTGCAATGTAAACTCTGGTGATATTGTGGTCTTAATTAAGAACTCCTCGGAACATGTTGAACTCTATAGTGTACATTGTCATTCTTCATTAAGATGCGTTATTCTAATTGCTTATGAAACTAACGAGACAAAACAATTTACACATAGAAATATCAAAGTGTGAATGCACAAAGAATGTCTTTGAAAAAAGACAACAATTAACTTTTTTCTTCACTCTAAAATTACCACGTTAGTGATACATTGCAGACACTAATGACTAACATAACAACACGCAAATACAGTAAGACTTCTACTAAGTAGTACATGGTAGCGTGACATTCTGCCATTGTTTTTGTTCAGCTTGGAGTATTCATGTTCCTGATTTATAGGAGAGGTAGATGACATTGCTTTCTGAAGCAGCACAGTAAACAACATGTCCCAACATGGGCTCCCCAATGACCAATTAAAATGCATTTTAGTTTTGGTGAAGTGATCCAACGATGGTTTGGTTCTTCACAGGGAGATCAACCATTCTATCTGTCTGCTGGAAAGAAAAGGGGGATCATTCAGCAGTGTTTTGTATTCCGGTGACATTTCAGGCTGGCTATCTATAGGCATACAACTTTTCGGAAATTGACTCGTTACACAATTGTTGTACTGTTACTTTGTTCCACTGATTGTATGCCAGGGATGAAAGTACAGCATGCTCTGCACACGGACAAAACATTTACTCTGTGATGGACATACCCTTACTGGAGTGTTACATTGTTATTACATGTCTTATTACACTGACGTTACTCTGTTATAACGTATTTGTCTACATAGACTACCTTGTGTTACACATACAGGCCTTATGGCACATTGCACACATGTTTAATGCAGCCAGTTCTGAGAAATGGCAGGTAGGTAGTTTGATGTGGAGAATGTAAATATCTCAACGAGATCACATATAGGAAAATAGTGTGACTCGTCTCGCTGGATCTAGTGTTTAACATTGCGAGACCCCAGCTCGTTCTCACTCTGTCATGTCATGTCGTAGTGGAGATGTGTACATGTTCCTGCTTACTACAGCAAAAAAAGGTCTGCCAGCCGGAAAGTTCTACACGCAGTGATCCTATACATCAAAAATACATTCAAATGGTGCAGCGAATGGACAACAGACCACATTCTGGGGTTGCTCAGATCAACACCCAGCGCAATTTGCATTTAATGCATTTTTGACAGATTCTAGAATAAGTCATCCACCACCATCCACTCCATTTTTCAGTGTGCCATCCATGCTATGTTTCATTGTACTACTTTATTAAATGTTAAATTATTTTTTAACCTTTATTTAACTAGGTAAGTCAGTTAAGAACAAATTCTTATTTTCAATGACGGCCTAGGAATAGTGGGTTAACTGCCTGTTCAGGGGCAGAACAACAGATTTGTCAGCTCGGGGAATTGAACTTGCAATACTTCCAGTTACTAGTCCAACGCTCTAACCACTAGGCTACTCTGCCGCCTCGGTTTGATGCCATTGAGCCAGATGCCATTTCAGTTTAATTACAATGGGAAAAAAGCTATTGCAAAAAAAAAGAATTGCTAATGGACATGCATAGAAATATTAGCATACAATATGGATTGGTAGGAAACCTGGCGTATTCATATCAGTCTGTTGTCATGGCATTGGGTATTTATAAACAAACGACACAGCACTTATGAGTTAGGACCGACTTCAGTGAAACACCTGCCTATAAGCACCATATTTTCCTGAGCCTTTGTATAAAAGCATGGATGCTGTTTTTCTGTCTAGTCTATGCACCATCTTCTATTGCATCTTGTTAGCCAGCTATCTCTAGATCTGTTGGGCAGTGTGTCAGCCAGTCACGGTGGTGTGTGACTTATCTGGCACTGATATTTATTGGCGTACCTAGTTGGGAGATGTTAAACCACTGGGAGTTGCCTCAGTAGCGTCGGAGGCTGTTTTCTAGTTTTGGCCATCAGCGTTCAGTTAGCCTGCTTGGCAGCCCTATGAAGGCCCATCATTACTTTACGATTCACTAGCCACTAATTGGAATTTCCTTCCACGAGGCTCGTGCTGATATGAATATGCCCAGTTAAAGACGCACTTACACACAAACATATACACTTTCACTCACATTGTGAGACCAAATTGAATTTCAAAAATAAATTGGGCATTGGTAATAGATTTTTACCATCACATTGTAATGTATGGAGCTTGACAGCAAATACTTTCACAAGATTAAATATGACCATTAGGCAGTCAGACTACTTCCATGGCTACTACAGCAACCACTACTTATTTCAAAATGCAGACAGAATTATTGTGTTATTTAATATTATTGCACACAGCATTATCTCTGGTGACGTTGACTGGCCTATATTTCTGAATGTACAGAAACATACAAAATGTTAAACTACTAGAAGCATTTCGCTGATGGTGATGATATTTTGATGAAACTACTATTTCATATCTTGAATTCAAGGTCTCAATGCAGACTTTAAAAAAATATCAATATCAAATCATTCATCATGATCATCATGATTCTTAAAATGGTTAAAAATGAACAAAAATAGCTTCTTAGCACAGAGCAATTTCTCAAGCTAGGATTTTGCTAGGGCTGTTTGGAAGTGGTCTGAGTGGGCAGGGGAAAACAGAAAACTAGCTGTTTTTGGAAGAGGTTTAGAACACATTCTTCTTCTTCTTTATTGGTGTATTAATTAATCAGGCAGGTCACCCATCATAAAAGTCAGTATTCGACGTCTATCCATATCTAAGGACATGGAAACGCGAAAACCAGCCACCAGGGCCAACAGTGAGCTCTTTTACTAATAGTCTGGTTTTGCTATTGTGTTGTGGATGGGGATGGCAGATGCTGGTACGCATCTGGTTCCAAAGGTTGCATGTTTGAATCCAATGATAGAAAGTTGTTTTAGATATTTTCGTTTTAAGCCTATACCAAACCTTAACCCTTACCTTAACCATTTGGAGTTAATACCTAACCTTAAGAATTTGGAGTTAATGCCTAAACTTAACCTTGGACCGATACAGAGTAACCAAACATTTAAGACATTTGGAACAACTTCGAAATTTGACGTTTGAGAAAAATGTATGAACGTCTAATTCTGAGACCAGATTATGAGATCTTTTTGTAATGAAATTACTGCCTGTTAATTTCTCCAGGCAGCCCAAAACTCCATCCCAACAAAACAGGCTGAAATGTCATGCAGGATTTTTAGCTCTTACACTAAAAGGGCATTATCATAATTTTCACAATTTCACAGTATTATTCCAACCCCCACGATGCAGATATATATAACACATGAAAATCACATGTTTGACTGCACTGAGCCTTTAAGCCATTCTCACCACAAAGTAATTTGAAGAGTTTCTCTGAACAGGAGACACAAAAGGAATCGTGGGGCAATGTTTGCATCAGGAGAGAATAGTCAGACAGCAACTATTTGACTCAGTTACACACCTGATCTCTATGAGACAAGATTTATATTGGGAACAGCATGAAGACAATCTGAGGGAAACGGTAGATTAGCAAGACACTAAAATAGAAACAAGCCATTATAATGAAAGAGACACCAGCTGTTGGTGAAGTATCACTATTGGTTACCATACCAATGCAAAGGGCTTCATATTGGTTTCTCTGTCAATGGCAGAAGCGACCAGCAGATATATTGCATGGTTGCCATGATGGCACTGTCAAAAAGTTTATTAAAAAAAACAACTTGATTTATCAGCTCAAACAGAAAACCACTAAAATGCTCTAGAATTGTCAGTTCAGTTTTTGTGTACAAAACGTTTTACATTTGATTAATATAAGATAAGTAAAACATGGTCGACAGTTCATATCTCTTTGTTTCCATTGTTAATATTGACCAGGCCTGTAGCCGGGTTTCTACATTCCCTAAACTCCCCTTCCGGAACTACTATTAGACATGTAGTCATCCTGCGATGTCCTAGACTTGACCGAAGCTCCACATTTCAGAGGACATTTGATGCTCTTTCCAGGCACACGTGTCTCTATTGTCCATGTCTGACCAATTATCGATTAGTCAGCTGTAGAGAGCTGTATCATGCTGAAGGAATGATGTTTGGGTCCTGCTGCTCGCCCATGGAATACAATACATGGCCTTGTTTCCTCATAAAACAGAGGAAGCTTTTTATCCTCACAAGCGTTCAAGTCAAAATCCCAGCATTAGACCATCCTTCCAAGAAGCAGAAACACACAAACTTTTCTTGGATATCTCTGTGGAAGCTGCGCTTGTCAGTAATAGCTGTTTAAAATGTATTTTCATGCCTCTAAATGCAGTGTTTGACAAGGGGTTGATAGAGGCCAGGGCTGGTATTTAGATTTGTGTCAAAGCCTGGTAAAAATACTCTTTCATCTTGTCAGCTAGATAAACAACAATCAAATATGAAAGATGACTTGCTTCTCTTCTTATTAAAAATTGATCTCGGTTGTGTATTGTTCAGATGAGGATTCCATCTCTCAATGTGGTCAAATTGCTTTGACCAGAATTAATTCACCCATCATCTCCATTTTGATAAATCATTACAAAATCTTATGAATACGTTGGAATATTCATCTTATGAAACAAGTTCAACAAGTCATCCATTCCAACCACCCTTGTCCCTTCCACAACAGAATGACTGTCTACAGCAACAGGCCAACAGCAGGGTGGCCAGCCACCTCTCTGAGGTCCTCGCCACATCACTGTGTCTCTCTGATGCTCAGAGGAACCTTTTTAATGAACCAGTGACATCTGTACCTCTGTGCGCTAACCACTGGGAGAGGCTCAGAAAATGGATCAGCGGACGATCACAATGCGGTGTCCTTGTCTGCTGGACTTAGTTATTATCCTGTCCTTGACATCATGCTGCATGTTGAGTGAGGCGAGAGCTCCACACAGTCTGGAGCCCGACCACCAGCTTGGCCAGGGGTCTCCCACCACAGCTCTACACCAGAGACTCAGACGAGGCTGGATCTGGAAACAGATTTTTGTCCCAGAGGAGGACCCCACTCCAAGCGTGATTGGCCAGGTACCAGTTCTCCCCTGAATGAAATTGTCCTACATTATAGCAGTCAATGGCTTTTGACTCAATTCTCAGTAGATTTGTTTTCTTTTCTCCTTTCCCTCAGCTAAAATCAGACTACGACAGAGGGGATTTCTCTATCAAGTATATACTGTCGGGGGAAGGTGCAGGGGAGATGTTTGAGATTAATGAATATTCAGGAGAGATTCGTACATTGCAGAAGCTGGACCGCGAAGAGAAGGCCTTCTACCTCCTGCAGGCTCATGCCCTTGCTCGGAAGTCCAACGAACCCGTGGAGCCCCAGTCAGAGTTCATCATCAAGGTCCAAGACATCAACGACAACATCCCCCAGTTCCAGAACGAGCCCTATGTCTCCAGCATCCCTGAGATGTGTCCCATGGGTATGTTTGACACATCAATATGCGGAAACTACAGGTCCATATTAGGACAGCCTCAGTCCCAGCAGAAGTTACTGAGACTGTCCTAGTATGGAGAGTGACACAGTCAATTACATTTAAATTACGCATATGGTTGATGAAAAATCTTAGTTGAGGGATCTTGTGAATTTTACCGAGCACATGAAGTTACGATTAAGTCCCTCAAGTCACATGGCAGAGGTAATTTTATGCAGGTTTGAAATATTACCTGCACCTGTACCTTGAAGAGCATTTGAAATTAAAACAAGTACATTTCCCGTATGAATGTATTTAGCTTAGCAACTGGAGTTGTGATTTGTGAGTCCCTCACATGGTCCAGGGGATTTCATACAGGTTTGACATGTACCTTGAAGAGCATTTGAAATAAATTAATTGTTTCATCTCATTTGAAATGATAAAATAATATAAAGGCTGTCGTCAGTCGCCCTTTCAGGAAGTTGAAAGTATTGGTTTGTGTATCATACCTCTGAATCCCTCATATGATTTATTCTTATGTAAATAATGTTATCATTACTAGTGCCATTTCATAGCGCAAGAATAACCATTTCAATTTATATGTAATCTGCCTTTTCAGAGTAATATCTTTCTTGTAATAAATCATAATGCATTGGACTTGGATAGAGAGAGAGAAAGACTAGAAGAGAGAGAGAGAATAAGAGGAAAAAAGAAAAGGACACAAACAGAGGTGGTCATAGTGAATGAGAGATACAGAAAGTAATACCCCGGCTAATAGAGAGAGAGCAAGAGCAAAAGAGAGAGTGGTCGCTAGAAGAAACAGAAATAGACATGCAGACTGAAAGAGAGGGACAGAGAAAGATAGTGACAGAGTGGTGGAGGGAGAGAAACGAGGAGAGAGAACGATAGGGAGCGAGAGACAAAGAGAAAGAGAGATGTCACGGTGGAGGGTGGAGAGGTTGTCACGCGCACCTGACCAGCCTCAGTGCCTAGTGAAAGGCCACGGTGAGCGTTGGGCACCCAGCCTTATCCCATCCCTCCTTTGCCCACCGCCTCCCTCTGCACCCCTGAGCCAGACAGACCCTGTGGGAACGTGGCATAATCACTTTATTTCCCCGTTGGCTGCTGGAGGGTGGCTGGGAGGCTGTAGCCTGAGCCAAACCTGCCTGTGTGATCCTCTCCCACTCCACAGGGACTATCGTGGCCCAGGTGACAGCTACAGATGCTGACGATCCCCTGTTCGGAAACAATGCCAAGCTCATCTACTCCATCCTACAGGGGGAGCCCTACTTCTCTGTGGAGCCCAAGACAGGTATAGTTGAGAGATAGATAAACTACAAGGCAAAAAGTATGTGGACACCCCTTTAAATTAGTGTATTGGGCTATTTAAACCACATTGCTGACAGGTGTATAATATTGAGCACACAGCCATGCATTCTCCATAGACAAGCATTGACAGTAGAATGGCCTGTACTGAAGAGCTCAGTGACATTCAACATGACACATTCATAGGATGCCACCTTACCAACAAGTCAGTTTGTCAAATGAATGCCCTGCTAGAGATTCCCTGGTCAAATGTAAGTGCTGTTATTGTGAAGTGGAAACGTCTAGGAGCAAAACAGCTCAGCCGCAAAGTGGTAGTCCACACAAGCTTACAGAACATGACCAACCTTGTGCTAAAGTGCATAGCGCGTAAAAATCATCTGTCCTCGGTTGCAACACTCATTACCGAGTTCCAAACTCCCTCTGGAAGCAATGTCAGCAAAATATCTGTTTGTTGGGAGCTTTAAAAAATGTGTTTCCATGACCGATCAGTTGCACACAAGCCTTAAATCACCAATGCCAAGCGTCGGCTGGAGGGGTGTAAAGCGTGCCGCCATTGGACTCTGGAGTAGTGGAAATGCGTTCTCTGGAGTGATGAATCACGCTTCACCATCGGGCAGTCCGACAATGAATCTGGGTTTGACAGATTCCAGGAGAGTGCTACCTGTCCGAATGCAGAGTACCAACTGTAAAGTTTGGTGGATGAGGAATAATTGTCTGGGGCTGTTTCTCATGGTTCGGGCTAGGCCCCTTAGTTCCAGTGAAGGGAAATCTTAATGCTACAGCATACAATGACATTCTGTGCTTCCAACTTTGTAGCAAAAGTTTGGGGTAGGCCATTTACTGTTTAAGCATGACAATGCCCCCGTGCACAAAGCGAGGTCCATACAGAAATGTTTGTCGAGATTGGTGTGGAAGAATTTGACTGGTCTGCATAGAGCCTGGACCTCAACCCCATCGAACACATTTGGGATGAATTGGATACATTTAGCCATGTATTTTTTATATGTTTTATCTAACCTTTATTTAGCTAGACTACTAATGTAGTGTATACTATAGAGACATTCACATGGGTCCACGAATACAAAATATGTCATGTTCAACATCTTTAAAGAGCATGTACTTGATTTACATAAGAAAGATGTGTGTGTATTCACCCCTCTCTCGCTGGGTGGTATCTCTCTCTTCACCCGCCCCCTCTCTGTTTCCACCTTCCTACCCCTCTCTCTCTCTGCTCTCCCTCCCCCACCCTCAGGCATCATCATGACCTCGATGGCCAACATGGACAGGGAGGCTAGGGACCAGTATCTGGTGGTGGTGCAGGTGAAGGATATGCTGGGACTGAGCGGTGGTTACTCTGCTTCCACCACTGTCACCATCAGCCTGACGGACGTCAATGACAACGGACCCACCTTCCAGCACAGTGAGTCACATCAGTCACTTCCACAGAGTCAATGTGCCACTTCCAATCCTCTCGCACATGCTGATTCACATCACAAAAGAGGAAAGGATTATGAGTATTTTTAGCCTCTTTAGTTTGCATGACACAGTTGTCTTCTGCTCTTACTTCTTGTTGTAGACTGCAGTTTAAACACACAAGCAGATGTATATTCTGAGCGAACATGTGTGCCCGCGAGTGCGCGCGCGTGTGTGTGTGTGTGTGTGTGTGGCGCGGCTGCGCTCGTGTGTGTGTCTGTTTGTGAGCCCGCTGGATGAATTTAATCATTCACACATGAAAGGACATTTGTCATGACCTTTGGAGACAAACCTGGCTTCCTCTGAGATAAACCTCTCTAAATGAATGCCAAGGGAAGAAATCAATTTCTCTCAAATGGGAAAACAGGGACAGCACTTTTAACAAAGTACGACGTTCTTTTATTTCTAAATCTACTTATGCTATTTGAGATGCAATATGCTTCAAATAGTTTCTTACAAGTTTATGACTTATAAACTCAGCAAAAAAAGAAACGTCCTCTCACTGTCAACTGTGTTTATTTTCAGCAAACTTAACCTCTCTGGGGTAGGGGGCAGTAATTTTAACATCTGGATAAAAAGCGTGCTCAAAGTAAACGGCCCATTACTGAGGCCCAGAAGCTAGGATATGCAAATAGATTTGGATAGAAAACACTCTAATGTCTCTAAAACTGTTAAAATAATGTCTTAGTTTTTTTAGGTAGCTCCCTTTTTGGCTGTAGTGTTTCCAAGCGCGAGGAAGAAAGCGCATTCTTTGGTATTTTTCTCCGGTAAAGACAATAACGATTCTCTGTCTGAAATATTAGCATTTATTTGCGAATTAAGAGCGTCTGCTAAATAACTTAAATGTAAATGTAAATGTAAATTATAATTGTTGTTTGACTTGTTTGGAAAAGGTTATTATTAACGTTTGGGATTCATTTTGTATGCATTTTGATGGAGGGAAAATGGGTGGATTATTGACTGAAGCGCGCCAGCTAAACTGAGATTTTATCGAACAAAAGGACCATTTGTGATGTAACTGGGACCTTTTGGAGTGCCAACAGAAGAAGATCATCAAAGGCATTTTTTTATATAGCTATTTCTGACTTTTGTGTCGCACCTACCTGGTTGAAAGATGATTTTCATGTGTTTGTATGCAGGGCGCTGTCCTCAGATAATCACATGGTTTGCTTTCACCGTAAAGCCTTTTTGAAATCTGACACGGCGGCTGGATAAACAAGAAGTTAAACTTTATTTTGATGTACAACACATATATTTTCAAGAATGTTAAATATTTGAATTTAGTATTTTTGAATTTCGCGCTCTGCAATTTCACTGGATGTTGGCCGCTAGCGTCCCACCTACCCTAGATTAACATGTGTAAATATTTGTATCAACATAACAAGACTCAACAACTGAGACATAAACTGAACAAGTTTCACAGACATGTGACTAACAGACATGGAATAATGTGTTCCTGAATAAAGGGTGGGTCAAAATCAAAGTAATAGTCAGTGTCTGATTTGGCCATCAGCTGCATTAAGTACTGCAGTGCATCTCGTCCTCATGGACTGCACCAGATTTGCCAGTTCTTTCTGTGAGATGTTACCCCACTCCTCCATCAAGGCACCTGCAAGTTCCTGGACATTTCTGGGGGGAATGGCCCTAGCCCTCACCCACTGATCCAACAGGTCCCAGACGTGCTCAATGGGATTGAGATCCGGGCTCCTCGCTTGCCATGGCAGAACACTGACATTCCTGTCTTGCAGGAAATCCCGCACAGAACGAGCAGTATGGCTGGTGGCATTGTCAAGCTGGAGGGTCATGTCAGGATGAGCCTGCAGAGATGGTCCCACATGAGGGAGGAGGATGTCTTCCCTGTAACATACAGCATTAAGATTGCCTGCAATGACAACAAGTTCAGTCCGATGATGCTGTGACACACCGCCCCAGACCATGACAGACCCTCCACCTTCAAATTGACCCCGCTTCAGAGTACAGGCCTCGCTGTAACGCTCATTCCTTTGACGATAAACGCGAATCCGACCATCTCCCCTGGTGAGACAAAACCACGACTCGTCAGAGAAGAGCATTTTTGCCAGTCCTGCCTGGTCCAGCGACGGTGGGTTTGTGCCCATAGGCGACTTTGGTGCCGGTGATGTCCGGTGAGGACCTGCCTTACAACAGGCCTACAATCGTTCAGTCCAGACTCTCTCAGCCTATTGTGGACAGCCTGAGCAGTAATGAAGGTATTGTGCATTCCTGATGTAACTCAGGCAGTTGTTTTTGCCATCCTGGTGTTGGTGTTTTTCAGAGTCAGTAGAAAGGCCTCTTTCGTGTCCTAAGTTTTCCTAACTGTGACCTTAATTGCCTACCGTCTGTAAGCTGTTAGTGTCTTAACGACCTTCCATAGGTGCATGTTCATTAATTGCTTATGGTTCATTGAACAAGCATGGGAAACAGTGTTTACATCTGTTTCAATGAAGATCTGTGAAGCTATTTGGATTTTTACGAATTATCTTTGAAAGCCAGGATCCTGAAAAAGGGCTGTTTCTATTTTTGCTGAGTTTATATCTCACAGACTGACCAATACGTGTAAGGTGGTTTGGAACCTTTGAAAGTCATTATCAGAGAGTAGTCGTTTGTTGTTTTTGTTTTGGGTAGTCTGTTGAGCGTCCACAACTTGTGACATTCATCCAAATAGACTCACTTAAAGACACAATCACATTTTCTCATCATCTTATTAGAGTTGGGCCAGGATTATGTAGACCCATCACCTGTTATGAATTATCTATACCTCACCACAATCGGTTCCTACAGACCGCTAATGATTTCTGTTTATAATTGTCATTTTGCTTTTCCTTCTGTTCGTTTTCCCCCTGCTGGTCTTTTTAGGTTCGTTCCCCTTTTTCTCTCTCCCTTCCTCTCTCTCTTCTCTCTATCGTTCCGTTCCTGCTCCCAGCTGTTCCTATTCCCCTAATCAATCATTTAGTCTTCCCACACCTGTTCCCTATCTTTTCCCCTGATTAGAGTCCCTATTTCTCCCCTTGTTTTCCGTTTCTGTCCTGTCGGATCCTTGTCTATTGTTCACCGTGCTGTGTCTTTGTATCGCCCTGTCGTGTCGTGTTTCCCTCAGATGCTGCGTGGTGAGCAGGTGTCTGAGTCTGCTACGGTCAAGTGCCTTCCCGAGGCAACCTGCAGTTTATTATCGAGTCTCCAGTCAGTTCTCGTGATTACGAGTGAAATTGTTTTTATGCTTTATTTACCGCTCCGATTTGTCTAGGAGTATTGCTATTTCCTTAAACTGGATTAAAGACTCTGTTTTCGCCAAGTCGCTTTTGGGTCCTCATTCACCTGCATAACAATAATTTTCTACGCTACTACAGACACCCTTCACTGGCTATTCACAACTTAATCACCACACTTCTTCAGCCGCACAGGAAACGCCTACGAACGTTGTATACAATATGCAAAAGGACAGTCCTTATTACTTTCTTGCAGGCATTTGAAAATGTGAAAAGTTAGATGTTTTCACAAATGTTCCTTATCCAACATACTGTATCTGTCTGTAGCAGCAGAATCAATTGAACAGATGTATCCATTCATCGACTTCCTTGGACTCTCCTTGGGCTCTTGTTTCCCCAGACCTGTACACCTTTGCTGTTCTGGAGTCTGCGGCGGTGGGCACAACCGTGGGCAGGATCATGGCAGACGATGGTGATGTGGGCATCAACGCCAGGATGAACTACAGTCTAGAGGACCTGGAGGAGAGCGCCACCTTCAAGATCCAAACGGATCCAGTCACACAGGAAGGAGTGGTCCTCCTGGCCAAGGTGAAGATAGTTAAAACACTGTACTTTACTGTACTTTAGCCACCAATGCAAAGTGTTACATCCTTGTGATGCTGGCCTAATATGGACACCGTACTGACATCTTTTGACTTCTTTATGCTATTTGTTTTTCATATTGTCTATGGTTCTAGAAACATATGTTTAGGTTAGTTATGTCTTTGAATGGCCTTTTCCTCTATTGTGCAAGTCATTTACAGTAGACTTTGTGTTCTTCTCAATACGCTGTTTATTCCATTCAAGACACAGGGAATTGAATGGGGCTGAAATCGGCTTGTTATTAAAATCATTGGCTCATCATTGACTGTCAATCTAAATACTGCATCAGTTAAGTGCAAGACCACAGCTGGTGGCTCAATGACTTTGAATGATGCATTTTCCTCATCCAATCTGATAGAGTTGGGGGAAATGGGACTTCAAAGAAGACAGCAGGGTGCTGGTTTTCAGGGTTTGTGAAATGGTTATGTCTTCATAATATTTTGGCCAATTAATCTAAAGTGGCATACTGTATCACACTGCTGGAAAATCAATCAACAAAAGAGGTATTTTTAGTTGTTCCATACCAAAAAGTGCCTTCCAGTAAGAGCTTAGCTACAAAGAGCTGTTATTGATTTGTACTTTTTTAGCCTCTGGACTATGAGAGCAAGCGACGGTTCGTAATGTCTGCGAAGGCTGTCAACGATCACATAGACACCCGCTTTCTGAGCTACAACGAGTTTCAGGACAGGACGACCCTGAAGATCGTCGTCGAGGACGTGGATGAGCCCCCTATCTTCATGG
This sequence comes from Oncorhynchus gorbuscha, assembly GCF_021184085.1. Lineage (NCBI taxonomy): Eukaryota > Metazoa > Chordata > Actinopteri > Salmoniformes > Salmonidae > Oncorhynchus > Oncorhynchus gorbuscha. The sequence goes on along the minus strand of NC_060179.1, from coordinate 28,229,126 downwards.
CGCCCGATTATGAGTGGAAGGTTCTGGAAAATATGGTGGCGGGGACCGTGGTTGGTACCGTCAGCGCCAGAGACACTGATGCAATCAACAACCCAATCAGGTAAAGTGACACTAAATGACTGTCAAATAGGAGATAACCTGGACAGATGTCCCACCTCCTAACCCCAGCCATAGGTTGCACTTAACACTGCTAAGTTAGCAGTCTAAGCTGTTCACATGTAGACGGATGCCTCCTTGGAGTAAAACAATTATTATAATTCTAGTAGTATCACTGGCTAGGTTTCAATCCAATTTGCAACATATTTTCATGCAAATATAATCAAATCAGCATAAAAAAGTAGCACATTTGCATTTTCCACTCTATCAAGGACTGTCAGACAAACTATTGCAATGAATGGCAGACAACTGTTCACAGATAAACTTGACAGGTTAAGTTATATGATTTGATCACAGGAGGTTGGTGGCACCTTAATTGGGGAGGACAAGGTCATGGTAATGGCTGGAGCGGAATTAGTGGAATGGTATCAAATACATGGTTTCCATGTGTTGGTTGCCATTCCATTTGCTCTGTTCCAGCCATTATTATGAACAGTCCTCCCCTCAGCAGCATCCACTGGATGAGATGGATAAAAGCAAGATCTTTCTTATTTGTTCATTGGTAGCTAAGCACCAATCATCATACAAATTAATAAGACCCTCAATATTTATAGCAAAGGAACATCACCAACCTGTGAAGTTCATTATAACTTATTTCATCTGTAGCCTAATAAACAGTACATGCTTTTTTAAGTCGTGGTCTGAGGACCACATAGCATAGCATCGCATGACTGCAAATGAACCTTGATATGACGGTTATTATATCAACAATTGCGCAAGAAATCGTTTCCTCCGCAATTTGTCGCATAATTCACTTTACAGACACCAAAATATCACAACATGACAAACTAACAAATTGTCGACATTTCTGAAATTATACTGACACCTTCCTGTTTCCTTTACAACTGTGATCATTTTTTTTATACGGTACGACTGTGGATGGAAATGTGCTTACTGACTGCATTTTATTTGTTTTTACCCTTGATTTTAGTGGATAGCCCGTACATGGTCATATTTACCTCATATTACTTTAGCAGGAAATGAGGCCTGTTGAATAAATCATGGCTATTCTTCATACCTCACAGGCTTTTCTATCTATTGCTGTGGTATTATCACAAAGTGACTCGCAGAGGACGCTAGAAATGTAATAAAGCGCCGTATGAGGTGGCATATGGAATTCAGATTTAGAGTCATTTGCAAGTGGGGCACGTTGCTGCGGAGACAGTGCTGTTGCCTGTAGCCCAGCAGTGTTAAAGAGTGGCAGGTGCTGCATATCACTCACAGTATGCTGTAGCTTCTATTGGAGGCCTTCACAGGAAGGCAAGTTGGAGAAAAAAAACACTATCTGATTTTACTCAGATGTTTTGGAATGGTATTTTATTCAGATATAGAGCATTCTGAGAAACATTCACCTGACAATGTCATTCTCGACAATTCTTCATACTGTTTTGTTGTATTGCTGTTCTGTCATACCGGGCTTTGTTCGAGCCCGTTGAATTTGTGTAGGTGGAAACAGAAAAATGAACAGTTTCCTCAAAGGATCTCTCGGTGGAATCGCTGTGCTTTGTCTGCTCAGCTATGAGAAACCAGCTCTTTGCATTGCTTGCTAACTGTGTGTCCTGGTGATTTCTCTTGCAGATATTCCATTGACAAAAGCAGTGATATCACAAAAGCTTTCAAAATAGACCCAAACAATGGGACTGTAACTGTTGCGAAACCTTTGGACCGTGAGGAAGCAGCCTGGCACAATCTAACCATAAATGCCAAGGAAACAAGTAAGGAGAATTTCTCTCGTTCATACAAAATACAGTAAGGTATTGATAATACAGAGAAAAACACATCAATCCACTATGATGGCAAACATGCACTAATGACTGGCAATAGCTTACTGGTACACTGAACCATCCCCAACTAACCTCAAAGGGTGTACAATATTCAACTCTCCTGAAATGCTCTAAACTGTTTTTATAGCTTTCATTTTGTCCAATATCCCTTCTGCTTTGGGATTGAGTGATGATTTGAGCCACCATTGTAATTCAAGGAGATGTGACTATTACAGTAAAATGTATCACGTTAAACTGCCTTTGTGACAGAGCTTTTCCAAAGCATTTATGATACATGTGTCCAACGGACTCCAACAAATGTCTATCTTGACAACTGCAGAGCAGAACCATCTATCCTCATCTGTGGTGGTGTTCATCAAAGTGCTGGACATAAACGACAATGCGCCAATGCTTGCCAGAGAGTACCAGCCATATATCTGTGAGGGCACACAGTCAGGAGAGGTAGGATGGACCCCTCACTATTTTAACTGAGAATAATGCAACATTTGCCTTCTGTACAGGTTACAGGCTGTATCCCGGAGAGGACAATGCTTAATCACAATTACAGGCTATCTCAGTTAGTTTGTCAGTTACCTTGTATTGACAGTCGTAGATAAATGTTGGGATATTCCCTAGGTAGGACTATCAATGCTATTTTGTATTTTCCGATGCTCATTGAGAGTCACTGTCAGTCAGAACCATGGTCTGACAGCTATGTCTGTGTGTCTTGTAAGCTCATCCAGCTGATCAACGCTGTGGATCTGGACGACCCTGTGGAGGGACACCACTTCTACTTCTCCATGGTCCCTGAGAAGAACATCAACCCTAATTTCACAATCAGGGACAACCAAGGTCAAGTACAGATAGATCCTATAACTGTTATTCAAACTATTTATGAACACAATCCGACATCACTTAAGCATCTGTGTAGCTATGCACTGAAAGAAAAGATAGACAAGCTTATATTTTTACGGTGTCCATATTAGGACATCATCACATGTCTAAAGCAACTTTCATAGATCTGTGATGCTGTCCTAAAATGGACACCATACATATCTATCGGACCCTTAATTTTTTATTTTTTTGCCTAAAATGACATACCCAAATCTAACTGCCTGTAGCTCAGGACCAGGAGCAAGGATATGCATTTTCTTGGTGCCATTTGAAATAAAACACTTTGAAGTTTGTGTTAAATTGTTATTTGTTAAATTAATGTAGGAGAATATAACACATTAGACCTGGTAAAAGATAATACAAAGAAAAAAACATGAGTTCTTTTGTATTTTTTTGGTACCATTATCTTTGAAATGCAAGAGAAAGGCCATAATGTATTATTCCAGCCCAGGCGTTATTTCGATTTAGATTTATTTAGATTTCTGCCAATATCAGATATGTCTATGTCCTGGGAAATTATCTTGTTATTTACAACCTTATGCTAATCACATTAGCCTACGTCAGCACAACAGTCCCGTGGGGGACCCACCGATCCTGTAGAGGTTTTAAGCTTTAAAATCAGGTTCGCTCCTCAAATAAAACCTTCCCATCCATCACAGACAACAGTGCTAGCATCCTGGCACGGCGGAGCTCATTCACCCGTAGGGACCGTGCCCAGTACCTGCTGCCCATGGTGGTGGCGGACAGTGGCTCCCCAGCCCTCTCCAGTACCAGTACCCTGACCATCAGCGTGTGCAGCTGTCAGCCCGCCGGACACTGCCCCACAGGCGGGGTGGAGGCCCTGGCCATCTCTATTGGGGTCAGCCTACAGACCCTGCTTGGCTTCCTGGTCTGCCTGGCAACACTCACAGGTCAGTGACACTGTACTCTTGGAATGGGCATATCTGGTATTTTCTCTTTTATGCGTTATTGCATTCAAATGCTTTGGATCCGATATGATGGGTTCTTTTTGAATGTGTTTATATGGAAACATATCCTGATTCAAATAAACTGTTTCACATCTACAAGTTACACGTGACTCTTTTTCAACAGACTGGTTGTGTTAGTGTGAGCTAGTGCAATTCCACTTCAAATCGACTGGGCAAGTATGTAGTGTGTGGCTATATAGTTGGATATCTCTGAAACTTATCCCACTCTCATTAATTAACAGTCATAATTTACTCAAACTCACTAGTGTGCCCTTAACACAAATGTAAAACTTCTAAATGCTTAGCAAAGCAACAATAATGGTGTCCCTTTTCAGCTAGTAATGTGCTTATTAGTGGCAATGCATCAATACCAATGCTTCATGGGACATTGATGGGTTTGCAATAGTGTAGAGCTTTATAATGACCTCTGTTGCTTTGGGTAATCCTTATGCTCATCACATTAAATATTAATAGCTATGCTTACTGGGCTAACATCCCCTCACATGAGTGCAATACCCCATGAAAACAATACAAAAAGCACTCCAAAACTAGCCTCAATAAGCACTCCGCTACGAGCTCTCCAGTACTTGCTTGCGAGACATCCGGATGGTTGTACGAGGTTACTCCACTACCGCTATCGCTAGTTCCCTTAGGCTTAAAAGCACACTAAAGAATGTATTTCTTTGGATACTGTATGAGGCTAAATATGAATGATGACTTCAGATCAAATATTATTTTACAGTATTGGCAGAAATGATGGCACAGATGTAGGATCTTAATATGAACCAGTTTGCTACAGCAGGAAATAATCCTGCAGCAACAGGATATTTGAATTATTATGTGGATTATAACAAAAGGTAGACTCAGCGAAATGAAGATGCCACGAGCAGCAACACAGTTATTGAGATGAGCGACATGCAATACTTCGCTCTCACACAGAGTTCGCTTTATGCTGTTTAAAGCATGGTAGCCAGGCCACTAAAACAGCGGAGAAGTTGAGCATCGCACTTCAATGCTCGTAGTTGTTGCGGAAATTAACCCACTATGCTGTCAACCCTCTGCGTCTACGTCATATTACTACCTTTAATGGAGATTGTTGCAGGGGTTGATGCATTTTTCATTAGGGAAATCAAGTCTGACATTTTCAAGTGGAAACTGCAAACTTTAGAAGCCTTTTTAAAACTAAAATACTCTACAACTTTGCTTTTCCTGGAAGATCTCAGCAACAAAATAATTAAGATCCTACATCTGTATCTAATTTTCCCAATTGTTTCCTCTCAATGTTTCCCCTTAAAGAATTTCACAATAAGCCCAAATAATAGAAAAAATCAATGCCCGCCCTATTACTTGTCATTAAAGAGTGTACATACTTAATCCAGATCTGTTTGGATTTTGCCAGCATGTGTTTTTAAAGCACACAATCATCTCCTGTTGGTTTGTGTCTCCAGTGCTGTGCATTGTAATGCTGATGCTGAGGAGACACCGGAGGAAACAGCTGGAGGGGCTGGGGAGAGCGGAGAAGGAGCTGGAGCTGCCTAAGGGGGTCTCAGAGAAGGTGCTGCACTATGGAGAAATAGGAGGCGGAGGAGGGGGTGACCTGGGGGGGATTCTGTCAGCCTGCTGTCCCCCTTCGTCCCCACCCCCGCAGGAGGGACAGGAGGCTCCGCAGAGAGGAGGTGGCAGCCAGTATCAGAATGTCGATGTCTCTCCGCCATTCCCTCCTCATCGGCCCCGAGGACGATGTCTTTAAACAGTTCATCATGGACCGGCTAAATGAAGCAGATCAGGACCCCTACATGCCGCCATTTGACTGCCTGAAGACCTACGCCTTCGAGGGCACAGGGTCGTCCACGGGGTCCATTAGCTCCCTAGAGTCATGGGACTTTGTGGATGCTGACCAATGTCCCCGGGACCCCGGATCACGCCTTGTCAGACTGACTCTCTGGCATGGGGGAGCGGAGGAGGAGACAACCTTCTGAACAGCTAACATTTGTTTTACATTTTTTTTATTTAATTAATTTAACGTAATAACATATATAATAGTACAGCACATCCCTGAACTCAATTCTGACATCCTGATGAAAGAGACAAATAAGTTCCTGTTTTCTTCCTCTGTATGGTTGAAAACAGTGGAGCTAGCTGTAATAATTATTATCAGTGTTATGACAGTTATATGTTTTTGTTGAACAGGCAGTTTCTTGATATTTTTTTAACAGTATTTAAGCAACATAACTTTCTATACGTGACCTCATTCTGCATTAGTTCTAAAGATGGGTAACACATTCTAGTATTTGAACCTTCCATGACAGTGTCATAAGCGCATCATAACTTTCTTGACACATGCCAGAACTTTCTTGGCAGATGAATTAGATAGGACCTGTAGCTACACAGCAAATTCTCCAGTGTGAGAAAAACCAAATGAACACTGAGAGTGTTACATCAACACTTAAAGTGGTCAGTCTGTGGAACAGTGTTAAAATAACACACTGCTTAGTGTAAATCCTTATTCCAATATTTCCCAGGGTGCCTTGTCTTTCGAGTAAATTGTATAGTTACCACTCATGCCTGTATTTGTTAGTGACAGAGACATGGTTGTTGTATTCATCCATTTTTGGTCCTATAGGCATCACCAAGTGACATCCTATGCAAATATGTTATAAAAAGTTATCTTTAACACAATAGCATACATATATCATAAGGCCTTATTTTGAGAGTTTCACCCTAATACAAGTGCCTGAAAGTCCTACACATCGCTTTAAACCAAAACCACGCCCATCATTATCATATTGTTTGTTTCAATATCTGTTTGTGGACGTACATTGATTGATTGATTCATTAATCCATCTTATGCTACTCAAATATGAAACCAAAACCATTTTCTAAACTAATCCAATATGTTACTTGGGCTTATTGCACCCCTAGGGAGTCCCATGGCTTTTGGTTTTTCCCAAACAGTCATTCTTAATGCATTTTGAGGGTGACAAGAAAATGCGACAGTTGGATATCCCCACACTGGCAGGATTCCAATAGGAATTACACACACTTTGCAAGCCAACATAATGTGACTTGCATACCTAATGTGGCCTGTAAACCATGAGTTCCAGGCCATTGCATTACACACTCATAAAAGGTTGTCACTGTAGTTCAAGAGTGTCAAACTCATTCCATGGAGAGCCTAGTGTCTGCAGGTTTTTCTTTTTTCCTCTCAATAAAGCCCTACACAACCAAGTGTGGGGAGTTCCTTACTAATTAGTGACCTTAATTCATCAAGTACAAGGGAGGAGCGAAAACCCACAGACACCGAGTTTGTACCCTGTAAGGCAGAACTCGGTATCGGTACCCCCTGTATATAGCCTTGTTATTGTTAGTTTATTGTGTTCCTTTTTAAAAAACTTTTTTTACTTGAGTTTATTTAGTAAATATTTGATCAACTCTATTTCTTGAACTGTTTAAAAAAATAGAATAAAATACATTTACCCCTTTTTCTTCCCATTTCGTGGTATCCAATTGGTAGTTACAGTCTTGTCTCATCACTCCAAGTCCCATACGGACACAAGAGAGACAAAGGTCAAGAGCCGTGCGTCCTCCAAAACACGACCCAACCAAGCCACACTGCTTTTTGATATAATGCCCACTTAACCTGGAAGCCAGCTACACCAATGTGTCTGAGGAAACACTGTACACATAGCGACTGTTTCAGCGTGCATGCGCCTGGCCCGCCACAGGAGTCACAAGAGCGAAATAGGACAAGGACATCCTTGCCGGCCAAACCCTCCCCTAACCTGGACAACGCTGGGCCAATTGTGCTCTGCCCCATGTGTCTCCGGGTTGCGGCCTGGCTGCAACAGAGACTGGACTCAAACCAGGATCTCTAGTGGCACAGCTAGCACTGCGATGCAGTGCCTTAGACCACTGCACCACTCAGGAGGCCGCAGTGTTGGTTAAGGGGCTTGTAAGTAAGCATTTCACGGTTAGGTATTGTTACCTGTTGTATTCGGCGCATGTGACAAATAACATTTGATTTGATTTTCCCAAACTCAGTCCTTGGGACCCCAAGGGGTGCATGTTTTTGTTTTTGCCTTAGCACAGCTGATTCAAATAATCAACTAACCATCAAGTGATCATTTGAATCGGCTGTGTAGGTCCAAAGGACAGAGTTTGGGAAGCGCTGCTGTAAGGTCATCCTTTGTACCTTTAGTTATAAGTGTATAATTGCACTCCAGTTCCAGTGGCAGTTGGTGCAGTTTAAGATGAGGACCATTATATTTTTTATGATCATGGCCTTATTTCTTTTGCAGCAAATTGGATGACTGTCATTCCTATTCCTTTCACCCAGCTCAATGTAACATTGATCGTTTTAGGCAATGGTCTCCCAAACTCGGTGCTGAGGCCCCCGACCCAAGTACTACACAGCTGATTAAAATAACCAGCTCATCATCAAGCTTTGATTATTTGAATCATCTGTGTAGTGCTAGGGCATAAACCAAAATGTGCACCCAGGGGAGGCACCAGGACCGAGTTAGGGAAACCCTGGTTTAGGCCACTACATGATATTTGACATTTCCTTATACCCATGAGGTTGCTACATCCTAGCCTATGAATTTAAAGTTTACTAGGTAGATGCACAGGTCGAGAGATATTTGAGTAATCAAGGTGACAGACATTGATGCGTTCAATACTGTGTTGCACACTCTTGCCTGCATCTAGCTGATCTAGGGTGTAATCGTTAGTCATCAGTTGCAAACATTAGTGTCTATTGGACAAATTCTGGTATGTTTATCCCTGTTTCTTTTCGTTTGCTTCCGTTTCTGAACATTTTCCAACAGAATCGGCGGAATGAATACACCGCTGATCACACTTGAGTGTAGTTCCCTTTCATAGCAGTCGCATACAAACAGCATGATCCCTTTGATCGTTGTATAATTCCACGTCGTATCTACGCACTCTCCTATTCTCACCTTTTCCCTTAGCTTGTGGACATCAGTGCACAACACATCAGCAGTCTGTGACCAAGTGAAAAAACCTCACCTAGCCAAACCTTCATATCATAAATGCTAACCTCTATACACAGCCTACATTGTTGTCACAATATTAACATCAACATACTGTAGCAACTAGAACTAACGTGTTAGTATACCCACTACAATCATGCAGTACAGTGTACAGTCAGCAGCAAGCAGTATCACAGTTACACCAGTAGGCTCGTGGCAATAAATAAATAAAACCAAAAGCTTACATTGACTTGGAAAAGTTCCAGTGTTGGATAGCCAGCTAGCTAACATAGAGCTCCTCTCTGTTTGAACCGGGTGTTTGAGTAGTCTAAACTAGCTAGCTGCATTCGCTAGCTAAGTAAGTGAAAGTGAAAAAATACCAAAAAGGTATAGCTAACTCTCTCCTTCACTCTCTTTCTTTTCCTTCATTAAAACATTTTTTTTTGTCAAAACCGTTCAACTATTGTCTTTCTCTTGGAGTCAACTACTCACCATATTATTCACTGCAGTGCTAGCTAGATGTAGCTTATGCTTTCTGTACTAGATTCATTATTTGATCCTTTGATTTGGTGCTATGATAGGTTGGAGGACATCCTCTGGAAGTTGTCATTAAGTCTATTGAACTACGAGCCTCCTAGGTTTTGTATTGAAGTCATTGTACCCAGAGGAGGATGGAAACTAGCTGTCCTCTGGCTACCATGGTGCTACCCTACAGAGTGCTGTTGAGGCTACTGTAGACCTTCATTGCAAAGCAGTGTGTTTTAATCAATTATTTGGTGACGTGAATATATTTAGTATAGTTTTATCTGATCACTTTTTTCTGAGGAGCCTCCACAACCCAGTTCATACTTCAGGCAACATCAGGCCTTGAAGTAGGGTTGCAAAATTCCAAGGCCCTGAAAACTGGTCGAAGGACTTCAAATTTCCAGCTTCCGTTTTCAGGAAAGGACGTCTGGAAAAAATGGAAATTTGTGGAAAGTTGCTAGAATTTTCCAACCCTACGATTGATAAATCAATGCAAAATAAACACTTCCCCAAAAATCTAACTGCTGGAAAATATGATAATTATGGGAGTGGTTTTGGATCAAAGTGACACACGCGTATGAGTTTCCGGCCGCTGTATTAGGGCCGGAATACACCCTCAAAATAAGGCCTTATTAAATACATATTTTCTTCCATGATGACATATTCACGTAGGATCTCACTTGGTGATGTCGATAGGTGTGCAGATGGATGAATGCAATAACCATGTCTATGTCGGTAACAAGTACAGTCATGGGTGGTAACTCTAGGATTTACATGAAAGGTACTCTAGGAAATATTTGAACAAGGCTTTACACTAAGCAGTGTTTTAATTTAACACTGTTGTGGTGTCCCTATGGGTCCACAGACTCGACACGCTCAATGTTCATTTTGTTTTCTGTTAATGCTTGAGAATTTTCTGTGTACGTTATAATATACAGGTAAACACTACCTTTCATTACCTTTGCATTGTTATATGAAATACAAGCTGTGCACTTGTGTTCTGTATTATGAATTTATAACTATAAAACAGCCTTAAACAAATACGGTAGTTTTACTTTGCAAACTTCAATACAGTCTTTAAACGTTTGTATAAATATCTTTTCAGAAATATGAGTATTCACTTCTATTCAGAGTCCTCACCCCTACATTCCTCCCTTGAGAAGGGTGAGGTCAAGCTAGTCCCCATCAGAAATGTGAGACATGCACACACGGCATATGTAATAGTTCTCTGTGCTTTTTGGTGAGTCATCCAGCGCCTCATCACTGCCCTGTCATCAACTCAGAGGACAGACAGACAGCACTCTTCACTACACCCTTTAGACAACATGTATACACCGTAAGTGGTAAAGTAAAACGGGGGGGAAAGCAATGAAAAGATGGACACAATGTCTCAAGGAGAAAGTAAAACATCTGCGAGTGCCCTATTGAAGCCCGAGGTTCTGATATCTGCTTGAGGGATTCAATTCAAATTCAGGTGAAATACGGAAACTGTCACTTTCTTTAGTTCGGCGTAAAACATTGCTGCTAGGAGCTGTTGTGTGGGTGAATGCTGCAGTAACGGTTAGTTCAAGGCAATATCCAGGTGAAAAGGTCTCTCTCTACCACCACCTCCTCATCAACTAATTGGACGTTTTTCTGTCTAAGAAGGTCAATGTGGAACTCACAGGAGCTGTTTCGCTCCAGATGATGCAATGGAATTTTGAAATCAAACCTTTGTTGTGGCAAGAGGGCAGGATAGAGAAGGCCCTCTTGAAAGTTGTGATTGTTTATATTCATCTCGAAAAATCGAATCAAATCAAATTTGATTGGTTACATACACATGGTTAGCAGATGTTATTGCGGATCTAGCGAAATGCTTGTGCTTCTACAGTAGTTCCGATAGTGCAGCAATATCTCAAATGTAATTGAACAATTCCACAACAACTAACTACTAATACACACAAATCTAAGTAAAGGAATGGAATAATAATATATACATATACAGATATGGATGAGCAATGACAGAGCGGCATAGGCAAGATGCAATAGATGGTATAAAATACAGTATATACATATGAGATGAGTAATTCAAGACATGTAAACATGATTAAAGTGGCATTATTAAAGTGTCTAGTGATCCATTTATTAGTGGCCAATGATTTCAAGTCTGTATGGAGGCAGCAGCCTCTCTGTGTTAGTGATGGCTGTTTAACAGTCTGATGGCCTTGAGAAGCTGTTTTTCAGTCTCTCGGTCCCAGCTTTGATGCACCTGTACTGACCTCGCCTTCTGGATTGCAGCGGGGTGAACAGGCAGTGGCTCGGGTGGTTGTTGGCCTTCCTGTGACTGCGGGTGCTGTAGGTGCCCCGGAGGGCAGGTAGTTTGCCCCCGATGATGCATTGTGCAGACCGCACCACCCTCTGGATAGCCTTGCGGTTATGGGTGGTGCAGCTGCCGTACCAGGCGTTAATACAGCCAAACAGGATGTGCTCAATAGTGCATCCGTAAAAGTTTGTGAGGGTTCTAGGTGACAAGCCACATTTCTTCAGCCTCTTGAGGGTGAAGAGGCGCTGCTGCGCCTTCACCACACGGTCTGTGTGGGTGGACAATTTCTGTTTGTCTGTGATGTGTACACCGAGGAACTTAAAACTTTCCACCTTCTCCACTGCTGTCCCGTCGATGTGGATAGGGGGGTGCTCCCTCTGCTGTTTCCTGAATTCCACAATCATCTCCTTTGTTTAGTTGATGTTGAATGAGAGGTTGTTTTACTGACACCTCACACTGAGTGCCGTCACATCCTCCCTGTAGGCGATCTCGTCGTTGTGTCTAATCAAGCCTACTACTGTTGTGTCATCTGCAAACTTGATTTTTGAGTTGGAAGCATGCATGGCCACACCATCATGGGTGAACAGGGAGTACAAGAGGGGGCTGAGCACACACCCCCACTGTTGAGGATCGGCGAAGTGGAGATGTTGTTTCCTACCTTCAGCACCCGGGGGCAGCCCATCAGGAAGTCCAGGATCCAATTGCACAGGGCAGGGTTGAGACCCAGGGCCTCAAGCTTAATGATGAGCTTGGAGGGTACTTTGATGTTGAATGTTGAGCTATAGTCAAATAACAGCATTTTTACATACAGTAGGTATTCCTCTTGTCCAGATGGGATTGGGCAGTGTGCAGTGTGATGGCGATTGCATTGTCTGTGGACCTATTGGGGCGATAAGCAAATTGATTTGGGTCTAGGGTGACAGGTAAGGTGGAGGTGATATGATCCTTCACTAGCCTCTCAAAGCACTTCACGATGACAGAAGGGAGTGCTACGGGGCAATAGAAAATGAGTTCAGTTACCTTTGCCTTCTTGGGTACAGAAACAATGGTGGCCATCTTGAAGCATGTCGGGACATGCACTATGCACTTCCTTATAAACTCACTCAAGTAATCAGCGTATACGTCAATATTATTATCTAAGGCTACCCAGGAACATTTCCCTGTCCGCGTGATCAAAACAATCGTGGAGCTTGGATTCCGATTGGTCAGACCAGCGTTGAATAGTCCTTAGCATGGGTACGTCCTGTTTGAGTTTCTGCCTATAGGAAGGGAGGAGCTAAATGGAGTCTTGGTCAGATTTGCCGAAAGGAGGTCGTGGGAGGGCCTTGTATGCATCTCAGAAGTTAGAGTAGCTGTGATCCAGTGTTTTACCAGCGCGAGTGCTACAGTCAATATGCTGATAGAATTTAGATAGCCTTGTTCTCAAATGTCCTTTTTTTAAATCCTCAGCTACAATAAATGCAGCCTCAGGATATATGGTTTCCAGTTTGCATAAAGTCCAGTGAAGTTCCTTGAGGGCCATCGTGGTATCGGCTTGAGGTGGGATATACACTGATGTGACAATAACCAAGGAGAATTCCCTTGCGAGATGATTGGGAGGAATTGTAGGACTTGATTTGCTGTATGTGGTTACAATTACACCATGAGTCGTTAATCATGTAACATACATCCCCGCCCTTCTTCTTCCCGGAGAGATGTTTATTCCTGTCGGAGCGACGCACAACGAATCCCAGTGGCTGTACTGACTCCGACAGCATATCCCGAGAAAGCCATGGTTCCGTGAAACAGAGTAAGTTACATTCCCTGATGTCCCTCTGGAAAGTAACACTTGCCCTAAATTAATTTACCTTGTTATCAAGAGACTGGACATTAGCAAGAATATACTCGGAAGCGGTGTGTGCGCCTCCGAAGTCTGACCAGAAGACCACTCCGTCTACTTCTTCTCTGGCAGCGTTGTTTTGGGTCAGGCTCTGGAATCAGTTGAAATGCCCTGGGTGGTTCGGACAAAAGTCGTATTCCTGTTCGTAGTGCTGGTAAGTTGACGTTGCTCTGATATCCAATAGTTCTTCCTGGCTGTATGTAATTACACTTATTAAGATCTTCTGGGCTAGCAATGTATGAAATAATACATTAAAAAAACAAATACTGCAAAGTTTCCTAAGGACTAGATGCAAGGCAACCCTCTCTTTCGGTGCTATCTTGTCATCTCAGAAGAGTTGTGGAACAAAGGAGGGTCTCAAACTGATTATTAACTGTTTTTACTGTCTTACTGGTCATGCGTAGCCTGGAAATGCACCTTTTGCCGGAGTCTCAGAATTTCTCCGAAAATTCTAATTAAAGTTGAGCCTCTCAATGGTATTCAGCAGACTGGGCAGGTGACACAATGTGTCACAAGTCTTTTCAAGTCAAACACCTCATTACCATTCAACATTTGGACATTTTTCTAAAGTGCCTTAGCCTCTAATGCCTTTCCGCTCATGTGGCCATTTAACCTTCCAGTTTTTTTTGTCATTACCCATGCTGCATAGCCTGGCTAATTTAACCTAGTGCTCCCTTTATTTATGTAATGATGTCCATTTAATGAACACGTGAACGGTTTCACAATGTCAATGGTATCTGTCTGTTGCTGCCATTGCTGCAACCAGGTTATCAATTCAGCTCTTCTTTCAAGAGGAAGTGCCAATCTCATCATAGTAGCACTGTGTCAAAGTCGAAAGGTGTTTTATTATGATGGCTTTCATTGGAGAGACCAGAGACAGCTGTTTGACTGAGAAAATGCAGTGCCAGTCCAGTCCTCTTTAAAGAAAAACGATTAAAGGTCATCAAATGGGAAAACTCTCAGGTAGGATTGTCTCAATCATGGTTTGGGATTGAGCAGGGAGATATTTACATTCATCATCACCTTCTCTATCCACTTCTGTATGTTCATATGTGTAATGAGATCTGGATGAAGAGCTGACGTAAACGTATTAGCGCCATTACTCAAATTCCACTCTGAGCCATAAAGGTGACACCCAGTTCTCAGAAATGTAACTTGAAATGAATGGTAATGACCAGAGATGACATCTGCATATGGATGAGATTGTAGATGGATAGGAAAAGCTCTTAGCTTAATGAAAAAAGTGGAACTTCATCTATTAGATATTAAATGTGAACAATGCAAGAGCATGAAGCACAGTGTTTGGGGTTGGAATTCCTCTTATAAAAGGAACCAGGGGGAGAAGGAATGTATCTGAATGGGGAATACTTTTGGATTTGATTGATTCTAATGAACATTTGACACAATGCAGTGTCTGCCATGTGGATTGAATATGAAAATGTCTGCATTGAATAGTGATACATAATTGTAGGAAAAAATTCTACTTCTGCTTGTGGTATCAGAAGATACCAGTTGACCGTTAAATTGAATCTGAATCTGGCTGATCAGAGACTTAAAAAGGTCTGAAGCTAAATGTCAATGGCATGAAGCATTAAAATATTTATGTAACAACACTTGGCATACACTTTGTTAAACTGACACCCAGAGCAATGTGTTCCTATGTGTTCCTCAGACAATCTTGTACAGTACCACTCCTTTTGATCCCAGCACGATGTGAGAGTAATATCTGACAGAAAATGCAGTAGTACAACATCATGCAAACGTTACTATTTTTAGGCTTATCAGGATCCAATACCTTGGAGGGGGTTCTTAATGGTGAAAGCATTCACAACGTCCACATTGGTTTTCTCCCTTGATTTTTTACTTGTTTTTTTACTGTCCATAAAACATAAAAAATAGTGGCGTAACGTGGAATTATTATCTGTTTATTGTTTAAAAACTGGTTTGTTTGTAATCGTCAATTTCCATAAAATTGGCTGAATAATCCATAATTGAAAGGCAGATGTCTGTATCCCTTTTTAGGCTCATAACTGCATTCTGCAACACATTTGGTACCACTGACTTACAGTACCAGTCAAAAGTTTGGACACACCTACTCATTCAAGGGCTTTTCTTTATTTGTACTATTTTCTACATTGTAGAATACAAGTGAAGACATCAAAACTTTGAAATAACACATATGGAATCATGTAGTAACCAACAAACTGTTAAAGTAGCCACCCATTGCCTTTATGACAGCTTTGCACACTCTTCACATTCCCACAACCAGCTTATTAATGAGGAATGCTTTTTCAACAGTCTTGAAGGACTTCCCACAAGCACACCACTTGTTGGCTTCTTTTCCTTCACTCTGCAGTCCAACTCATCCCAAACCATCTCAATTGTTTTGAGATCGGGTGATTGTGGAGGCCAGGTCATCTGATGCAGCACTCCATCACTCTCCTTAGTCAAATAGCCCTTACACAGCCTGAAGGTGTGTTGGATCATTGTCCTGTTGAAAAACAAATGATAATCCCACTAAGCGCAAACCAGTTGGGATGGTTATCATTTCAGAATGCTGTGGTAGCTATGCTGGTTAAGCATTTATTTGGGCTGCAATCTGAGGTGCAGTTAACTACTGATTTCTGAGGCTGATAACTTTAACAAACTTATCCTTTGCAGCAGAGGCAACTCTGGTCTTTCTCTCCTGTGGCGGTCCTCATGAGAGCCAGTTTCATCATAGCGCTTGATGGGTTTTGAGAGAGCATTTGAAGAAACTTTTGAAGTTCTTGAAATGTTCCAGATTGACTGACCTTCATGTCTTAAAGTAATAATGCACTGTCCTTTCTCTTTGCTTATTTGAGCACTTCTTGCCATAATATGGACTTTTTTTTAACCAAAAAGGGCAATCTTCTGTATACCACCCCTACCTTGTCACAACACTACTGATTGGCTCAAATGCATTAACCTATCTAGGGTAGGGGGCAGCATTCAGAATTTTGGATGAAAAGCATGCCCAAATTAAACGGCCTGCTACTTGGGCCCAGAGGATATGATATGCATATAACTGTTGATGTGGATAGAAAACACTCTACAGCTTCCAAAACTGTTAAAATTGTGTCTGTGAGTATAACAGAACTGATTTAGCAGGCGAAAACCTGCCAATACAGTATCCATTGACTTAGGACTCCATCTGCAGTTCCTATGCCTTCCACGAGATGTAAACAGTCTTTAGAAATCGTTTCAGGGTTGTTTTCTTATAAATGAGGGAGTAAGACCAGTCTGAACGAGTGGACACTAACGTGACGCAGAGTTTTTTCAGGCGCATGTTGCATTTCTTGTTTACCTTTTATATTGACAACGTTATTGTCCAGTTGAAATATTATAGATCAGTTAGGCTAAAAAAACAACATGAGGATTGAATATAAACATTGTTTTACATGTTTCTATGAACTTTACGGATACAATTTGGATTTTTTTTTTGTCTGATTGTTTTGACTGAGTTTGAGCCTGTGGATTACTGAAGAAAAGGCGCTAACAAAACTGAGGTTTTTGGATATAAAGAGACTTCAACGAACAAAAGGAACATTTATTGAGTAAATGAATGTCTTCTGATTGCCACCATATGAAGATCATCAAAGGTAACGGATTCATTTTATCTCTATTTCTGAGTTTTGTAACGCTTCTGCTTGGCTGGTTACTGTTTGTAATAATTTGTCAACTGGGCTATGTTCCGGGCTAGGTATGTTCTGGGCTAGGTATGCTTTCGCCGAAAAGCATTTTATAAATATGACACTGTGGTTGGTTTAACAAGAAGTTAATCTTTAAACCTATGTAAAATATGTTTTGTAATTTTTATAATTAGCATTTCAGTAATTGAATTTGGTGCTCTGCAACCTCACTGGATGTTGGCCAGATGGGACGCTAGCTTTTAACACTGCACACCTGTTAATTTAAATGCATTCCAGGTGACTACCTCATGAAGATGGTTGAGAGAATGCCAAGAGTGTGCAAAGCTGTCATCAAGGCAAAGGGTGGCTACTTTGAAGAATCTCAAATATAAAGTATGTTTTGATTTGTTTAACACTTTTTTGGTTACTACATAATTCCTTATGTGTTATTTCATAGTTTTGATGACTTCACTATTATTCTACAACATAGAAAATAGTAAAAATAAAGAAAAACCCTTAGGTGTGTCCAAACTTTTGACTGGTACTGTAGGTCTCTGAGTGCAATATTTGACCATTTAGAAATGTCTTGCAAGAGAACATTGACTTTGCAGAGATTACTTAAACATGATGCATTTACTAGCTGGTAGCTATTGGTGCTGGTGAAAAGTTGAATTGCCAAAGGCACCTACTTCTCTTGGCTTGCCCTCTATTTGTCATGATCCTTGAAGCTGCATTTGAAGCAGTGAAAGTTGTCCACACAAGCTTTTTCTCAACCATGATCAGAGATGAAGTCCTTGAAATACAATTTTCTCTTGAGAGTAGCCCTTGAAGATGGGAATTTCATGTAGTCCAATCATCATTCATACCACAGCTCCTTGTTCTAATTTAATATTGTTCTTACCTTTGGTTCTTATGAGAATACTATTATGGAAAACTACAGGCTCTACAGAGTCAAATGTGAATAGTCTTTTTAATAAAGTAGAGATTACTTTGTGTTGCTGTCAGGGCCTTCTCTCTCAGCTAAAGGATTGATACTTTCTCATTAAATTCACCCCTGAAAGGTCCTTACAAAACTGCTACTTTCCTTGGTATTTCTTCCCACTTTCTGGGCATGGTCTCTGCCTGGGGTATTCAAATCTTACCCTACGAGGCCTGAACTACCACTGGATTTCTGTTCTACCTGATAAAACATGAAGTGTCTCTTACAATTATACACATAACTAATATGTGTGTAATTGTAAGGGACGCGTCATGTTTTATGGATATTATTTAAATATACAGAGTGGGTGAGCCCCATTCCTGACAGGCTGATCAGAATCCATTTCAGCCTCAGAACATGATCAGATTCATTAGCAGCCATTCAGAGGCTGAAAAATCAGGATTATGCTATGTAGGCTGTTTCATATGTAAAGCCCATTGACGGCACATTAACAGTCAGTGCATTATGTATGTGATCAAGACTGGGTGTTCTCTATTCCTGGTAGGCTGATCAGATTCAAAAGTCATAATGCTGCCTTATAGGCTGTCTGCAAGGAGCCTTGCATATGAAATAGCCTACAAGGCAGCATCCTGACATCAGCCTCTGAGACTGCAATGGAATCTGATCAGCCTGCCAGAATAGAATCTGATCAGCTGGGTACAGGGAGTACAGCAAGTACAGGGAGTGAACATTTCATAAATAACTGACATGAAACAAACAAGGACCTGCCAGGAATAGAGCTCACCCACTGAGAATATAAATAGTACCCACAAAACATGGTGTCAAGCTAGCTAGCTAGCTCAGAAGACTAGCCAAATTAGCTGTGTTGTTCCTTGCATGTGATTGGCTGTAGTCCTGGGAGTGACACGCAGCCTGGGAGACAGAACTGCCTGTCAGGCATCATTCATGGCTTTAATGCCCTGCATTGCGATCAACGCAGCCGCAGGGCTCCTTGAGGAAGTGGTTATTGTGCATCTGAACAAATGAATGGATGATGCATGGTACTTTCATTATCTCGTCATCTCAACAAAACAACTGTTGTTATGTAGTGATAATGAAATTAATACATCGTGATCTCAACACACTTTATTGCACCCACCTGGTTTCCTCACCCACCTGGTTTCCTAGGTCTAAATCAGTCCCTTATTAAATTGAATAATTTTAAGAAAAGCAGTGGAACTGGTTTAAAGCTCCAGATCTGAATTTGAGGGGTATATGACATGCCCATAAAAGGTGTTGATGTTGGATATTCTCTCTCTCTCTCGTCTCTTTCCCATTTTCTCCCTTCTTTCTCAATCTCTATCTTTCACACTCTCTCTCTCTCTCTCTCTCTCTCTCTCTCTCTCTCTCTCTCTCTCTCTCTCTCTCTCTCTCTCTCTCTCTGTCTCCTTCTGTCTCCTTCTGTCTCTCCCTCTCTCTCTCTTCCTCACCACAGGGTTTGCTGTTCACTTTTTCTTGTTTTGGCCATCACTCAAAATGCAGGGCTTTCCACTGACGTGCAGTGAAGCAGAGAAATGAGAAATTACTCTCACAAATTTGACCCCCTCTTAATTTCCACTTATAATTTGCCTTATTATTATCACACACACACACACACACACACACACACACACACACACACACACACACACACACACACACACACACACACACACACACACACACACACACACACACACACACACACACACACACACACACACACACACACACACACACACACACACACACACACACACACACACACACACACACACACACACACACACACACACACACACACACACGCAGGTGACACATTACGCACTGGAATTCCATCAAACCTGAAACTGCAATGTTTATGCAGTGTCTTTATTTACAAACTAGATTTACAAACTAGATCACATACACCAAAATTTACAAACTAGATCACATACACCAAAATCTTTATAAAGTGGGGTAAGGGATTTTGTCATAACGTGTTATAAATTATAAACTGCTACAATTCCAGCTTTGACATTGAGGGAGAAAATTATTCTGGCATAACACTAATTAGCTGCCATTCATAATTGATTAATACATGGAAATGTAATTTTATTTAGGATGTTTTGTCATTTACAGTTACCTGAGGCACTATTCAGGCTTGATGCAAAGATGCCTCTGTACTTGCAGATTAATTTGCCAATTCCATTTAGTTAATCACGGGAAAGGGCATGAGTACGGAATTCCAGAGAGGACATTATGAATACATTTTTTCCCCTCATTATGTTGAGAACACATCTTATTTATCTTATGGTCACGACATAACGAAAGTTGTTTTGTCAAGACAACAAGATAAACTCTATAAATAGGAGTGGACAAAATAAGGGATGGTACATTTCTTGCTGATAACATGCTTTCGTTTGTGTTTGGAGCTTATTATCCGTTTATAAATTTGAATGTTTGCAAGGCAAATGTCCTTTACTGTGAACTAAGAGCTCTTTAGGCATCTAAGCCCTTGTGGGGCATTTAAGGCATGAACAATGCTTGATAGGAAGCCTGTCTCACAGGCTGTGTGCCACCCCCAAGACCACAGCCAGTTACATGCAAGCAACAACGCAGCTAACCTGGCTAGTCTTGTGAGCGATCAAGCTAGCTAGCTAGTTAGCTAAGTAGTCTTGTTAGCTAGCTCGTTATCTTGTTATCTATGCTGGTTGTTAGCTTGCGTAACTAATATGTGTATAATTGTTAGGGACACCATGTTTTATGGATAATATTTACATTTACATAGTGGGTGAGCTCCATTCCTGACAGGCTCAATTTCAGCCTGAGAGTTTGATCAGATTCAATAGCAGCCTCAGAGGCTGATAAATCCGGATTCTGCCATGTATGCTGTTTATAGGTAAAGCTCATTGCAGGCATATTAGCAGTCAGTGCATAATGTTTATGATAAAGACTGGGTGTGCTCTATTCCTGGCATGCTGATCAGATTCAATAGCAGCCTCAGATGCTTATAAGTCATGATTATAGACCTTATAGGCTGTCTGCAAGGAGTTTTACATATGCAGTAGCCTACAAGGCAGCATCCGAACATCAGCCTCTGAGGTGTGAGTGTGTTTGAGATGTGTTTGAGATGTGAGTGTGTTTTCCGAATATTTCAGTCTCCGTGAATCTACTTCCAAAGCAAGCAAGATGAAGTGATTATGAAGGGTTATCATCATCTAATTTTCCATTCCCAACAACAGGACCCATGGATCTGTGTAGCATTTATGGGTCATATACAAAAGAGTACCTAAAATCCGTTTTTATAGACCCGATGACCAATCTGATCTAATCCTTGTGCCTAATATTTCCGCTGCCGTCTCGATCCCCTTTGTGTATGCACATATTGTGAGGGGGGATACTCCTGCAAGCAGAAACAAGCCGTCGATGCAGTCCTCGGAATTAGCACATCATTATTAACGGAGGGACCTTTGAAGATCCTGCATAAATGTCTAATTAGGTTTGGTAACCTTTAGGAAACTCAAGTGGATGCATACTAAGCAGATCGGGGGATCTTGTACTGCATTGTAAACTAAGCACTCAACATGTGGGGGAGCGCACTGACATTGAGGAGGTTCGTCCCCCTTGCCTTAAAGGGCATACAATTTAAGCCACATTACAAGCGTGTCGAAACTCATTGCCAAATTTCTGCCCAATTTATCGCGGTTTAACCATCCTCTGTATACACTTCGACAGGGACTGAAAATGTGAAAATAAACTGTGAGGATTTCTTGTCCTGCCCTTCAAGACGTTTGAATCATTATGCTGTACAAAGTGTGACAGGACTCGGGTGTCATTATGCATTCTTCACACACCAATGCTTGGCTGTGTTTGCACTGGAACCCTGCAGTCAAAAAGGTAAACATTTTCTGCAGAAGCTGTATCTCACATAGTCTAAATATACAACATGCTGTTGTCTAGATTCTTGTAGCAATGATTTATTTTGGTCAAATTGATTTATTGTCATGTATGTGAGTGTGTTCTGGCCATACAGAGAGGAAGATAGATGTTTTTAAGTGGCTACATTAGCTACGTTGAAGCTGGGACATTGACAACACCAATTACCACTCTAATGTAAATGAAATGTTAAGTTCAGTTTGAGTTTAGATTGAAGTGAGTGAAAATGTGATGGGTATTTAAAGAATGTCTGCTTTTAAAGAAGGTTATGGTTGTCAAAATGTGGCCCTGTACCCAGATATTTTTTCAGACTGTCCAAAAAGTTATCAAAATCAAGCTGCTCTCGTACGCACGCACACACACACACACACACACACACACACACACACACACACACACACACACACACACACACACACACACACACACACACACACACACACACACACACACACACACACACACACACACACACACACACACACACACACACACACACACACACACACACACACACACACACACACACACACACACACACACACACACACACACACACACAGATGCACGCGCGCACACATACACACACACACGAACACGCACGCATACACACAGCAGCTGTCAGTGCAGTGTGGAGAGGCTGCTAATGGAGGCTGACAGCTTGGCTGGCTGTTGCTTTATCAAAGTGCAGAGGAAATGCAGATCCATGTCCTGCAGGATGTGGGGAAATAGATACGTTTCCTAGTCCGTCGAATTTCAAATGCAGCTGCAGAGAGATCAGGCATTACTATCCCCACTGTATCTCTCACTGGGATATAAGTCTAAGGGGCCCTTTTTTACTCCTGAATAAAGCATGGTACCTTAGTCCATAGTAGCTTTTCATCGTTTTATTAAAAGTACAGTTATGTCAAGGTTTTTTCAACGGCGAGTTAACGTGTACTGTAAGTAGGCCAGCAATGTCACCGTAGCATGGGGCATGAATCAACATTTATCAAACCATTTTAATGATTGAAGAGTTCTAAGTATTAGGTTTCGTCTCTCATCTGCACAGCATATTCAGACAAAATGGATCAATCTATTGCTTGAACAAAGCACAAAATGTGTTTACTTGTACATCATGTTTTTCTTTTATATGGTCCAGAATGTCATTTGAAAGTATCTTGTATTCCCCCATCTGGCAGGCATACAGTGGCCTTTAAACAAGAGTCACACTGTCTTATTATGAGCTGTATTCAGGGAATGACAGGAAACAACAACAACAACAATTCAACAGTGCAATCCCTGCATCCTATCTCAGTTCAAACATACTATTAATATGTTATTACCACTTTATGCACATACACAGCAAGTGGAGTTGTTTTTATTTCATTTTGTTGGACGATGTTTACATAAAGCAGATAAGACATTAACTTTTGATCTATGTAAGTAAAAATAACGTGTATACACTAAAAACAAAGGGTTCTACATAGTGCCAAATAAGGGTTATCTGGCTTGTAACAATAGCAGAACCGTTTTTGGTGCTATATCAAACCTTTTCTTGAAGATTCTATAAAGAACCATGCCCATCTGGTTCTAAATGGAACCTGTATGGTGCTATAAATAACTCTTTCCCAAGGTTCTGTATAGAACCATTAAAAAACGGTTCTATACTGCACCAAAAAAGGGTTGTCCTATGGTTACAACCCTTTTTGGGGCTATATACATCACCTTTATGGAAAATGATAAATGTTCTTCATAGAACCAATCTCAAAGGTTCTTTGTAGAACCAGATGTTTTTGTTCTGGTTTTATAGCCAAATGATATTGTAAGAAATCCATAGGTTTTATTATGGTGTTAATTAACAAGTTGAATCAGGTGTGCTAGTTCTGGAACGGCTGTGGGTCCCTTAAGAGCGAATTGAGAACTACTGACTTAGTCAACATTCTCAAGAGGCACAAGGATATACATTAGTCTTTCGCATTCGGAAAGTATTCAGACCCCTTCACTTTTTGCAAATTCTTCCATGTTTTCCACATATTTTCACATTTTTCTTTCACATTTTGTTAAGTTACAGGCCCCACTAGAGATTTTGTGATTTTGTGTCTAAGAGTCCTTTAGGTGCCTTTTGGCAAACTCTAAGGGGGCTGTCATGTGCATTTTACTGAGGAGTGGCTCCCATCTGGCCACTCTACCATAAAGGCATGATTGGTGGAGTGCTGCAGAGATGGTTGTCCTTCTGGAAGGTTCTCCCATCTCCACAGAGGAACTCCGGAGCTCTGTCAGAGTGACCATCGGGTTCTTGGTCGCCTCCCTGACTAAGGGTCTTCTCCGCCATTTTTCTCAGTTTGGCCGGGCGTCCAGTTCTAGGATGAGTCTTTGTGCTTCCAATCTTCTTACATTTAAGAATGAGGGAGGCCACTGTGTTCTTGGGGACCTTCAATGCTGCAGAAATGTTTTGGTACCCTTCCCCAGATCTGTGCCTCGACACAGTCCTGTCTCGGCGCTCACTGACAGTTCCTTCGACCTCATGGCTTTGTTTTTGCTAAAAATCAAGTTGTAGAAACATCTCAAGGATGATCAATGGAAACAGGATGCACTTGAGCTCAATTTCGAGTCTCATAGCAAAGGGTCTGAATACTTATGGAAATAATGTGTTTCTGTTTTAATAATTTTTTTATAGATTTGCTAAATTTTCTAAAAACCTGTTTTCGCTTTGTCATTATGGGGTATTGTATGTAGATTGATGAAGGGGAAAAAGTAATTATATCCATTTTAAAACAAGGCTGTAACGTAACAAAATATGGAAAAGGTGAAGGTGTCTGAATACTTTCCAGATGCACTGTATAACATGTTAAACATAACACAACAAATTAGATAAACTGGAATGACATTCTCACTCTGAACAAAAATTGCTGTGAACAAACCATGCCCCAAAATATTCTAATGAGCCACATCCCCTACATTTTAATTATCACTAAAAGAGGAAAGAACACTTTTTTACCTCAAAGAACCATTGAAAGTCTCAAAGGGTTATTTGGGTCAGTTTAATTCCTTGTAGAACCATCACCCTTCCCAAAGAACCCTTATTATTTTGTGGTGTCCTATTAGTAATATAATATAAAATAATATTTTGTGAAAATTCCTTGTTACAGTGCATTTAAAAGTCAATCTACCCATTGTAGGGATTCTAAATAAGCTCAAAGAGTTAGGCTACTATCCAAGAAGCTGACGCCATCATCTCAACGCTATGTTCATGTTGATGCAGCTGAAGGTCTTTGGAGGCCAGTCATTTTCTGAGTGAACGGTCCCAGAAAGAGCTAATGATATGTTAATGTTGACTTTGAGACATTAGGGAGGCACAATGACAGCAATCCCAATTACCTCTAAGGGAAATACCTTTTGGGGGTTCGTCATGCAAATAAACTTAGTAAATACAAATAACGCGAGGGACGCCATCCTGGAAGGTAAGTCTCAAAGGTAGCTGACAAGATGTCAAGGAGCTGCAAATGAAAATACCCAATGGGCACAGACAATTCAATGTCTATTCCACGTTGGTTCAATGTAATTTCATTGAAATGAAGTGAAAACAATGTTTATTCAACCAGAGTGTGCCCAGTGGGAAGCAGCACAAAACATCATATGAGTGTACTTTACCTCAAGGGTTAACTTATGAAACTTCTCATTCACTGCACTGTATTTTCCTTTTATATAACAGCTGATGTTGTACATTTAAGACCTATTCTACATTTAAATCTTGATGTTTTCATGCTCTAATGGCATTGATTATTTTTTAACACACCGTATTCAGTACCTGTCCTTGGATTAATTGTTATAAATTAAGATGTACACAGCAAATTCTCCACTTTAAAAAACAAACAAATGAACACTGAGAGGTTTAACACAATAATATCCATATTTCATAAGGCCTTATTTGAGGCTCTAGTTTTATCCTAATACAGGGGCCTGAAACTCATACATATCACTTTGAACCAAAACCACACCCATAATTATCATATTTCCCAGCATGCACTAAACTAATCCAATATGTTACTTGGACTTGCACACATTACTGAAATGGTTGTTCCAGTTTAGATGCTTTAGGTAAAAATACTATGGTGTTTAAGGTGCCAAGCTTATGGTCATATTGCAGTAGTGTGTAGGAGGGAGATTCCTAGAAGTGTGCAGGATCAATGGTAAATGTTCTGTGTTTTGTGTGGGGGTGCCCATTGGGCTGGAGATTGGAGGGATCCAGTGAGAGAAATGCAGGTTGAGGTTACCAGGGTCAGAGTAGTACAGAAAGCGTTGTATGCTGAAGCAGTGTAGCGATTGGAAGTGGAAGATGGGTACAGGGTGAGGGAACCTGTGAGCAGGCAGAGACCAATGGAGATGGATGGGAAAAATATGTGCTTCAGTCAGGTGGGTTTATGTTGTTTATTTGTTTATTTATAGATTATTTTTTTAGGGGGGGTCAACTTTAATATTGCGGATAGATTGTGGCTTCCATCAATGTAATTGTCTGCATCATTTCTAATCCCCCATGTATTTTTGGGGTAAATATATCTATTTACACACACACACACGTATGTATGTATGTATGTATGTATGTATGTATGTATGTATGTATGTATGTATGTATGTATGTATGTATGTATGTATGTATGTATGTATGTATGTATGTATGTATGTATGTATGTATGTATGTATGTATGTATGTATGTATGTATGTATGTATGTATGTATGTATGTATGTATGTATGTATGTATACACATACATACAGTTTAAGTCGGAAGTTTACACTCAGCCAAATACATTTTAAGTCATGTTTTTCACAATTCCTGACATTTAATCCTATTAAAAATTCCCTGTTAGGATCACCACTTTATTTGAAGAATGTGAAATGTCAGAATAATAGTAAAGAGATCGATTTATTTCAGCTTTTATTTATTTCATCACATTCCCAGTGGGTCAGAAGTTTACATACACTCAATAGTATTTGGTAGCATTGCCTTTAAATGGTTTAACTTGGGTCAAACGTTTTGGGTAGCCTTCCACAAGCTTCCCACAATGAGTTGGGTGAATTTTGGCCCATTCCTCCTGACAGCTTGTGTAATTGAGTCAGGTTTCTAGGCCTCCTTGCTCGCACACGCTTTTTCAGTTCTGCCCACAAATGTTCTATAGGATTGAGGTCAGGGCTTTGTGATGGCCACTCCAATACCTTGACTTTGTCGTCCTTAAGCCATTTTGCCACAACTTTGCTTGGGGTCATTGTCCATTTGGAAGAACCATTTGCCACCAAGCTTCAAATTCCTGACTGATGTCTTGAGATGTTGCTTCAATATATCCACATAATTTCCTACCTCATGATGCCATCTATTTTGTGAAGTGCACCAGTCCCTCCTGCAGCAAAGCACCCCCACAACATGATGCTGCCACCCCTTGCCTAGTTAAATAAAGGTTAAAAATATATTTTTTAATTAAAATCTGTGTGGGTTGTGGACTGTGGTCCCCACCTGCAGAACCACTCCTTTATTGGGGGTGTCTTTCTAATTACCTATAATTTCCACCTGTTGTCTATTCCATTTGCACAACAGCATGTGACATTTATTGTCAATCAGTGTTGCTTCCTAAGTGGACAGTTTGATTTCACAGAAGTGTGATTGACTTGGAATTACATTGTGTTGTTTAAGTGTTCCCTTTATTTTTTTGAGCAGTGTATATTACAATGGATCATTCTTGAATAAGTTCCTCCATTTATATTTGTTATTCCTCTAAGTTGTGTTACTTAGCATTCATAGCCAAGGTTGTCAACTGTACTGCAGAAAATATAGGTTGTGGTGGCAGCTGCGGGGAAGTACTTGGGAGTGTGAGATTTTACTGAAGAAGAGTTGCAGGGTGTGATGAGTGGTATAGTTCCATCCTCCCAGACCGTTGGACTGGAGTATGATCAGATCAGGTTAAATAGTGAAATGGGGTGGTGGGTTGTTTAGTGATGGTTAATAGCTGGCAGGGTAATTTCCCCTTTTCCCAATTTTGTAATTACCGAGAATTTAAGCCGTGACTGGCCTCACAGTACAGTACAGTAGGATGCAGTGTAGGCACCTAAAAGATGCATTCCAAGACGCTAACACCATCCCAATGTCAAGTTTCCTCCGGCCTCTAGGTCACCAGGCTGCTCGTTATGGTTCACACCTGTCACCATCATTATGCACACCTGTGCGTCATCAGACTCACCTGGACTCCATCACTTCCTTGATTAGTTGCCCTATATATGTCACTCCCTTTGGTTTCTTCCCCAGGCGTCATTGTTTCTGTTTCTTGTCTATGCGTTGTTAAGGTTCTTGTTTTGGATTATGTTCTGTATATTTTATTAAAACACTCACTTGCTTCCTGACTCTCAGCGCACATCGTTATAGAATGAAGCCTCATCTAAGGGAAGCATCCGGGAGTGTGTTTTTTTTTTGGCTAGGTGGGAATGAAGCTGGGTCCGGGAGCCACTATAGGCTCTCATGCCTCAGCCGGATCGACAGGCTCCCCTGCCTCAGCTGGTAGGCTTTCATGCCTTTGGCTTTCATGCCTTTGCCGGCTCACCAGGCTCCCCTGCTTCCACGTCAGAATCACATGCCTCAACCGGATCGCCAGGCTCCCCTGCCTCAGCCGGTCTGTCAGGTTCCCGCGCATCAGCTGGGGTGACCGGTCCGCTCCTGATCCACAGGATCGTTCCTTGGGTTGGCGTCCTGCGACTGGAGCCGAACACGGCGGGGAGGGGGTACCGTCAGTTATACTTTCTCTTCGGCGCTCTAGGTTGTCATGCTCCTGCGTCTCAGCCGGATTGACTGGTTTCCTGCGCCTCTGCAGAGGTGACAGTCAGCTGCTGTTCCCCGGGATCGTCATTTTGGTCGGTGTCATGTGGCTGGAGCTGCAGGTCAGGGAGGGACTACTGTCATGTGTGCTCCCTCTCCGGCCTCTAGGTCACCAGGCTGCTCGTTATGGCGCACACCTGTCACTATTGTTACGCGCACCTGCTCATTGTCAGACTCACCTGGACTCCATCACTTCCTTGATTACCTGCCATATATATGTCACTCCCTGTGGTTCCTTTCCCCAGGCGTCATTGTTGCTGTTTCATGTGTGTGCGGTGTTCGAGGTTCTTGTTTTGTATTCCGTTAATTTTATTAAAACACTCACTCCCTAAACTTGCTTTCTGACTCTCAGCGCACATCGTTATACCCAAAGAATAAGAAAATACTTTATGTAGTCACACAGCTTAGTCTTCCACCCATGGCAGTCATTCTGAATATATGTGCGGTCCATAAAGAAATCTGAAAGTTGGATACACTGGCTGGGTTCAGAAAGGAATTAAACTTCACCTTGCAAGCCAGCATAATGTAACTTGCACTCCAGATGTTTTAGGCTATTGTATTACACACTCAGATGAAAAGGTATACATTTGTTCCTAAAGGGGTACAAATTCTTAGTGTAATGCCATCCTCTGTACCTTTAGTTAAAACTGCTAATTGTACCCCAGTTCATACCTCAGGCAACAGGCCTGGAAGTAGGGTTGTCAAATTCCCAGATTTTCCCCAAATCTTAGATGAAGGATGTCAAATTTCCTGTTTCTCTTTCCAGGAAAGCTCCAACCAAGCTTCCTGTAAAATCTGGGAAAGTTACCCAAATTCTGCAACACTACCTACAAGTCACATTACACCAGCTTGTAAAGTGATGTGTAATTTCTATTGAAATTCAGCCAGATCCAACAGTTTGAATTTTTATTCACCTGCAACCTGCATTCAGAATGACTGCCTGGGGTAGGAATATTGTCAGGACACTACATAACTGATTGGATTAGTTCAGAAAAATCTATGTTATTTTCTCTGTGTGGAATAAAATGTATCAATCTCATACACAAACAGATGTTGAAACAATAGCATCCTGGAAAATATGATAATAATAGGAATGGTTTTGGTTCAAAGCGCTGTGTATGATTATATATTTGCTTAGGATGTCACTTGGCGATGTCAATAGGACCAAAAATCGATGAATGCAACAACCATGTCTCTATCACAAAAATATACAGTCACGGGTGGTAACTCTTCTCAAAAGGCACTCTGGGAAATATTTGAATATGGCTTTAAACTAAGCAGTGTTAAATCACTCAAAAAACGTCTTACACTGAGAAGCAGTCTCAGCACTTAGAAAAGTGAAACAAGTTTACTTTAAACCAAGCATTATGTTTTACCCTGTAGTTGTTGCATATTACTCTACAGTAGAGCTACGCAAACACCACAATTGTGTTCCTTTGAACACTTTAAGAGTAAAATGTTGAACACTGCAACAGAGTTAAATATTTAACACTTTCAATGGTGGTATTTTAACACCAGTACAGTGGGACTCATATGTTTACTGAAAATAGTGTTCATTTTACACTTTCAGATCTAAATGTACACCATTGATTTTGCTGTGTGGAGGTGTCAACCGTGGGAGGAGAAACAGCAAAAGATTGAAATCTGCCATGGCAGGTTTTGAGTTCCCAAGAGTCCTACATGCTAAAACATGTATATGTTTCCATGTTAGCGTCTGTAAAGGAAATTCAGGCTCACCCTCAGAATGCCTACCCCCAGTCCTGTCTAGTGTATGTGGCATATGGCCATTGTGATGGAAGGAAAAAGGAAATGACAGGCCATTTGAAGATGCTCTAGACCCTACCCATGAATAATGCAGAGGGTGCATTGTGCAGGTACGAGGGAGCTGCAAAGTTTATCGGCCTCCGCT
The DNA here is from genome assembly GCF_021184085.1 of Oncorhynchus gorbuscha. Classification (NCBI taxonomy): domain Eukaryota; kingdom Metazoa; phylum Chordata; class Actinopteri; order Salmoniformes; family Salmonidae; genus Oncorhynchus; species Oncorhynchus gorbuscha. The sequence continues at coordinate 28,198,373 of NC_060179.1, read as the reverse complement.
GTCTCCCAGGGAGAGAGCGAGACAGCACCACTGCAGGGAGATTAGGCTGACATAGAGCTGGGCACCTGGTCAAACTCAATTAAATAGTACCAGGATAATTCCTCCTTTTCATTGTTCCCAACAGTTTTATTATAGAAATACAGTACACTCCTGATGTGGCACCACTTTGAAATAACTAAATTAAGCCACTGGTTAACCGATAAATGATGGAGTCACTGGGCTGTTTTTCCTGAGGAATGAGAAACTGTTATCTATTTCAGAAATACATTTAATAAATAACTAAATAGATTATGAAACATTGGAAGGACCCGTCTCTAAAATCAGGTCCAAAAGTACAGAAAGTGTTCATTGATGAGTGCTAGTTCAAGTTTTGAGTGGGAAAGTACTGTGACATACTCACTCATTCTGACAATCCGTGTGGCTCATATCGCAGCATAAAATGTTCTCTACAACTACTGTACTGTATCATAAAAAAATTCACGTGTTCAGTCCCTGCTTTGTAGATGGCGTAAAACATACATAGATGAGAAACTTTTAGTTCAAAAACAGAAATGCTGTGTGTAATAGAATGGTGGAAAGGACTCCCATACATAAGCTAGCTGGAGAAGTCTGGCCTGCTTAAGATAGTGAGCCATTGTTATCAGCGTGCCGTTTTTGTGTACAAACAGACAGCGCAAATAGACAAGACATTTCAACTTGAATCTCCCACCTTTGGATGTGTGCTTCATTAGCCTTGTTCCACCAAATCGGTTCTCCAAGTCTTTGGTGGACCAATGAGTCCTACAGTCCCTCTCCATGGCAGGCAGCATTCTAAAATAGATCACGTTGATTGAATGGAGGTTCCATGTTGCGTGTAACTGTTTTCCATGTCAACATGATAAGCAAACATGCCACCCACACATCCCCATCCCAAGCTTGGCTAATGATGATAAACATATGATTATGGCTCATTAATACTGATGTTGCTTTGACATGTTTTTGCCCATCTAGAAGTGTTCCCACTTATTGTCTTCTCATTACTCCTATTCCTCACTAGTGTAGTTGCCATGCGAATGCAAAAAGAAAAGGAAAAAAAAATGCTCTTCTTCTCAAGACATGGTGCTTGTATAGTGTACTAGCTTATTCTCCTACTAGCTATTATCCCTGCATTTCTACTAAGTATCATAAAGTAAAAATAAAGTCATCTACTTTCTGTGGAAAAATACGTTGTATGTGAGTGGTGTCGAATCAGATAAATGGAGAAATTCCGATCAACATTCCTGAAAATGTCTGGTATTTTGCTTTCCATTTGTTTCTGAATTATGACAATGAAACAGTTGGAGTTTATGCTTCATTTGATATTCCTGCTCTAAGGGTGGTAGTTTTGGAGTCAACATTAATTATTACACGTTTGTTTGCTATCTGCACACAACATAATCAAATGTAGGTAAATATTGGACAGAACACAAGTTGGGTTATTTTGACCCAGCCAGTTGGGTCACAAACAGCCCATTGTTTTATTTAAAGGCCCCGAACCGTCATTCTGATTACAATGTAAAATAGCCTTTTGAATGACTGAAATATCACCTGAAATATGTTTTTGGGGATAGAAATGCTCAAAATGTTGGAAAATGACTTTTTCTCTCATGGCTAACTACCAAGACGTTTGAGAAGACGGGCTGAGTTGGCGGAGAGCTTATATTAATTTGCTTGCCTTGACTGACAGCTCTTTGAAACGCCTATGTCAAGAAACATTTGGATGCAGTGAGCAGTGTTGCAGTAAAATCAACTCATACAAAGTCAGTGATACACAAAACACACCTTTTCATATACATCTCCCTTTCAGCATGTCTGTTGTGATACGGTTCACAGCCGCACTGACGGATGTGTTGATATGACAACTGCATCAGAGTTTTGAGCGACCCATCCACACCTTTTTGTTCCATGTTGGCTGAAAACCTATTGTAGCTAGCCAGTAACTAGCTAACACCAAACACAGATGAAAGGGGAGACATATCCATATCTTTGCCATCGACGAATAGTGTAAACATTTAATTATATTTGCCGACAACTTAAAGTCAAATTTTGGCACCAGTAGAGATGCTATCTATCTATATAAACCACGCCCCTCTGCAAACACGCCTTGTCCGATGTTGGTTAATAATAGGTGGTACTTATTTAAATTAGATAAGACAATATCATGTTACCATTGGTGCATTAAAATGAGAGTTAGGGTGATGTCACCCTTTCCGCCTAATATTCCCGCCTCCTGAATCCAAGTGTTTGACATGGGGGAGGGGATCAGTAACTTTATGATCAAACTTTTTCAACGTAGAAGCAACAGTCATTTTTCAAACTTTGGTCATCACATTTGACTGTTCATGACCTTTAAGTTGGGTTAGTTGATGCTGGGTTATTGAGCTATGATCCACCAGGTCAGATCAGAAGACTGGAGGCATGGCTTAGTAGATCTATAGCTTTCAGATAGTTATTTTTGGCCACCCCTGATAGTAAATGTAATTCCGGTTAGTGCCAGTGTTGAGGCACGTTAAAGGGCCGTTATGGAACCAGCTGCGGGGCGAGTGGAGCTTGTATTCGTTCAGGGACATTTCAAGTTTTGGTCAGCCTACTGGCAAGGCTGCTGGTGTGGGGCAAGATAGTGGACAGGAAAACATTTACTGATGTGAAATGTATTATAAGTAAATATGGAATGAAGGAAGGGCTGATGAAGGAGAAGGTGGACAGGAAAAAAGGAGAAAAGTGGAACATTATTTGAGTAAATATGGAATGGTGAATCATGCTGTGATGACCGCCACGTTTGAGTCTCATCCTGATGATGACAAAGAGGATTCTGGCCCGGTGGGAGTAAGAGCTTTGGAGAGAATGGATCCTTGCCTCCTGGCAGATCCGTATGTGGTGTCAGGTTGGGTGGAGAAGAGGTTGAGGAATGTTGGGTAGGTGAAAGTAACTTGAGGTGGAATCGTGTTGATTTTTGCTATTTCTGCCATCCAGAGGGAACGTGCGCTCCACACCACTTGATTGGGTACAAAAACTGTGACTTGCTTTTCTCTCCAGAGCAGGGTGTAGTTGAAAGCAGGGATAACTGGAGTGGTGTTAAGTGTTGAGGTTCAACTCAAGTTGAAGATGGGTCTGCGTCGTTTGGTGATGAAACAGAGAAGACACTGTGTGTACTACTGAGTTACCCGATAAAGTAAAGTTAAGATGTGTCAGTTATCCCGTGAGAGCTTTTGTCCCTAATCCATTATGGCATTTTAGGTGTCAAGTTTATGGTCATGTGGCAGCAGTGTGTGGAGGTAGATTCCTTCACGTGACAAGTGTGACAAAGGAATGTGTAGTATCAGTGGAACAAGTTGTGTGTAAACTGTAGGGGTACTCATGGTGCTGGAGTTCAGAGGTGTCCAGTGAGCAACGTTGAGGTTGCTGCTAGGATCGGAGTAGTGCAGAAGGTGTCATATTCTGAGGCAGTGAAGAAGGTAGATGAAGAATGTGGGTCAGGGGTGAGGGATCCTAAGAGGATCCCTGTGAGTAGGCCAAGGCTAATAGAGAGTGATAGGAATAACGTGCTTCAGTACCTTTTTTGTGGAGGGGCATTCATGGCCATGATTGTACCACAGGAATGGAACGTAGAAGATAGAGGATAGAGGATAGATGTTGTGGTGGCAGCTGCAAAGAAGTACTTGGGTGTACGAGATTTTACTGCAGGAGAGTTACAAGACGTTTTAGCGATAGTGTCCCGTCCTCCCAGGCTGAAGGCATGAAGTAGGATCAGAAAGGGCCAGAGTAGTGGAATAGTGGTGAGGTTTTAATGGGTGCAGGTTTAGTTAGTAGGGCAATTTCTTTCACAAAGTTTGACGAATTCATATTACAGAATAGTAGGCTGATACACAGTCCATATAGTAGGTGGCTGCAAGCACCTATAACATTTGTTTGCTGACCACCATAATACCAAAGAAGAAGAACATACACGTATGTTTGGGTTAAGTACTGACACTTTTGTAGCTTTAATAAGGCTTACACAAGAGCAGTATTGTAAAGTACTTAACTAAAAAGTACAGTTTTTTGGGGGGTAACTGTACCCAACTGCCTCTGATCTGGTAGAATCACTAAACACAAATGCTTTGTTTGTAAATTATGTCTGAGTGTTAGTCTGGCCCTGGCGATCCATCATTAAAATATATATTTTTAATTGTGCCACCTGATATGCTTAAAATAAGGAATTGAAATGTTAATACTTTTACTTTTTAGCAATTACATGTACTTTTAATACTTAAGTATATTTCAAACCAAGCACTTTTAGACTTTTACTCAAGTAGTATTTTCTATTAAGGTATCTTTACTTTTACTCAAGTATGACAATTGAGTACTTATTCCACCACTGCACAAGAGAATCAAAATACACTACATGACCAAAGGTATGTGGACACCTGCTCGTCGAACATCTCATTCAAAAATCATGGGCATTTATATGGAGTTGGTCCCTGCTTTGCATCTGTTACAGCCTCCACTCTTCTGGGAAGTCTTTCCACTAGATGTTGGAACATTGCTGTGGGGACTTACACTCAGCCGCAAGAGAATTGGTGAGGTCGGGCACTGCTGTTGGGCGATTAGGCCTGGCTCTCACTCGGCATTCCAATTCATCCCAAAGATGCTTCAATGGGCTTGAGGTCAAGGCTTTGTGCAGGCCAATCATGTTCTTCCACACCAATCTCGACAAACCATTTCTGCATGGACCTCGCTTTGTGAACGGGGGCATTGTAATGCTTAAACAGGAAAGGGCCTTCCCCAAACTGTTGCCACAATGTTGGAGGCATGGAATCATCTAGAATGTCATTGAATGCTGTAGAATTAACCTCTTGAACCTCTGGGGGCAATATTTCATTTTTGGTTGAAAAACGTTCCAGTTTTAAAGAAGATATTTTGTCACGAAAAGATGCTCAACTATGCATATAATTGACAGCTTTGGAAAGAAAACACTGATGTTTCCAAAACTGCAAAGATATTGTCTGTGAGTGCCACAGAACTAATGCTACAGGCGAAACCAAGATGAAATTTCATACAGGAAGTGGGCCAGATTTGGAATGCGCTGTGTTCCAATGTCTCCTTATATGGCTGTGAATGTGCAAGGAATGAGCCTACACTTTCTGTCGTTTCCCCAAGGTGTCTGCAGCATTGTGACGTATTTGTAGGCATATCATTGGAAAATTGACCATAAGAGACTACATTTACCAGGTGTCCGCTCTGTGTCCTCCGTCGAAACTGTTCAGAGGAGAAACCAAACTGCCACGAGTGATTTATCATCAAATAGATATGTGAAAAACACCTTGAGTATTGATTCTAAACAACGTTTGCCATGTTTCTGTCGATATTATGGAGTTAATTTGGAAAAAAGTTTGCCGTTGTAATGATTGAATCTTCGGGGGTTTATCTTAGCCAAACGTGATGAACAAAACGGAGCGATTTCTCCTACACAAATAATATTTTTGGAAAAACTGAACATTTGCTATCTAACTGAGAGTCTCCTCATTGGAAACATCCGAAGTTCTTCAAAGGTAAATGATTTTATTTGAATGCTTTTCTTGTTTTTTGTGATAATTTTGCCTGCTGAATGCTAGGCTTAATGCTATGCTAGCTATCAATACTCTTACACAAATGCTTGTGTAGCTATGGTTGAAAAGCATTTTTTGAAAATCTGAGATGACAGTGTTGTTAACAAAAGGCTAAGCTTGTGAGCCAATATATTTATTTCATTTCATTTGCGATTTTCATGAATAGTTAACGTTGCGTTATGGTAATGAGCTTGAGGCTATAATTACGCTCCCGGATACGGGATTGCTCGTCGCATCAGGTTAAGATTTCCTTTCACTGTAACTAAGGAGCCTAGCCCAAACCATGAAAAACAGACACAAACCATTATACCTCCTCCACCAAACGGCATTGGGGCAGGTAGCATTCTCTTGCCATCCGCCAAACCCAGATTCTTCCGTCGAACTTCCAGATGGCATGATAATTGAGCCAAAGGAGATGGCTGCCGTTTTAGGATCCCGTAATCAATTGTGCTATTGTGTAGGTTTTTTCGCGTTATTTGTAACTTATTTGTAAACTAGACCCACTCTAATTTGCATCCTGCCACAACAGATCCACAGATGATGCAATCTCTATTGCACTCAACATTGACCTTTCCCACCTGGACAAAAGGAACACCTATGTGAGAATGCTATTAATTGACAACAGCTCAGTGTTAAACACCATAGTGTCCTCAAAGCTCATCACTAAGCTAAGGATCCTGTGTCCAAACACCTCCCTCTGCAACTGGATCCTGGACTTCCTGACGGGCCGCCCCCAGGTGGCAAGGGTAGGTAACAACACATCTGCCACATTGATCCTCAACACGGGGGCCCCTCAAGGGTGCGTGCCCAGTCCCCTATTTAACTCCCTGTTCACTCATGACTGCATAGCCAGGCATGACTCCAACACCATCATCAAGTTTGCAGAAGACACAACAGTGGTAGACCTGATCACCGACATTTACATTACATTACATTTACATGATGAGACAGCCTATAGGGAGGAGGTCAGAGACTTGGCCGTGTGGTGCCAGGACAACAACCTCTCCCTCAACGTGATCAAGACAAAGGAGATGATTGTGAATTACAGGAATAGGAGGACCGAGCACTCCCCCATTCTCATCGATGGGGCTGCAGTGGAGCAGGTTGAGAACTTCAAGTTCATGGTGTCCACATCACCAACAAACTATCATGGTCCAAACACACCATGACAGTTGTGAAGAGGGCACGACAAAGCCTGTTCCCCCTCAGGAGACTGAAAAGATTTGGCATGGGTCCTCAGATCCTCAAAAGGTTCTACAGCTGCACCATGGAGAGCATGGTTGCATCACTGCCTGGAATGGCAACTGCTCGGCCTCCAACCGCAAGGCACTACAAAGGGTAGTATATACGGACCAGTACATCACTGGGGCCAAGCTTCCTTCCATCCAGGACCTCTCTCTATACCAGGGGGTGTCAGAGGAAGGCCCTAAACATTGTCATAGACTCCAGACACCCTAGTCATAGACTGTTCTTTCCGCTATTGCACGTCAAGCGGTACCAGAGCACCAAGTCTAGTTCAAAAAGGCTTCTTAACAGATTCTACTGTTAAGAAGCTGCTGCAGTTTAATTATTTGTTCCTTTAATTTTCTATTTTCTATTTTTACTTATGTATTTTTTAGTTAACACTTATTGTAATTTTTTCACTTAAAACTTCTTAAAACATTGTTGGTTGAGCGCTTATAAGTAAGCATTTCACTATAATGTCTACACCTGTTGTATTCGGCTGTCACGACTAGTCAAGGTGGGTGGAATCAGGCGCAGAGAGCAAATAATGAATAGAGGTTTATTCTCCGGTGAACAACAAACACGGACAACCCAAAATACAAACAGGGTGAAAAACCGGAGAAATAAAACACAAAAACACCGACAGCCGAAACGAAATGACAAAAACAAACAAACCCGCACAAAACAAGGGCGGGACAACCTACATTATATACAGATACTAATTAACTAACACACAGGTGAAAACAATTAGACAAAACCAACAGATAACCGAAAAAGGGATCGGTAGTGGCTAATAGGACGGTGACGACGACCGCCGAGCACAGCCTGAACGGGCAGGAGAGCCAACCTCGGCGGAAGTCGTGACATCGGCGCATGTGACAAATACAATTTAATTTGATTTGAGATGGTGCAGTGTGATTCATTACTCCAGAGAACGCGTTTCCACTGCTCTAGAGTCCAGGCTGATTGGTGGTGGTGCTTGTGCTTCCTATCACTCAGAAGTTATGTAGCAAGCTAAGGAGACAACAATGCCTGCCATGGACGATTCCCAATTGCTTTGAATGTTCAAAATCATAGGGTAAAGCCTCAAAGGATAACATTATCCAATTTTCAAAACGAGTCCTGTCAACAGAGTAGCTAGCAAGCAACAAGATATGTGGAATAACAGTCAAAAACTACTTGAGGGAAAAAAATCTGAAAATAAATCAGATTTGAATGTTCAGACACAAGTCACATGGCCAGGAATCAGATTTGTATCTGACTTCAAACCACATACCAAGCTGATTCTATGCGCTTTTTGGCTGTTCAGACTGCAGGAAAAAGAACCGATTCAAATCAGATATGCAAATAAATAGGGTTTGAGTCACTATAAACTGCCAATCTGAACAAGGCTAAAGTTACTGGTTCCCTCCTCCATGTCAAACACTTGGATTCAGTAGGCGGGAATATTTATTTTTGTATCAAAATGCATTTTTTTTTGTCAGGAATGCCTTCTGGAACACATTAACTTTCATGTGCCTTAATAACAAGCTTGTATGCCATCTGTAAATATGAATAAATTGTTAAATTACAATCCTAATTAATTTTGCCACGGACAAAGGGAGGAACCTTCCTCGAGCCATGATTGGCTGAGATAATGAATGGGCTGGACATGCCGGGAGATGAGTTTGGATTCATCTGCCATTTAGCGTGCTTCTGTCTATAACGTGAGCTGCTCAGTATGTGTTGACTGTCCTTTCTACCACACCGTTTTTGAAAGATATTACGTTAAGCCATCGTCAACTACAAAAGTTTTGCTACTTTCCTCAACAACATTGATGCCCTGAATTTAACAGGCCCTATCGACAGATCAGTTGGAAAAAGTGATGGGCTACCTTCTGCACACGTCACGGTCAACCGGAGTTTAGATCAATTTAGATGAGTGTGTCGGGTAAGCGTCATCTAATAGTGATAACATATTTATACAATATTTTTATCTGGACACTCTGTTTTTTATATTGTTACTATGGAAGTAACCACTTCACTGTACAAGTACTGTTTACACCTTCTGTGTCCTGTGCATTTGACAAATAAATGTAGATTTAATTTAGTATAGTATGACCTCACATGTGAATCCTTGGTTGGGCAAAGAGATGGGTGGGGCTAAGGCTTAAGAGGGTGTGAACGATGCTGAATGGCTGTAGACAAAGAAGAGCTCTCCAGTAGGTGTAACAGAATATTTAAGGCCATTTTCTCAAAAGTGGGGTTACAAGTTTATCATCTTTCCAAGCAGAATTACTTTGCCATTGTTCCCCAACTGCAGTGTATTATATACCATTTTCTAGCTGTCGATCTCTACTTTTATCCAATGTACTAAACACAATTTCAAATTTTGCTACATAAGACCGAATCGAGGCGGTCGGTCACGTATGTGAAAAGGGCATCTTTCTATGTTTTGTAGTAAAAAATATAAAGGACTCTATTCAATATGCATCGAGGAAGTTCAGCTTTACAGTGTGATTGAAAATGAAAGGCAATGACCCCGCTTTAGTGGAGAATGCATTCACGGGAAAAGCTGCATACGTCGGCTCAATTGGAAATGATGTTTACCTTTCTGTCGCAGAATGATGATGACATCAAAAGTTAAAACAATGATTTTTCAAGCACTTTGAGATTCATGGTGACATCGGGAGCAAGAAAAATACCCTCCCTCTGGATAAAAACTTGTTGCAGGTTTTGAAAATCCATCAATCAAATGTATTTATAAAGCTCTTTATACATCAGCAGTTGTCACAAAGTGCTTATACGGAAACCCAGCCGAAAACCCCAAAGATCCCAAAGAGCTAGCAATACAGATGTAGAAGTATGGTGGCTAGGAAAAGGTCTCTAGAAAGGCAGGGACCTAGCAAGAAACTTAGAGAGGAACTTGGCTGTGCCGGGTAGAGATTATAAGGGCCATTAAGGCTGGATCAAAATCCCTGTTTTTTACTTTTACTTCTTAAAAAAAAACTTTGTTCTCATCTTTTCAACCACAGATAATAGAAATGCTCCGTTTTCACATATATACACACTGGGATGGTGCTGGAGAGAGTGGATTTGAGGTTGAACAGTGGTGAAATGACCCTTTAACTAATAGAATGTAACGAAGTTCGTCTGTTGTTTGAAGAGAGTCAGACCGAAATGCAGCATGTAGGTTACTCATGACTTTTAATGAAGATAATGCGGTACATGAAATAACTGAAGAAGAAAACAACAAACGAGTGAAACTAATTACAGCCTATCTGGTGACTAACACAGAGACAGGTACAATCACCCACGAAATACAACGCGCACTCAGGCTACCTAAATACGGTTCCCAATCCGAGACAACGAGAATCAGCTGACTCCAATTAGGAATCGCCTCAGGCAGCCAAGCCTAACTAGACACACTCCTAATAATACACACTCCCAATTAATACAAACCCCAATACGAAATACAACATATAAACCCATGTCACCCCCTGGCCTACCCAAACATATAACAAAAACACAAGATACAATGACCAAGGCGTGACAGAACCCCCCCCTAAGGTGCGGACTCCGGGACGCACCTCAAGAGCATAGGGAGGGTCCGGGTGGGCGTCTGTCCATGGTGGCGGTTCTGGCTCGGGACGTGGACCCCACTCCATAAATGTCCTAGTTCCTCCCCTTCGCGTCCTAGGATAATCCACCTTCTCCGCCGACCATGGCCTAATAGTCCTCACCCTGATCCCCACATAACTGAGGGGCAGCTCGGGACCGAGGGGCAGCTCGGGACAGAGGGGCAGCTCGGGACAGAGGGGCAGCTCGGGACAGAGGGGCAGCTCGGGACAGAGGGGCAACTCGGGACAGAGGGGCATCTCAGGACAGAGGGGCATCTCAGGACAGAGGGGCATCTCAGGACAGAGGGGCATCTCAGGACAGCAGGGCAGCTCAAGACAGAGGGGCATCTCAGGACGGGAGGGGCAGCCCGGGACAGAGGAGCAGCCCGGGACCGAAGCAGCCCGGTACTGAGGGGAAGCCCGGTACTGAGAGGGAGCCCAGTACAGAGAGGAAGCCTAGTACTGAGAGGAAGCTCAGTACTGAGAGGGAGCCCAGTACAGAGAGGAAGCCTAGTACTGAAAGGAAGCTCAGTACTGAGAGGAAGCTCAGGCAGGTGGTAGGCTCCGGTAAATCCTGGCTGGCTGGTGGACCTGGATGATTCATTTACATTTACATTTAAGTCATTTAGCAGACGCTCTTATCCAGAGCGACTTACAAATTGGTGCATTCACCTTATGACATCCAGTGGAACAGCCACTTTACAATAGTGCATCTAAATATTTTAAGGGGGGGTGAGAAGGATTACTTTATCCTATCCTAAGTATTCCTTAAAGAGGTGGGGTTTCAGGTGTCTCCGGAAGGTGGTGATTGACTCCGCTGTCCTGGCGTCGTGAGGGAGTTTGTTCCACCATTGGGGAGCCAGAGCAGCGAACAGTTTTGACTGGGCTGAGCGGGAACTGTACTTCCTCAGTGGTAGGGAGGCGAGCAGGCCAGAGGTGGATGAATGCAGTGCCCTTATTTGGGTGTAGGGCCTGATCAGAGCCTGGAGGTACTGAGGTGCCGTTCCCCTCACAGCTCCGTAGGCAAGCACCATGGTCTTGTAGCGGGTGCGAGCTTCAACTGGAAGCCAGTGGAGAGAGCGGAGGAGCGGGGTGACGTGAGAGAACTTGGGAAGGTTGAACACTAGACGGGCTGCGGCGTTCTGGATGAGTTGTAGGGGTTTAATGGCACAGGCAGGGAGCCCAGCCAACAGCGAGTTGCAGTAATCCAGACGGGAGATGATAAATGCCTGGATTAGGACCTGCGCCGCTTCCTGTGTGAGGCAGGGTCGTACTCTGCGGATGTTGTAGAGCATGAACCTACAGGAACGGGCCACCGCCTTGATGTTAGTTGAGAACGACAGGGTGTTGTCCAGGATCACGCCAAGGTTCTTAGCGCTCTGGGAGGAGGACACAATGGAGTTGTCAACCGTGATGGCGAGATCATGGAACGGGCAGTCCTTCCCCGGGAGGAAGAGCAGCTCCGTCTTGCCGAAGTTCAGCTTGAGGTGGTGATCCGTCATCCACACTGATATGTCTGCCAGACATGCAGAGATGCGATTCGCCACCTGGTCATCAGAAGGGGAAAGGAGAAGATTAATTGTGTGTCGTCAGCATAGCAATGATAGGAGAGACCATGTGAGGTTATGACAGAGCCAAGTGACTTGGTGTATAGCGAGAATAGGAGAGGGCCTAGAACAGAGCCCTGGGGGACACCAGTGGTGAGAGCGCGTGGTGAGGAGACAGATTCTCGCCACGCCACCTGGTAGGAGCGACCTGTCAGGTAGGACGCAATCCAAGCGTGGGCCGCGCCGGAGATGCCCAACTCGGAGAGGGTGGAGAGGAGGATCTGATGGTTCACAGTATCGAAGGCAGCCGATAGGTCTAGAAGGATGAGAGCAGAGGAGAGAGAGTTAGCTTTAGCGGTGCGGAGCGCCTCCGTGATACAGAGAAGAGCAGTCTCAGTTGAATGACTAGTCTTGAAACCTGACTGATTTGGATCAAGAAGGTCATTCTGAGAGAGATAGCGGGAGAGCTGACCAAGGACGGCACGTTCAAGAGTTTTGGAGAGAAAAGACAGAAGGGATACTGGTCTGTAGTTGTTAACATCGGAGGAATCGAGTGTAGGTTTTTTCAGAAGGGGTGCAACTCTCGCTCTCTTGAAGACGGAAGGGACGTAGCCAGCGGTCAGGGATAAGTTGATGAGCGAGGTGAGGTAAGGGAGAAGGTCTCCGGAAATGGTCTGGAGAAGAGAGGAGGGGATAGGGTCGAGCGGGCAGGTTGTTGGGCGGCCGGCCGTCACAAGACGCGAGATTTCATCTGGAGAGAGAGGGGAGAAAGAGGTCAGAGCACAGAGTAGGGCAGTGTGAGCAGAACCAGCGGTGTCGTTTGACTTAGCAAACGAGGATCGGATGTCGTCGACCTTCTTTTCAAAATGGTTGACGAAGTCATCTGCAGAGAGGGGGGGGGGGAGGATTCAGGAGGGAGGAGAAGGTGGCAAAGAGCTTCCTAGGGTTAGAGGCAGATGCTTGGAATTTAGAGTGGTAGAAAGTGGCCTTAGCAGCAGAGACAGAGGAGGAAAATGTAGAGAGGAGGGAGCGAAAGGATGCCAGGTCCGCAGGGAGGCGAGTTTTCCTCCATTTCCGCTCGGCTGCCCGGAGCCCTGTTCTGTGAGCTCTTCAGATTCAGGTTGTCTGGCCGATCTAGAAGATCTTGGCAGACTGGCACTTCTGGCGGATCCTGGCAGACTGGCACTTCTGGTGGATCCTGGCAGACTGGTGACGCTGGGCCGACTGGCGGCGCTGGGCAGACAGGAGACTCCTGCAGCGCAGGAGAGGAGAAAGGCTCTGGCTGCGCTGAACAGGCGGGAGACTCCAACAGCGCAGGAGAGTAGAAAAGCTCTGGCTGCGCTAAACATGCGAGGCGCACTGGACGCGCAGGGCCGACTGGGAGCACTGGTGGCGCTGGACAGACAGGAGACTCCGGCAGCGCAGGAGAGGAGAAAGGCTCTGGCTGCGCTGAACAGGCGGGAGACTCCAACAGTGCAGGAGAGGAGAAAAGCACTGGCTGTGCTGAACAGGCGAGGTGCACTGGACGCGCTGGGCCGACTGGTAGCACTGGTGGCGCTGGACAGACAGGAGACTCCGGCAGCGCAGGAGAGGAAAAAGGCTCTGGCTGCGCTAAACAGGCTGGAGACTCCGATAGCACAGGAGGAGAGAAAAGCACTGGCTGTGCTGAACAGGCGAGGCGCACTGGAGGCCTGGTGCGTGGTGCTGGAACTGGTGGTACTGGCGCGAGGACACGCTCAGGAAGCCTGGTGCGGGGAGCTGCTACCGGAGGACTGGTGTGTAGAGGTGGATCTGGATAGACCGGACCGTGCAGGCGCACTGGAGCTCTTGAGCACCGAGCCTGCCCAAGCTTACCTGGCTCGATGCCCACTCTAGCCCGGCAAATAGGAAGGTCTGGTATGTGTCGCAGCTGGCTCTGCACCCGCACTGGAAACACTGTGCGCTCCATAGCATAACACGGTGCCTGCCCGGTCTCTCTAGCCCAACGGTGAGCACAGGGAGTATGCGCAGGTTTCCTACTTGGCATAACTATTCTCCCTTTTAGCCCCCCCAATACTTTTTTTGGGGTGACTTTCCGGTTTCCAACCGCGTCGCCGTGCTGCCTCCTCATACTTGCGCCTCTCCGCTTTAGCTGCTTCTATTTTCTCCTTGGGACGGCGATATTCTCCCGGCTGCGCCCAGGGTCCTTTACCGTCTAATTCCTCCTCCCATGTCCAAATCTCCAAATGATGCAGTCTCTCCCATTGCAACTGCTCTTCACGATTAACAGGGAGAGTAGGCTCAGGTCTCCTGACTCAGCCACTCTATCTCTGCGCTTTCCCCGTTACCTTCGGTTTTCGCTCTGTATAGCAATGCTTTCCTTCTCGATTCCATACGTGTATAGCCCTCTTCGCATTGCTGTAGGGAATCCCAGGCGGGCTCCTGCACTCGCTCTGGGTCGGCCGCCCACCTGTCGATTTCTTCCCACGTCGTATAATCCCTGCTTCTGCCGTCCATAACGTCCTCTTTTAGATCCTGCCAGTTCACACGCTGCTCGGTCTGTGAATGGTGGTGGGTGATTCTGTAACGAAGTTCGTCTGTTGTTTGAAGAGAGTCAGACCGAAATGCAGCGTGTAGGTTACTCATGACTTTTAATGAAGATAGAAGGCTTCTAATTTCTCCTGCTGGCCTGCTCCCGTCTTTAGTACCCTCTCAACACAACTCTGTGATGTCATTATATCCTCACGTGCTACAAGGCCTCATGTTACATGGAAATTCATGTTTCGATAATGGGTCAAAATTGAATTCTTTTGAAGTTTCTTATTCTATTTAAATTCTTGTAGAATCATTTCAAATGATTTCTACTTTCTTCTACGTCTTTGGTCTACTTTTGGAATCCTCTAATACCCGGGGCGCCCAAGGAGTAAGCTGTTGCACTCACGCCTCACAAGATAATTATTTATATTGTGCAGGTCTGGGATCAGTCTAATTTGGGTGGAACCGTACACAGCCCTCAGGCTTGACATTATTCTCGCTGAATGCCCGGGCACTGTGAGAGGCATTGAGAGAAACAGAGAATAAAACATAGTGCTGCAAGGCCCTTTGATCCTAGTTTCCCCCATTTTCTCTTGTTCAAAGGACCAGCAGCGAGGGGAGAAAAGTCACAGTCGAGGCGGAGGCTGTCTCCCTGCTAACACAGAGCACCCTGGGATGGATGGCCAGAGGTCTAGGTGGAAAGTTTTGTCTGTGAAAAAGGGAAGAAAAATAGAAGACTTCAGTTATGAAGTTTTGTTTCACGCTGGTGTAACGGTTTTCCTCCTCTTCTGACGAGGAGTAGGAAGGATCGGACCAATATGCAGCGTGGTAAGTGTTCGTCATTTTATTAAACTGAACAACACAATACAAAGTAAACAAAAAGAACAACAGAAACAGTTCCGTCTGGTAACTAGTACAAAGACAGAAAACAACGACCCACAAATCATAGTGGGAAAACAGGCTGCCTAAGTCTGGTTCTCAATCAGAGACAACGATTGACAGCTGCCTCTGATTGGGAACCATACCAAGCCAAAACCAGAAATACAAGACATAGAACAAAAACATAGAATGCCCACCCCAACTCACGCCCTGACCAAACTGAAATAGAGACATAAAAAGGAACTAAGGTCAGGACGTGGCAGCTGGGTAAACTTGGAAATCAATATTCACTGGTTTACATTGATTGATTGGTTGATTGATTGATTGAATTTATTAGACAATTAAGAACATATATAAACCATAAGGGCGCTCCAACCAGTAACGCCTCCACATACAATTTAAGAAAACCATCAAGGATAACACAATAAAGCATAAAAACTTATTTCCATTGTGGTCCTTTTGAAGAGGGAAGGGGGAATGCAGCAAAATTAGGTAGCAATGGTAGTGACAACAGACATGACAGACAAAATTGTTGTTTTATTCAAAACAAGAGATAATTAGTACAATTCCCTTTCCTTATAAACAACTGTGGACAGGTACATCTCCCTTGTCTCACATACTCTTAATATATAAACCAATCCCTAATATATATATACTGGACAATCACAATATGATTAACAACAGGTTTCAAAAGGCAGTCCATATGCTATCCCGGGCATATTGCTTCTTCCTATGATTTGGGATCAATCAGCCAATGAAGAAGAAGAAAATTGATTACTTTAAAATGGAGATAGACTCAATGGTAGTGCCCATACTTTCTCGGACTTGATAATGGCACAGATGAGTCCTCTATCTATCTTAATGGCATGTTGTTCACATGTGTATATGCCCTTCATTGGCTATAATGGTCCCAATTGGTCACATCCTCCTGCTTGCCTTCCATCTTGAGGACATATTTCCATTGTTAGAACAGTCTCTAAAATTTCTTGTCAATATAATAGACAACTTTCGTTGACATTAAAAACTGGGTTTGACTAGATGGTATACAGTTTTTGTCAGATTTGACCTTTCATAACAGGTTAGGAGAACGTTCGCAGCAGGTATCTGGAATTAACGTAGCAGGTTAGGATAATTAGGTTAACGTTAGGAAAGGGGTGAGGGTTAGCTAAAATGCATAAGAAAGCTCTATCCCTTCTAGACATGACCCTAAAAACGCTTCAACTTCTCACATGCCAACGTTTCCAGCAACAGTTCAGCATTTTCTTTGATTTGGGTGTGTCAAAGGAGCAAATGATAGTAAATAGGTGTTTATTTTTATTTAACTGTTTTCCCTAATGCAGGCGATTGTTTTGAGTTTTCTCATGATTGTTTGTAAACTTATATGTGGCTCCCGGAGTGCAATTCCCTTTATTCTTTTGGCGGTAAATTTGGTTGTAGTAATATTTGAGTAATGATGTTAATTAGTGCTAGATATTGCTGGTCTGAGTTATGAAATGACTTAAATCCCCCCTGAAGTCTTTTTAACTCCCCGAAATATATTTTTTATTATTTACTTCCCTGAGCCTCCTTTGGCCTTTGAAATGCTCAGTCTGATCGTGTGGGCATTAGGAAACAAATTGGAATATACTTACATGCACAGCCCTGATTGGCTGATAGGATGGTCTATAGCCCACCCCCTTTCCCAGATGAACAGTCATTGGTCTAGTATACAGTATAATCAGATCACATTGTGATGTCATGATGTGGGCCAAAAGATCCATCCCACTTGAATAGGATGCAATCCAAGGCATTTTTTTCAAAGAGCTCTTACACCAAAAGGGAATTATCATCATTTTCGACCTCAAGGTGTGGAGATGTCATAAAACAAACGGGAATTGAAGTTTTTAACTGCACTGCCCCTTTAAGATAAATTGAGTCATGTTGAAATTCCGTAGATTAATTCTGATTTTTGTATTTTCCATTATTGAATCATGTGAAAATATCTTTATGATCATGTTTGTTCTCTGATCTTCATTCCAGCACATGAATAAATTAAAACATACCAAGAGTGAAACCAAGGAATATCCAACTCCTTCCTTCCTTCTGCCAAACCATCTTACCGTGGTTCTAGAGTCAGACAGAAACAGCCAGAAACAGCAAAAAAATTGACAGTGAATGTTACATTGAGAAACCTGTTTACTATTACAGAAAATGATTGTAACTGCAGACAGCCAATAGGTCAGACTCCATTATCAGTGTTCCAATTGAGCAGTGTTCCAATGGAAATCGTCTGAGGAAGAAGATGTCCCTCTACGCTCCCTTGTCTCTAAATATTGCCCACTCCTCATCAGAGCAATGTGTTGCTGATAAAGGGTTATAATAACGTGGAACGTCATGGGCCTGAAAATACCCCCCCCCAAACCACCAAGCCTCAGGGGCCAGCATGGTGTAATCTGCTGCGGTACAGATTGAGCCCCTGATACCATCATGTTCCTGAATGCTCTTCAGTGCCCCCAGGCTCTGGTCTCTGGAGACACTCTTTCCTGATTTTGATTGACAGGTGCAGTCTGGTCATTATCAACCATCAACACCATATTAAAGGCTGCTATTTGAAACTATTGTAGAAAGTCAATACCATCTCTGTCAAAAAACATAAGAATACTAGTGTCATTAGTAAGTATGTATGTCCAAGAGTAAGGTTTTATTGCAGTGGTAGAATTATGAGAAATGTCCTGGGTACGGATGGATCACCAAATGACTGATCTACAGTACAGTATGACACTCAAATAGAATTCATTTTTCATTGTGAGACTATGAGAGGGGAGTTTGAGGAAGACGAAAGACACTCGGCCTGATTATGAATGTATGTGACATGACAATTAATCATCCCTGTTTCCACATGCAAACGGGCTAGGTGTCAGGATGGTACTGTGTGTCTGTGGTGTGTGGTATGTGGTGAGTGTTTGGAATAGACTACGAGTCTGCCTCAGTCAGTGAGTTCAAGCATCTAGTAATACAAATCCAAATATAATGTTTAGGTCAACAAGAATATGATGGAGTAGCACTTTGATGTGAATTAGACATTTCTGAAAGGATTTGTTGTCAGTCAATTGGTATGGTGCCGTACAACACATTTATTAATATATTTTATTTAACATTTATATAACTAATTTAGCTGGGATTCAAGAGCAGATTTGACCGTTTATAACTCAAACAGTCTTTGACAAATCTTTCTAAATTACTTCATTAGATTGTGAAAAAAGTTAACCAATCGTTGGCTCTTCCGGTAATTACGGTAACTCTTGAGTGGCCAATACGACAAAGTATTGTAAGTAGCAGGACCAAAATGAACATGCTTATCTTTGCTTTTCATGGCCCATGGTTCATATTCCTCAGATGTTCTCCCTTTGCTTTTCTTCAAAGCTTCAGAAACTATATCAATACCTGTAAGGAGAGGGAGCATATTTACTGGCCCAAGTGAAGATGCATAACAACCTCATTGCATTCTGTTGCATCACAGTGAATTATGGTACTGTCAATTGTATTCAGGCACCTCGGCGAACTGTCGAGAAAGAGCCCGAGAAGCTACCTCTTCTCCATATTGCATCACAAAACTTTATCAATACAGAGGAAACCATGCAGTGAGCTATCCATACGCAAAATTCTTCCTGTGTCAAATCATCTTCAATTACCAGAATTCGGTAATGACAATGATTAAAAACAACAACAACAACATCTTATTTAGGGCTGAAGCATTATAGATTGTGTGCTAGAAATATAAAGGACATGTCAGATTGAGCCCACACATACGGCATTTTCCGTGAATGCAGTCTCCGCGACCACAGGGACATTGCCTTTAATTGTCAGTCGCGCTATAAAACTGAACTTCTGCAATACGCATTGAATAGAGCCCTAAGACTTTATATTAGTGTTCTGGTCTGATGAACTATTCATTGTAAATAGATGTGTTTGGGGCACTGGGCAATTGAGTGCAGCTATTTCTCACTGTAGAGCTGGTTTATAAAGCTCTCTGTTCCATATTTAGTTGATTAAAGTGAAGGTTCCAGAGGCCAAGGTAAGGTTGACACTGGAGTTGAAGATAACATTCAACCAATCAATCAACCAGATATGACATCTCATATTCAGTAGTTTACGATCAGAAAATCCCGTAAAATCTCCATTATCTTCACTGCAAGTAAATTGGATGAATTCCTCCTTATACGGTAATAAAGCATTTGCATTGCTGATTAGGCCAAATCTATATCTTTATGGTTTGATAAATAATAATGACTTTAAAAGGGAAATCGTGGTAAGCACTATAGGTAATGCCTTCATAACTAATGACTGAGCAATATACAACCCCCTGGTGTCTCTCTCTCTCTTTCTCGCTCAACACACAGACACAAGCACACACACCATAGGGAGTGCAAAAATGTGTGTGAAGGCGACTGTTCACATGATCTGACCAGAACTATTTGCACACACAGATAAGAGGCTGATCCCACCACAGGAGGAGCGCCTGGCTAATTTGCAAAAGGCTCTTTAAGAGGGTCGACAGTGTGCAAGCCATTCATCACACACGGCTCTACAGAGCGTCAAGTCTGCCGCTTTGTCTCCAACGGGCCTTTCAAGTACAAAGCCTCATCGAGAGGAGACGTGAAACAAATAGAAAACTCTCTCTCCTCCTCCCTCTGTACCCCCCCGCCCCCTCCCATCTGGATCCCAGAGTTGTGCAAAGGCAAAGAAAATGTGCGTGTGTGTGTGTGTTTGTGTGTGTGTGTGTTATGCCTGCTGATATTCATGCCAGGCAAAAAGGCAGCTCTGCATCTCCATCTCCTCAAACAACCCATCATTTCTTTCTCTCAAAGCATGTGGTACACCTTGATAATGTAATTAAACACGGACATATCCTAGATGTTTTAATGTTCAAAAGAACTGAAAGAAGTCCCCTCAGTCTTTTGAGGAACAGAATGTCCTTTTTATTGTCAGCAAAAAGGATAAAAACATCTGCCAACATCATATAATTCTGCTTCTTCAAAATAAATAAGAATACTTTTTTGATGAACATGTTGACTTCCAATGGGAACAGTTCAAAAGGCATTTTGTTTGAAATAAAATGCTCCCTTTGCCTCCCGTATTCTCGCCATACAGTGTCCTTCATAATCAATGAACAAAATGTGCACCATGGGTGGACATGATTTCATTCTGCAGAATATTTTTGGGACAAGCTGATTTACTGCAGTTACTGTGAGCAACAGGAAATACTTGTTGTTGTTGTTGCTGTTGTTGTTGTTGTTATGTAACCATAGCCGCTGGAAGTAGGATGCTGAGGGTGCTGCAGCATTTTAAAAAATCAAATAAAAAAAACATCGGACTAAAAAATAATATATTAATACAAATATATATTTTTTAAAGTCTCTCACGAAAGTAATGAATGCACTGGGTCTTTACTAGTCCTGTATTAGTGGACTGATATAGCCGTCTATAGCGTGCACAAAACAATTATGTCCCCACCCCCCCCGGTGAAAAATAAATAAATTGCAGCACCCCTAAACATCTTCCTGCAGCTATGTACGTGACCCATCTCAGCCCAGCACAACAATCCATTCAAACAAGCCTTCACTTTATTCAAGTCTAAGTTGCAAGTATCTTCCACGGTCCAACACAACGTCAACGGAATTCCTTGGGCAAGAGTAAATGTTGGCCCGTGAATTCCAAATTCCTTGGCAAATAATGAAAAATACTTTATTTGAAGGTTCAATCCGGATATGGATTTTCCATCTCAACCATAATGTTACATCATTGTTATTACATCAGTATTACATAAAATTGGACTTGGCAAATAGAAAGAGTCAGGCCTAAGGAAAATAGACTCAAAGGCAAAACACCACATAGTAACATCTGTAAAATGCTAGGTTAAGAGGAGAAAGATGTTACTTTCCTGCACCTATCGAAGGATACACACGGATCAGTTGCATTATTTTTCTCAGACCACAGTACACACAATTTCTTGTAGACACGAGGTCAGATTTCAAAACTCTCAAGAATTTAACAGTAGTGGTTCCTCTTCAACCGATCTGTACACTTGACTACTTGTCACAAATAGCACTGAAAGATACGACTGGCTGATTTCTCTTTGTTTGTTTTTGTCTCCGCGAGTCTGTGACTTAAGAGGAGTTTTTCCTTCGTAATCTGAAAAACATCAAACAAAAACAAAACATTGACACTCTTGACGACTTTCAAATGAATAGTTGAGGGATTGAGGGACTCTACTGATTAGCCGCCGGGGACCGAGCACTAGGAGAAAGTGTTTTTTTTTTTTTTTAACAAAAAGAGCAAGGGAATGCATCAAAACAAGACTGCTGGGTCTGTGCCCATCACAGGAATGAGAGAACAGGTGCCTCCACATAAATATACTGTAGCCTACCACGTACACAGTCGATTGCTGGACCCCAGCCCAACTTTGAAACCTTTTAATGTCTTTGCTCACAAGGTTTCCTTTTCAGTCAAGTCACTTTTGAAGTTACATGTCAAAACTTGCCAAGTCACCCTTTTTGAAAATCCAAAATCCAAGGCAAGTAAACAAACCAAACCTTTTAAGTCAAGATTTTTTTTGTTTCTTACTTTTGTTCTCAGACTCTTGCACCCTGCACTTTGGCAGACTAGTTGTTAATTATATTTTTTTTATTACAATACATTACCATTGTTGATTTTTGTATAAGTTCGGGAAAATGTTGGCTATGAGAACACGCTTTTGCCGTCGCCGTAGAGGTCGGCTAGCTTTTTGAAGCGCGGCCCCCAGTTGCTGAGATAGTCGTAGTTCTGCTCTGAGTCTGTACTTAGTGACTCCAGGGAGCTTAACGACTCAGCTACCGAACCATTCCCCTCAAAGGCGTACGTCTGCAGAGAGTCATACGGCGGAGCTGATGGATCAACATCTGCGTCCTTCAGCCGGTCCCAAATGAACTCTCGGAACACCACGTTGTCCGGTAGGGTCTTGTAGACGGGAAGCGAGGAGGAGGATCTCGGGTAGGGGAAGAAGGTGGGGGTGTCAGGGGTGACGTCTCGCCGGACCTTGGGGTCTCTGATGACATTGAGGTTGCGGAGGGCCACCATGTCGAAGGCCTCAGTGTCCTCCTCTCCTCCACCTTCATCGTCGTAGCGGACGATGTTCTCCCTCACGTCCCTCTCCTCCTCCAGGATCAAGGGCTCCTTCTTCCTCCGACGCATCGACACAATCAGCAGCACCATCACTAAACAAGGAAAGAGAAGAGTCTGAGTCCATGTTTATTAACCATCAGCATTAGGATACTTATTCAATATAAAGGCAGAGTACATTTGGATGATACATCTACGGAAAACAATAGCCCATATTTGATGAATGTGAAAATAAAACATTGAAACAGTGTCTTTGCATCAATACATTTCTCTCCTCCATCCTCCATTTTGTGCACCACTTCCAAACGGACAGAAAACTTCCTGAAACCGGAATTTCTGAACTTCTAGGCACCCCTCTCCAATCCCTGGTCCCATATATTATTGCTGAAAATAACTCTCCACACCGAAGCAAACTGGCAAATGTCTAATGATCCTTCATCCATCAACGTCGCACTGGTGCCAGTGAAATATCGCATTGTGGGACCATATTTCTTCCCTTTGCTGCGTCTGGCTTCCGCGGGCTAGAGAGAAGGGCCTGGGAAAACGAAGGCAAACACCGCTTCACACCTCGTAATAAGAGAGCAAATGGAGAAGCTGGAAGGGGTGGGGGTGTTACATAAAACGCTCGGGGAGACACTGATGAATGGAGAGCCTTTTGACTGCTGTTTGGTGACTGGCTTCTGAATGCATGGCTCTAATAGCTACAGTGTGTTACTACTCCACCCGTGGTACTACTCAACCATGGTTTAATCTGTCAATACCACTGGTCTGTTTCCCTCACTACTGCTACTACCACTACTGCCATTATTTGGAATGTTGATATAATTTTCTATGTGTGTAATTGTATAGCTTTAGTGAAATGCTATTTTGAAAGATGACACATCCCTTGGAATCAATGAGGAGAATAGTACATTGGTTCACCTCTGATTGCATAGGAGCTTAAGAGCTCTCCAGATTCCATTCAGTTCGGTAATGCTTTTCCAGATGAATCATGATATGGTGGCACAATGAAAGAGAATATCTTCATTGCTTTCCAGCAAAGCTTTTTAGGGTTGAATACCTAGAAGGCGCTATGCTGTGCCTCATCATCACATACTGGGTGTTGGCCAGGAGCCAATCATGCCTTACGAGTGGCTGCAGGAAGATGGCCAAGCATACAAAAGAAACCCACTGTGACAGTCATCAAGCGGCTTCAATACAATGACCAACACACTAGACACTATTCAGCAAGCCTTCATATGAATAAATACCCTCTTTAGAGTGGATCAACACTGCATAGATGCAGATGGTAAACAAACAAAAAAACAAAAAAAAATCTATTTGATGTTATCCTGGATTTGCTGTAATTGAATTGTTTAAAAGATCCATCAAGAACAATCAATACTGTGCAAGCAGAGTTTTCTATGTTGCCATTGCTCTCCTTGCTAGTGTACATCATTATAATGAACTGAAGCAAAAAGACCCCTCCTCATCATCGCCACTCTGCTTGCTTAGCTCTGTCTAAACCTCAGGCTGATTATTCACTGGCTGTGTCACTCACAAATCACACACCTCCCATATTGCTGCATAATTGTAAAAGACAACTACATTCTGATGGCAAAAGGACTAATGGACACATCATTATGAGGACAATATGTCTCATGGAGACAATCATGTTTGTCACTAAAATGATACATTTGGTGTATTGCCTCTAATCAACTAATTTAGGTCACAGATAAACAAACTACTTGTGTAGGGGGAGAATACACTACGGTCTACTGCTATGTACTATTATATAAGCATAATTACCTCTTGCTTTCCCAGTAGTTGTGTTAAGCATCAATAATCACTCAATAAGTCGTATACGAGTAGTTGGGACTGTGGTCCTCCACTTTTTCATAGTCAGGCAAATTCAGAATTAGAGTGGCCAGGGTAGTGAGAAAATCATTTGCTTTGAGTGACAATAGCCATGGCAACAGACATCTGGCGCTGGGGGGGTGCTACTTAAAAGCCCTAATTGGTCGTGTCTGACGCATCACCTGACCGGACCTCAAAGAATAAAAAAGGTGCTAAATCGTTTCAAATAATGACTTGCCAACTTTCTTTTGCAGTTTCAATGTCACTATGACCATGGAGATATTCATCTCCAAAGAGGATTTAGATGACAGCTAAAAATCTCAGAAAAAATATTATATTTTGAGGGTGTACAATTTAGTGGAAGACAGAGTACATGTCTTCTAAATGATAACAGTAGATGTGTTACTTAATGTCATGTGGACCTAAAACTAATGACCGTCCAGTTTGATAGAAAAACTACATAGCCAACCATGTACGCACACACGCACGCACGCACGCACGCACGCACGCACGCACGCACGCACGCACGCACGCACGCACACACACACACACACACACACACACACACACACACACACACACACACACACACACACACACACACACACACACTAGTCACACAACTATATGATAGGTAAGTGAGTTGGTGAGTGGTTGAAACTCATGGACATTGTGAAGTGGGCTCTTATCAATCAACAAAGAAAACAGGTTGGTACATCTCAAGGAGTTGCTGTTCAATTTTCACCTGCCATCTTAGCCACCCGTCATTATAGCTACTCTACTCAGTGATGAAAGATGAATAGAAGTTGTTGGTGTGGGGATGGAGGCCCTGCTTTTCTTTGATGAGAGAGAGAAGAGCGAGAGCGAGAGAGCGAGAGATTGTGAGGTCTGTTCTATTCTACTACGGCTGGAGGACACCTGGACTGACAGCACCTGAGGACGACGGCAGCAGCACCTCTGGTCTTTTTCTGAGCTCTCCTCTCAACCAAAACAATGCAATCACACGCAATCACATCCCCAATTACAGGAGCGCAGATTGAAATAGACCTTGATGGAGGCACGCAAGATTTGGGAGCCAGGACGGGAAGGGTTGTGCACAGGGTGTTAATGCAAGAGGGGGTGGCAGGGAGGGTCAAACAGGGAGAAGCGGAATGGAATGATAGAGAGAATGGGGGAAAAGGAGACAAAGTTAAGCAGCACAGACCGATGGAGGCAGACAAGGACACGTGCGCCCACGGACAGTGTACGCACGCAGACACAGACACAAACAGACAAACATGCACACATTAGCAATGCTGGGTTCAGAGCCCCGCCACTACGTCTTTACCGTGTTCCTCATTCAATATATATATTACAAAAAGTATTCTCCTTAGCAACAGAAATTAAGCACATTTTTGCAAATATAAATGAAAGTGAGTTTTGGCTGGCCCTATCAAAAAAACTAAATGTTTGTTATTGTATATCCTATTTGGACTCCATCTCAGTGTTCAATAAAGTTCACCAGTGCATTAAACTATTCTTGTGACTGGGCTGTGGTATAAAGACCTTGTCTCTGGATTTCATGGGCAATCATTTGCTGCTTAGTTGATTCAATCTAAGTGGAATCTTTAATAACAAAAGCTCATAGCAAATGGGACTAGTGTTAGCATCATGAGAGACACACGTCATAAACCCAGGTACAGTCAAAAACTGGCCCAAAATGTAGAATCCTATACCCATACCCTGCCCCTATACCCACAAAGACATTACCATACCCACACACATCACATTAGTAAGCTCTTACATAAAAAATTAAGATTATTCAAGAACTGAAGACAACATAAAAATGTGAATTATGTCCAGGTTTGCATAGCAAATTTGATAGGTTAAACATTGCTCCAGGCATGATGAAGATCTGTTGACTTATGTAGACCTGTGAAGAATCTGTGTATCTCAAACATGCACACTGTCTCCAGTAGTTGACATCACGGTTGTTCTTACCCAGGAGTGTAATGATGCAGCCCAGAATGGCGACAAGGGCCCCTGTACTGAGGCCAGCAGGAAGTGTGTACGCCACCGCCCCACATGATTGGGCTACGCCGTCCGAGTCACAGTCACACACGCTCACTGATAGGGTGTTGGTGCTACTGAGCGCGGGGCTCCCACTGTCTACGATTAACACGGGCAGTCGGTACAGCACCTGCTCCCGTCTTCGGAATCCTCCACGTTTCGTTACGATGGACGCCGTGTTGTCTGGAAGGGAGGAAAATGAAGAACCAGATCAGTCAGGAAGAAGGAAGAAGGGGAAGAGTATTTAGAGATCAAACCCTGCACAGTCCTGATACAAGCTGAAACAGTACATTGTCTATATTAGGACAGCACTGTGTAAACACAGTAAAAACAGTGGACAGTGAACACAGTGGATAGTAAACACATACAGTATTTATTTAACTGTGGTATAATTAAGCAATAAGGCACTGGGGGGGTGGTATATGGCCAATATACCATGGCTAAGAGCTGTTCTTATTCATGACGCAAAGCGGAGTGCCTGGATACAGCCCCGAGCCGTGGTATATTGGCCATATACCACAAACACCCAAGGTTCCTTATTGCTATTATAAACTAGTTACCAAAGTAATTAGAGCAGTAAAAATAAATGTTTTGTTATACCCGATATACGGTCTGATATACCACGGCTGTGAGCCAATCAGCATTTAAGGGCTCAAACCACCCAGTTTATAACAATCAGTATATACTGTTAGCATATACTGAACAAAAATATGAACGCAACATGTAAAGTGTTGGTCCCATGTTTCATGAGGTGAAATAAAATATATCAGAAAGTTTCTATTCGCACTAAAAGCTTATTTCTCTCAAATTTTGTGTCTGTCAAGTTCTGACCTTAGTTCTTTTTGTTATGTCTTTGTTTTAGTATGGTCAGGGCGTGAGTTGGGTGGGTAGTCTATGTTATTTTTTCTATGTTGTGGTTTTGTGTTTGGCCTGGTATGGTTCTCAATCAGAGGCAGGTGTCGTTCATTGTCCCTGATTGAGAATCATACTTAGGTAGCCTTTTCCCAACTGTGTTTTGTGGGTGATTATTATCTGTTCTGTGTTTTTCTTCACCGTACAGGACTGTTCGTTTGTCGTTTTTTAAATATTTTTTTCAGTGTTCAGAATATGAACACTTACCACGCTGCGCATTGGTCCTTACCTTCTTCCACCCACGACGAGCGTTATAGAATCACCCACCAAAAAAGGACCAAGCAGCGTGGTATCGGGCAGCAGCAGAAATCTCTGGACTCATGGACATGGAAGGAGATTCTGGACGGAGAAGGACCCTGGGCACAGGCTGGGGAATATCGTCGCCCCAAGGCAGAGCTGGAGGCAGCGAAAGCTGAGCGGTGGTGGTATGAGGAGGCAGCATGGCAGCGAGGTTGGGACGAGAGGCAGCCCCAAAAATGTCTTAGGGAGGAGGCACACGGGGAGTGTGGCTAAGTCAGGTAGGAGACCTTAGCCAACTCCTCGTGCTTACCTTGGAGAAAGGTGGACCGGACAGGCACCGTGTTATGCCGTGAGGCGCACGGTGTCCCCGGTGCGCAGGCATAGCCCGGTGCGTTACATTGCAGCGCCTCGTATCGGCTGGGCTAGAGTGGGCATCGAGCCAGGTGCCATGAAGCCAGCTCAGCGCATCTGGTTTCCAGTACGTCTCCTTGGGCCAGGGTACATGGAACCAGCCCTACGCACGGTGTCCCCGGTTCGCCTGCACAGCCCAGTGCGGTCTCCACCTTGCCGCACTGGCCTGGCGATGGGGAGTATCCAGCCAGGTAGGGTTTGCAGGCTTGGTGCTTGAGACCTCCAGTGCGCCTCCACGGTCCGGTCTATCCGGTGCCTCCTCCACGCACCAGGCCTCCGGTGGCAGCCCCACGCACCAGGCTGTCTCTCCGTCTCCTTCCTCCAGGTGCTCCCTCCTGTCCTGAGCTGCCAGAGTCTCCCGTCTGTCCTGAGATGCCAGAGTCTCCCGTCTGTCCTGAGCTGCCAGAGTCTCCCGTCTGTCCTGAGCTGCCAGAGTCGCCCGTCTGTGCTGAGCTGCCAGAATCGCCCGTCTGTCCTGAGGTGCCAGAGCCGCCCACCAGTCAGGAGCTGCCGGAGCCGCCCTTCACTCCGGTGCTGCCGGAATCGCCCTTCACTCCGGCGCTGCCGGAGTCTCCCGCCTGTCCGGTGC
Organism: Oncorhynchus gorbuscha; assembly: GCF_021184085.1. Lineage (NCBI taxonomy): Eukaryota > Metazoa > Chordata > Actinopteri > Salmoniformes > Salmonidae > Oncorhynchus > Oncorhynchus gorbuscha. The sequence goes on along the minus strand of NC_060179.1, from coordinate 28,169,830 downwards.
TGCCGGAATCCCCCGTCTATTCGGGGCCCGCTGCTAAGGACCCCATTCTGAGGTCGGTGGCGAGGGTCGACACTCTAAAGATGCCACTGAGGCGGGGAAAGAAGCGGGCAAAGACTGTGGTGGAGTGGGGTCCACGTCCAGCGCCAGAGCCGCCACCGCGGACAGACGCCCACCCAGACCCTCCCCTATAGGTTCAGGTTTTGCGGCCGGAGTCCGCACCTTTGGGGCCGGGGGTTACTGTCACGTTCTGACCTTAGTTCTTTTTGTTATGTCTTTGTTTTAGTATGATTTATTATTTTCTGTTCTGTGTTTTTCTTCACCGTACAGGACTGTTTGCTTGTCATTTTGATGTTTTTTCAGTGTTCAGTCGTTTCATTAAAGAATATGAACATTTACCATGCTGCGCATTGGTCCTCACCTTCTTCCACAAACGACAAGCGTTACAACATCCCTGTCAGGGAGCATTTCTCCCTTGCCAAGATAATCCATCCACCTGACAGGTGTAGCATACCAAGAAGCTGATTAAACAGCATGATCATTACACAGGTGCACCGTGTGCTGGGGACAATAAAAGGCCACTAAAATGTGCAGTTTTCTCACACAACACAATGCCACAGATGTCTCAAGTTGAGGGAGTGAGGAATTGGCTTGCTGACTGCAGGAATGTCCAACAGAGCTGTTTCCAGAGAATTGAATGTACATTTCACTAACATTAGCCACCTCCAATGACGTTTTAGAGAATTTGGCAGTCATAACATTTTGTCAGCAGGTGATTGTCAAGCAAATAACTGCCGGTCTCATGGTAATTAACCATTAATTAAGATAAACACATTTAGCGTCTCCTGGCTTTCACGCATAGCCTACAAGAAACTAATGAAGACCTTTGGAACATCTACATTTGAAAAGTCTAATAAATCCATGTAATATAGCATTCACCTTCACAATAAATCCAGGATTTGATCTGGTCTAAAGAAACATGATATGAAGTATGTAGTCTAATTTGTAGTCTAATGTAGTCTATTTCAGAAGAACAGGATAGCATCGTCTGAGTTGTCCTTATGTTAGGCCCTGATCTGTCTATACCATGTTGCTGTGGGCTACACTAGTTGATTTAGCAGACAAGATTTGCTTCGAATTCCGTGGCATTGTTTTATATTATTTTATAGTTTGAAGAATACAATTGAACATAGCTGACTACATAGTTGTGATACAAATAATGGGGCTATATGTTTAGATTTTTTAATACATTCTAAGGCTGCATGAAAGGCGTGAGCTTTGTTAATTTTTATTATGTACTTCGTCAGTCTCTCATTTACAACTTGACAAGCACTTGATAATGCCTCAAATTTCCAGAATGCATCTCATTTGTGTGGCCGTAATGACCCCTAAAAAATCCATGCCTTTTGCGGCCTGTGGTCGTTGTGCCCTTTGGCTGAATATAATGATTATTATTCCCTTCTCCCAGCTGCCTGCTGAAGCACCTCTAACTAACATGGCTCTCTGTCATGTGATCGGTCTTTCGCACACAGGCTACAACTGAAGACAGACACATCGGAGACTCAACTGCACTCCTCGCAACTGCCCATATTGAAGATATTGGAAAAACTGTCCACATTTACTTTTCGTCAGCCAACAAGATGATTAGGCCTAACGAACAGCAAAAACACTAGCCTATGTCAATCTACTATCACCATAGCACAAAAGTTGACCTATTCTATTCTGTACCTATAGTCAGGGATAGTTGTGGGATGCGATAGATCCCAAATTAATACAACCACTTGCATCAAAAAACCTGTTTTAAGCAATGAGCCTGACGCTTCAGATGAGAACGTTTCGCCTAAAATGTTGATAAACTATTACGCTGTTTCTTCACATTGTAAAGGCAGCAATGCACACACGACAGTAGGCTATACGCACAAATGTTTGATTAGCAGGAAAACCCCATTCTCAAAAGTGACAACAAATGCGATTATGCATGTAATGGTTTTATTATAAATGTGTATTTTTATGGTGAAAATTATCTTCCCCAAACTTGAAACTTACGCGCTGCTTATATCTGCCATGTAGGCTCTACACCAGTTGTAAAGTGGATTAATGTGTGTAATTTTAAGACGTTTTTTGGCTACTTTAGTTGTGATACAAACCTTATCAAAACATATAGGCCTATGGGCTAGGCTATATGAGGTGTGCGACTATGATTTGAAAAAGTCACCCAAAAAAGCATGCGTAACAGCTGGGGATCGTACACAAGTGATAATATATCAGTCACAAGTGATAATACATCATTCACAAGTGATAATACATCATTCACAAGTGATAATACATCATTCACAAGTGATAATACATCATTCACAAGTGATAATACATCATTCACAAGTGATAATATATCATTCACAAGTGATAATATCATTCACAAGTGATAATACATCATTCACATCATTCACAAGTGATAATACATCATTCACATCATTCACAAGTGATAATACATCATTCACAAGTGATAATATATCATTCACAAGTGATAATATATCATTCACAAGTGATAAAGTGATAATACATCATTCACAAGTGATAATACATCATTCACAAGTGATAATACATCATTCACAAGTGATAATACATCATTCACAAGTGATAATATATCATTCACAAGTGATAATACATCATTCACAAGTGATAATACATCATTCACAAGTGATAATACATCATTCACAAGTGATAATACATCATTCACAAGTGATAATACATCATGATAATACATCATTCAAAGTGATAATACATCATTCACAAGTGATAATACATCATTCATAATACATCATTCACAAGTGATAATACATCATTCACAAGTGATAATACATCATTCACAAGTGATAATACATCATTCACAAGTGATAATACATCATTCACAAGTGATAATATATCATTCACAAGTGATAGGCTAATATTGTGACCTATCACACGATTCTTGATTTAATCTTGTCATTACATAGACTAAATAATATATGTTTGAAATTTGTTTTGATTTAGAATGGACCATTACTGTGCACCTGTCTCGAAACAGGTGATTCATTTTCATGCCAGACAGGTAGACTATACTCCTGTTGTAAAGAGAAGCAATGTGCTTAATATTAGGAAAGATGAAATATAAATATAGTAGGTAGTAGTCTATAGAAAGCTGATGGGATCCTCCTCTTTTTAATAGAGGCCACCACTCTGTTTTCTCATGTAATTGTTAGCCTATAGAAATGTTGCACAACTTGAGCTCATGGACTCTCATGAAGTGTTTGATTAGATGTTCAATGACATTTGCATTGATGTCAGAGAGATTAGATAGACAATAGAGTGCTGAGTACCAGGCAGTTATCATGTTTGGTAGGCTACTAATGACCATCAGCAGCATCAACTACCTTGACTAAACACTCACGTGAAATTTGACTGCTGTCATGACTCATGACAACCGGTGTGGCAGTAATACATTCACCGTAACAGCCCTATGTCCAGCCGGCCTCACAACCGCAGACCACGTTTAACCATGCCAGCCCAGAACCACCACATCCAGCTTCTTAACCTGCAGGATCCTTGGACCTGGCTACAGAGTGGGTGGGCCTATACCCTCCCAGATCCACCCATGGCTGCGCCCCTGCCCAGTCATATGACATCCATAGATTAGGGCCTAATTTATTTATTTCAATTGACTGATTTCCCCCTGTGAACGGTAACTCAGTAAAATCTTTGAAATTGTTGCATGTTGTGTTTATATTTTCTGTTCAGTATATATGAAATGCTGTATCTCACAGATCACATAGTCTATTGGTCATTTGCAGGAATACATATGGTACAGCACCAGCGACTAGCTTTGGAGTTTGTTGTACGTGCCATTATGTTCTCTTTTCAATAACAAAGAGAATACAAGAAAATCAACAAATGGAGCCAATAATTCATATAATGTAAGATATCAGAGACATTCCATTCTCTTCTATGCCACCCGTTGAGAAATTACATTGTTGGTTTGATTTCCAAATGTACTTGACCAGCAGTGACATATGAATCATAACAAGTGAGGAATAGAAGACCAGACAATATTTACAGAGGAGGAAAATATTTTGTGCAAATGGGCATGATACCATTAGAGATTAAATTATACTTTCAAATTTAGTCATTACATTTCAAAACCTGTTTTTGCCTCCACACATCTAAACCTGCAATTAACATTCGTGGATATTCCTATCCATAAAATTGATTTAAAGGTGAAGCAGACATGAATAAGCTGTCAGAATCGTCCTCAGAAAGTTTGTTTCAGCAACTACTGTCAATCAAAAAGGTCTTGAAATATCGCATGTTTGAAAAATCAAACATGGACAAGAAAGACTTCTCAATCCATACTTGCAGGACTGTTATGGCCATAGTTGACCCTGGATTTGTAGTCCTTACAACGTTTTCCTCACATTCTTCTCTGTTGTCAGTAATGGACTGTTAATTGATGTACTTTGACGAGGAGAAAACACCTACCTTTGTTGTCTCGGAGAGTGAAGTTGGAGTTGCCGGCCACAGATGGAGGCAGGGCAAAGTAAAAGCGATGACCACTGGGAGGCTCATCCTTGTCCACAGCGCTGATAGTCTGGATGACCTGTGCAACACATAACCACTCTGATTGTATGGTACTCGGAACACATGGAACACAACCACTCTGATTGTATGGTACTCGGAACACATGGAACACAACCACTCTGATTGTATGGTACTCTGAACACATGGAACACACAACCACTCTGATTGGTTGGACCCCTAATGACAACCCCAAATTGTGAACCTGATTGATTGATGAAATGAAAAGTATTAATTGGTTTGGGCTAATGGGTCATTAGTCCATAGCCACAGTTTCTTTGTTTTATTCAGGAATATCGGTAAGAATTAACAGTGCTGGTTGAACATGGTGAACTGCTATGCCTTCACATGTTTTGATTAATTTACAAACTAGCATACATACATTTATTTTAACACAAGGCCAAGGCAATAGAGTGAGTAAATTGGTACAAATAAACTTGATTTTGATTTATGAAATGTTTATTTTATGATGTTGGCTATGGTTTTACATCACTTATCACTTGCAGTAAGTGCTTATTTGGCAAGAGTAGCCTAATGCAGCTTTTTAGGGATGAGAAAAAAGCTCCGGAATCGATTTTCTCAGCAAAACATTTTCTTCTTAGGTTACAATGTAGGGACAACTTAGCAATGCCAATGCCAGGCATATCAAACATTCAGCCCGTGAGGAGGACCAATCTGGTACGCAGGTGTTTTGAGTAAAACAGCTGAATAATATAATATATATTATTATATTATTCAACTGTTTTACTCAAAACACTTGCGTGCCAGATTGGACATCCTTACGGGCTGGATGTTTGATATATATGTTACATTTTAGGAAGAAAATGCATTTTGGCGGAAAACAAACTCATTACACAAAAATTAAATGTTTTACCCTCCTCTTTTTCATTGTGAATAAAAACAGCTTTAGATAAAGAGGATGGAGGATAAATATGTTATTATCTGTTGTACCAGATACTGAATTATGTCAATAAAGAAAAACACATTGCCACTTAAACCTATATCCACTAGCATAACTCCTCATAAACCAACATTTAAAATGTAAAATGTCTGCTTATATCCATAGTAGTGTGAAGAAATGGGGGGTGGAGGTGCAGACGGCTATATCGGTCCGCTAATAAAGGACTAGTAAAGGCCCCGTGCACTACTTTTGTGAATTATTATTATTTTTAAATAAATGTTTTTAGTTTATTTCTTTATTTTGATTTTTCAGGAGGTGTTGCAGCACCCCTGCTTCAAGTGGCTGTGCTTATATCTAAGTACAATGAACTAACATTTACCTAAACAAACTCGACACAGACTTGTGTCAACACCAGCATAATGTAGCAGTCTATGTGTGGTGCTTCTCTAAGTGGACACATCCCCATGTCCAGTTGCAGTAGGAGATCCAACTGCTCTGTGAGAGCTAGGATACATCCAAACGGCACCCTATTCCCAATATAGTCTGAGGCTTCATGCCCCCTCTGATTTGTACTGTTTTTTTCTTCACACGTTACATTAATTACTAAACTTTTTAAGCCAACGTTTATCATCTTGTCTTCACTGACATGTTCAGCCTATCCCTCACCCAGTCTGTAATACCTACATGTTTCAAGCAGACCACCAAAGTCCCTGTGCCCAAGAATACAAAGGTAAACTGTCTGAATGACTATCACATCTGTAGCCATGAAATGCTTTGAAAGGCTGGTCATGGCTCCCATTAACACCATCATCCCAAACACCCTGGACCCACTCCAATTCACATTTTGCCCCAAAAGAGCCATAGACGATGCAATCTCTATTGCACTCCACGCTACCATTTCCCACCGAGAAAAGGAATACCTATGTGAGAATGATGTTCATTCACTAAAGCTTAGAGTTCAACAAGCTTATCATGAAACTAAGGACCCTGTGAATGAACCCCTCCCTCTGCAATTTTATCCTGGATTTCGTGACTGGCCACTCCGGGTGCAGCAACACATCTGCCACGCTGATCCTTAACACGGGAGCCCCTCAGAGGTGCGTGCTTAGTACCCTACTGTACTCCCTGTTCACCCACAACTGCCTGGCCATGCACAACTCCAACACTATCATTAAGTTTGCTGATGAGACAACAATGGTAGGCCTGATCACCAACAATGATGAGGCAACCTGTAGGGAGGAGGTCCGAGACCTGGCAGTGTGGTGCCAGGACAACAACCTCAAAGTCAGCAAGACAACGGAGCTGATCGTAAACTACAAGAAATAAAGGGCCAAGCATGCCCCTGTTCACATCGACGGGGCTGTAGTGAAGCGAGTTGAGAGCTTCAAGTTCCTCGGTATCCACAGCACTAAGGATCTGTCATGGTTCAAACACACCAACACAGTTGTAAAGAGGCCATGAAAATGGAAACTGAAAAGATTTGGCATGGGTCCTCAGATCTTCAAAAGGTTATACAGCTGCACCATTGAGAGCATCTTGACTGGCTGCATCACCGCTTGTTATGGCAACTGCTTGACATCCAACTGCAAGGCGCTACAGAGGGTAGTGAGGACGGCCCAGTACATCACTGGGACCAAGGTCCCTGCCATCTATACCAGGCAGTGTCAGAGGAAGGCCCTAAAAATTGTCAAAGACTCCAGCCACCCAAGTCATAGGCTGTTCTCGCTGCTACCACATATCAAGCGGTACCTATACACCAAGTCTGGAACCAACAGGACCCTGAGCAGTTTCTATCCCCAAGCCTTAAGTCTGCTAAATACGGTAGTTAGGTAAATGGTTAATCAAATAGCTACTCGGACTATCTGCATAGACACTTTTTCCACAAACTGTTTTTTGACCCATCACACACGCTGCTGCTACTGTTACAGTTACTCATTGTGTATCTATTATTACTTTTATTATTACGTGTTTTACTTTTCTATTATTTCTCTATTATCTTTCTCTCTGCATTGCTGAGAAGAATCGAAGCATTTCACCGTTATTCCACACCTATTGTTTACAAAGCATGTGACAAATAACATTTTATTTGCTCATTATTTATAAAAGATCTGTCAGCTCTATTTTGCGGAGACGGCACACTGACTGGACCAGGCAAGGAGTACCCCCCCCCTCCCCGCTTTATTCTCGCTAGTAAGTGGTTCCTTCAAAGGTGCACCACAGAGCAAAGGAATACGAGACAAGACACTAGATGCTCTAGTCTAGTGCATTGCTGACAGTATCATCAGTGGAGGAGGAGAGAGAGAGTGTAGTGACTGACACCATTTGATTTTATTTTAGCTGCCGGTAATAAGCAGGAATGGCAGGAAGTATGTTTTGTAAATTAATTTTATTACGCTACACTACCTTCTAATTTGTGGATTCGGCTATTTCAGCCACACCCGTTGCTGACAGGTGTATAAAATTGAGCACATAGCCATGCAATCTCCATTGACAAACATTGGCAGTAGAATTCTTCAAAGAGTTCTTCAAAGAATCCCCTGTATATGGTACTACCTAGAACCCTCTATATAAATGTTCTTCCTAGAATGATCTGTGAAGAGTTCTACCAATAACCCTTTTATCTTTGGAGGGTTCTTCCAAGAACCTCTATGAACAGCTCAATCAGCCTTATCTGCCTTTAAAATTAAATGACAATGACAAATACATATAACATAAGGCCTTTATTTGAGAGCTTAATTATGCCCTAACACAGTGGTGTTAGAAATCACCTGGTTTACAGGCTACATCAGGCCTGTAAGTCAAATTATGTTTGCTTGCAAATTGATGTGTAATTCCTATTAGAGTCCAACCAGAGTTACAATATTTTTTATCACCTACAACCTGCATTTAGAATGACTTCCATGGTAAGGAAGACTGAATACAGAGACTACCTCAATCATCTAAACTGGAAAAACCATCTTAGTAATCGGTACAATAAATCAAATTATTAACATATATAATTTGTTTAGAAAACTGTATGTTATTTCTCTTTGTGTAGCAAACAATTAATCAACTAAGCAATGTACATGCAAAAACATAGTTTTAATTATTACAGTAAAACAAACACTTTTGAAAATCTCCCTGAAATAGAGCACGCTGGGAAATTTTATATACGGTTCTATGTAGAACCCTTCTTGGATTCCAAATAATTCTTATTGCCTTCCAAAGAATCATCAAATACTTTTCTTCCAAATTTCTTCCAAAAACGTTTCTTAGGAATGTATAGGTTCTAGATAGAACCCCTCACCTTACAAAGAACCCTTGTTTTCCAAAATGGGTTCTTCTGATCAAAACAGTTCTTGGTAGAATCCTATGTCTCCGCAGAGAACCTTTTTGGAGCCCTTTTTTCTAAGAGTTTACCAAGTCATTTCAGTCTATCAATCAAGTTAGAGTAGCTTGTCTAACTATCTTAGCTGTTATGCCTGCAATTAATTACTGCAAGCAATTACTAAATGTACTGAATAAGATACATTCCTTTCAGTCTTTTACCCAGATTTTAGCATAGATGCAGAGAAGCATATTTTGTTTCTTCAAAAAAAGAACCACCCATCAGGAGGAAAGAGACAGCTCAAGAGTTATGCTTAGATATGCAGAACAATACTTGGTTTAAATTAGGGATGCACAATGTATCGGTGAACATATCGGAATAAGTCGATGTTAGCTAAAAATGCCAACATCGGTATCGACCAATGTCTAGTTTAACGCTGATGTGCAAAACCGATATCAAAGCTGACATGCATACCTATATCACCTAGGTACATGCCGTAATGACGCCAAGTAAAATGTTGCACTACACGTGCAACAAAGCATTCATAACCTAGCCCACAATGTCTGCCGTGTGGATCGAGCAGTCAGCAAGTCGAGCAGTCAATTGAAAGAGTAAGAAAATTTCAGCGAGACAACTCAAAAGGTGAAATCCATTTAAGCCAAGATAATGGAATGCATTGCCCTTGACAATCAACAGTTCTCTGTAGTGGGTGATGTTGGCTTTCGCCGACAGGTCGAGCACCGGTATACACTATCAAGTGCTCTATTTTTCAGATGTTTTCCTATGGAGTTCCACAGTAATATCGTCACTACTCTTAGCTTCAAGACATACATACTATGGAACACTGTTTGGGTCTTGCATGTAAAAAAAGATACAGTAGCACCGTCAAAGCTGTACAAAAAAAGTCTGCAAACAAACAAACACCGGCCACGAACGATGTGTTTACAATACCGCATTGGTAATAAAGCATCATTTGTTCAACCGCAACTTCTGGGGTTGCTAGCTTTAGCTTGGTACCTAGCTAGCACCAATACAACCAGCCTGAAAACAATGACCAGTAGAAACTGCAGTCAATTTCATTATTCTTAGCAATCCTTGTGAGTAAGTATTAGCTAGGTTGCCACTTGTTGTTCGCCTATTGAAATTGAACTTCAGTTCATGAAAATAAATAGCTAGCCAGCTACTTAACCCTGTTGCCCAAAGCTAATGTTATGAGCAGCCAACTAGCTTCATCTGGCTAGTGAGGCTTGACTGGGCTTGGTTATCAATCAAATTAATCAAATGTATTTATAAAGCCCTTCTTACATCAGCTGATGTCACAAAGTGCTGTACAGAAACCCAGCCTAAAACCCCAAACAGCAAGCAATGCAAGTGTAGAAGCATGGTTATGTTTATTTTATTTATTTATTTTTATTTAACCTTTATTTAACCAGGTAGGCAAGTTGAGAACAAGTTCTCATTTACAATTGTGACCTGGCCAAGATAAAGCAAAGCAGTTCGACAGATACAACGACACAGAGTTACACATGGAGTAAAACAAACATACAGTCAATAATACAGTATAAACAAGTCTATATACAATGTGAGCAAATTAGGTGAGAAGGGAGGTAAAGGCAAAAAGGCCATGGTGGCAAAGTAAATACAATATAGCAAGTAAAACACTGGAATGGTAGTTTTGCAATGGAAGAATGTGCAAAGTAGAAATAAAAATAATGGGGTGCAAAGGAGAAAAATAAATAAATTAATTAAATACAGTTGGGAAAGAGGTAGTTGTTTGGGCTAAATTATAGGTGGGCTATGTACAGGTGCAGTAATCTGTAAAATACTCTGACAGTTGGTGCTTAAAGCTAGTGAGGGAGATAAGTGTTTCCAGTTTCAGAGATATGTGTTGTGAAGCCAGCCACAATAAGGATTAGGCACACTAGTGGAATTTGCGGTTTGCCTTCAAAATAAAAGTTTAGAATTGACATTGATGCAAATGAATACAAATAGTATAATTGTGCAGTACTTTTATTTTGAAGGCTAACCCCAAAATCCACTATTGTGGCTAATCCTCATTGTGGCTAGCTTCACATAGATGAGTCCGACCACCATGAATCAAATAAAAACTGTCTAATAAATTTGAGGGTTATTTTAGATGATAACACCTAGCTATATAGTTAGCTAGCTAACTATAGCTACTGAAACAGATTATGTTGTTTTGCTATGTTTTTGGGGAAGAACATTGTTTGCATCCAAACAAACGACCAGCACTGTAGGTGTGCGAGACAACTTTACCAGCATCATAGCATACGTATTGATGAATCGTTGTGACATGTAATGCAAGTGATAGTACAATCAATGTGTAATAACTACATAAAAAATGTATGAATGCGTTAAATTATTATGTGATGTGCAGTCATATATCTACTGGTCCTTGTTTTCTTTTTTGACACCCAAAGATCTAAACGGCGTTCCATAGAAATCCTGGTTGAGAAAAAAACGACTGAACAAATAAACAACGAAACAGCACAAGTGAAAAAAATAGGTTTTGATTATATTTGACTGATAATGGGGACAAACGTAAATGCCAACAAAATAACTTTTTGGATCAGTGTGGTGTGTGTGTGTGTGTGTAACCTTTAGTTAACTAGGCAAGTCAGTTAAGAACAAATTCTTATTTACAATGACGGCCTACCCCGGCCAAACCTGGATGACGCTGGGCCAATTCTGCACCACTGTATGGAGCACCCAATCACAGCTGGATGTGATACAGCCTGGATTCAAACGGGGCTGTAGTGACGCCTCTTGCACTGAGATGCCGTGCCTTAGACCGCTGCATCCATGTGTGTGTGTTAACTATTTAACTGTACTAGAATGCTTAAAAGGCTGCTAAAATTTTCAATATTGGTTATCGGTATCGGCCAAAAATGTCATATCAGTGCATCACTAGTTTAAATGTAATCTGGCACCTTAGGATAATATCATGTTGTTTTTATTAATTATGATGCCATGAAATGTGCCTGTATTTATGATATGTGTTAGAATCCCATGTACTGTGTTTTATAGCTACTTTCCTGAAATTCTACACATTATGCCATGGGATGGGGGGAGATTTTTTGCCGTTTTAAAAGCAAATTTTCTGCATTTCTACACAATTTTCCATGACTTATGCCATGTTAACCTTTCAGTTAAATTAATTTGTCTATTGGACAAGATCTACTACTTGGCATTAAGAGCTGAGCAATTATCTTTAAAAAAATATTTAAACAAATCTTGATAAAAAGAACATTGGGGGGGGGGGGTTATTAACAGGACTAAAACTGTCTTTGTCCTAGTCTGTAATTCTCTCTTTTGTTCATTTTCTATTCGTTTTTGTACAGTTGGTCGCTTATGATTTGTTTGTTATTTTTGTGAACACAAAAAACACTTACTTGTTTCCACATAACACTGATACCCATTCCCTTTTTGAAAATGTTTTGTACGTGTAATTGTATTTTAAAAAATAATAATAAATACTTTATTTGAAAAAAAAATAGTGATTAACTTAATCAATGCCCCCTCCTGGAGGACAGGGCCCCTGAGCACTTGTCCTGCGTGTCTGGTCGGTAATTCAGCCATGATTACTAACATTTTAGATAGCTGGCTAGACTAAGTAGATTCATTTACCAATCTAAAATGTTAATTGACTGCTAAGTGAGTGACTGTCAGTGAGACACATAACAAGAGGAAAACTGCTGATGCACAACCAAGTTTTGAAATTACACGTTATGTATTCTACTATTCTAACTCTCAACAGTTAGTTGAATTCCTGACTGAGTTCCTGAGTTTTTGTAGATTTTTTTGAATGCAAAAAAATGACCAGGTCCGGACCTCTGTGCCCTCATATGTAGCTATGACCCTCACTGTGTTGTAATTTGATTGTAGTGCAGTATATTGAGATGTGTGATTTACAACAGTCAGAACGACACCCTCATTAAAATTACATTTGAACAGGTAGAGGTATGCTTAGAACCTATGCAGACAAATATAATATACGGAAGAGGTGAAAAAAATATTGTTGTATAATGACAAGACACCAGGGTCTGACAATCTAGATGGAAAATTACTGAGGATAATAGCAGACGATATTGCCACTCCTATTTGCCACATCTTCAATTTAAACCTACTTGAGAGCGTGTGCCCTCGGGCCTGGAGGGAAGCTAAAGTCATTCCGCTACTTAAGAAGAGTAAAGCCCCCTTTACCTTCTCAAATAGCTGACCAACCATCCTGTTACCAACCCTTAGTAAACTTCTGACCAGATACAATGCTAATTTACAGTAAACAAATTGACAACAGAATTTCAGCACGCTTTTAGGGAAGGACACTCAACAAGCACAGCACATACACAAATGACTGATGATTGGCTGAGAGAAATTGATGATAAAATTATTTTGGGGGCTGTCTTGTTAAACTCCAGTGCAGCTTTTGACATTATTGATCATAGTCCGCTGCTGGAAAAAAAGTATCTGTTATGGCTTTACACCACCTGCTATAATGTGGATAAAGAGTTACTTGTTAGGCCTCCCGGGTGGCGCAGTGGTTAAGGGCGCTGTACTGCAGCACCAGCTGTGCCATCAGAGACTCTGAGTTCGTGCCCAGGCTCTGTCGTAACCGGCCGCGACCGGGAGGTCCATTGGGTGGGTCACAATTGGCCTAGTGTCGCCCGGGTTAGGGAGGGCTTGGTCGGTAGGGATGTCCTTGTCTCATCGCGCACCAGCAACTCCTGTGGCAGACTGGTGCAGTGCTCGCTAACCAGGGTTGCCAGGTGCACGTGTTTCCTCCGACACATTGGTGCGGCTGGCTTCTGGGTTGGATGTGCGCTGTGTTAAGGAGCAGTGCGGCTAGGCTTGGTAGTGTATCGGAGGACGCATGACTTTCAACCTTCGTCACTCCCGAGCCCGTGCGGGAGTTGTAGCCATGAGACAAGATAGTAGCTACTACAACAATTGGACAACATGAAAAAGGGGTAAAAAAAAAGAGTTACTAGTTTAACAGAACACAGAGGGTGTTCTTTAATGGAAGCCTATCAAATATAATCCAGTTAGAATTAGGAATTACTAACGACTTTGAGTAAAGCCAGAGTTTCTATGTACGTGGATGACTCAACGCTATACATGTCTGTTACTACAGCGACTGAAATGACTGCAACACTCAACAAAGTGCTGCAGTTAGTTTCAGAGCGGGTGGCAAGGAATAAGTTAGCCCTAATTATTTCTAAAACTAAAAGCATTGTATTTGGACCAAAACACTCACTAAACCCTAAACCTCAACTTAATATTGTACTAAATAATGTGGAAATTGAGAAAGTTGAGATGACTAAACTGCTTGGAGCAACACTAGATTGTAAACTGTCATGGTCAAAACATATTGATGCAGTAGTAGCTAAGATGGGAAGAAGTCTGTCTATAATAAAGCGATGCTCTGCCTTCTTAACAACACTATCAACCATGCAGGTCCTACAGGCCCTAGTTTTGTCGCATCTTGACTACTGTTCAGTCGTGTGGTCAGGTGCCACAAAAAAGGACTTGCAATTGGCTCAGAACAGCGCAGCACGACTGGCCCTTCGATGTATACAGAGAGATCATTTTATTAATATGCAAGTCAATCTCTCCTGGCTGAAAGTGGAGGAGAGATTGACTTCCTCACTACTTTTATTTATGAGAGGTATTGAATATGTTGAATCAAACTGTCTCGACAAGCTACTGGCACACCCATGCATACCCCACAAGACATGCCACAAGAGGTCTCTTCTTAGTCCCCAAGGCCAGAACAGACTATGGGAGGCACACAGTACTACACAGAGTCATGACTACATGGAACTCTATTCCACATCAAGTAACTGAAGTAAGCAGTAAAATGAGATAAAAAAAAAACAGATAAAAAAACACCTTATAGAACAGCCGGGAATGTGAAGCAACACAAACATTGGCACACACACACACACACACACACACACACACACACACACACACACACACACACACACACACACACACACACACACACACACACACACACACACACACACACACACACACACACACACACACACACAATAACATACATACACATGGATTTAGTACAGTAGATACAGTATGTGGTAGTGGTGGAGTAGGGGCCTGAGGGCACACAGTGTGTTGTGAAATCTGTGAATGTATTGTAATGTTTTAAAATTGTATAAACTACCTTAATTTTGCTGGACCCCAGGAAGAGTGGGGATCCATAATAAATACAAATACAAGGGCCATTATAGTGAGTGATATACAGTACACCGCCATTCCTACGTCTACAGTCCAGCATAGTGTTTTTCTCCACTGCTTCCAATGAAGTCATCCACAATAAGAACCTCAACCTAATGACATCCCCTAAAATCATGGATTTCATCCAAGCAAAGAAGTTCATAGTATATACAGTACACCTTTCCTGCAGTCAAATGACCAAATCACCCTCAACTGACCTCATGGGTGAAATGTTATTCCTATTTTTCAGAATTTTGTAATTAATAAACATACCTTATTTTTAAATGCCGAAATCCGGTTTTCTATGTCAAACAGTTTTGTTATATTTCAGTCTTCTGAGATGTATATAAAGTGTAATATCGGGATGCAAACTAAAAATGGTACACATTTAAACTCTATATTTGACATGGTACAGGTGTCATTTTCTTTAAGCCCATAGTTTAAGACTACCAAAAACACTCTGTGTGACCCTGATTTAGCCCACTTCTGTAAAAGGTTAAAAACACTTCATGCTAAATTATCACTTCCTACCCACCATATTGAGGAATACATTTAAAGTAACCTCGGACAGAAACACAACGTAACACAAAGGCAGCCAACGATCCCCATGGCTGAGACATGGATTATCAGTTGTCATCTTTGATTAAATGCTTGTAGCTACAAGCTGTCAGGTATTAGAAACTAGAGGAGGTGGAGAAAGACACCCTGCCAATTAGGACAGACAGACCCAGGGAGATTTTATCATCATGTGTGATTTCATGAATATTGCATGTGCACTACTCCCTGGTGCTGAGATTAAAATTAGACAAAAAAAAAGTGATCTTATTGGCAGAAATCTCAAATTCACTCATTGGTTTAGACGTGTGTATCATGGTAGATACAGTGAGCTGCTACAATACATGACATTATAGCCTGAACATAGAAGCACTGTATGCACATCTGCGCAACATGAAATACATCATTTCTTCACATGGTTCAATACATATTTATTATTTCATATAACATGCATGTGCAGTGAAATACACACTTCAATACAAATACAGACATCCCTCTACATATGTGGCTTGCCTTTAACCCCTAATAATGAAGGATATGGGACCAATTTGATGTTCTTTGAATATTGCAATAAACTCATCTTGAGGAAGGTATCAATTTAATTCATGACTTGCAGTGAGAGGGAAGGTACACGTCTAATGCCTTTCATTAGCAAGGCGGTGATGCAAACCATTTCGTAAGCTCTTCGGCGGCCAATCCTCTAATGGTTCGAGTAGGAGACGGAAGGGAAACGACACGGATGTAGACATAAATTCACACAGAGAGACATTAACAGTTGAACGGTGCCTGTCAGAGGCAAGACTGAGGAGTCAAATAAATCACAGAAGTAGAGGGATTTTGAGTTTACACACGGCTGGGTCTCAGATCAAATAGACATAAAACGGCCACCATGTCTTCATTTGTGCCTTGACTTCGGCACCGGATAAACACAGAGGAAGGCAGGGAATGTTTGCTCATTCAAAGTAACGTGCACACACACACCTCCGTCCTTGCCCGATCCTACTGCTCCACAACCTGATTAGAGATAAATTACAGATAAATTGCCCCTCTATAAAGTTAGATGGCCTCCTAACTTGTCTGAGCTAAATCAAGATAAGGCAAAAGAAAACCTTTACAAATGATCACTTTCAAAGTGTCTGGGTTTAGACAGGGCTGTAGAACGAGATCTCGATTTTATATCTTACCATTTGTTTTTCGACTGCGACAACAACCGTGATTGCTGCCTCTCTTTATAACGGCCGTACAGCAACTTGACACCTAACTAGTCGTGATTGAATTATCATCACTTGTCTCTAGAGCGGGCATAACGAACACTGTCAAAGGTTTCATCATGCATAGGTGAAATTACACGTTTGCAGCACTCAACACGTCAGCATGGACAGACAATCCGGCTCATTAATTTGATTGGCCCAAGTTTATCATTTACATCAGTCAGGCTGTCCATATACAGATGATGAGGATCTTTTTCCACACAAGATAACGGGTGGTATTGAAAGTTGAATCCAGAGTTCAAATATACACGGACTGTTACCATGGCTACGGGAGATGGGGGGGTGGGTAGATGGCTGGATGTCATCATGGGGTGGTGTTGACACTGGGAGGGGGCAGGGTCCATGGTTTTCACACCCCTTGCTTCTCGCAGTTTCACTCCTGCCCCCACCGCGGCATCAACACCGAAAACAACACCCACATCAGTGACACACAGTGACATACAGCTTGCCCCAAATTAGTGATGGGGATTGAAGCCTCCTGTAGCATAGAGTTGTTTTTTGCCAATTGTGTTGAAAATACTTTTTTGTCTTCTATCAAACCAATCAGGTGGTTTTTCGGTGAAACACATCTTCGGACGTCATTGATCATGTTCTTCTGATATAGTGATACAAGCATCTGCACACTGCTTCGAAGTAAACTGCTTAGCGATTTCGACACACGCATCGGAGCGCCAGCATCAAACATAACATAATTTCCCCCAAATCGACAAGACCTCACGCCCCCCACGCTTCCTAAACATCCACCCACCGCTAATACCCCCACTGAGGCCCTAATTCAGACATACTCTGGAGTTTGATTGTAATCAATACTCACAATGGTCAACAAATACCATTGTTTCAATCTCTGTTTATTTATATAAGTCAGCCAGCTCAACTCAGGACTGTTGTGTGTCAAAATAGTCTCGTCCAGCAAAGAGACATAGACAAAGCAGATATGGATTGAACTCCAGTGTACCCACAGTACTTACTATAGAATTATGTCGTAAACTTTAGTATACCATAGAATATTATACTACACACTGTAGTATCCCTTGATCGTGTAGTACGTACTATAACATGTTGTAATATACTGTAGAACAGTATAGTAAATACTGCAGTATTCACCGTAGTGTTTTTGCAGATTTTAGTCTGCAAAAACACTACGGTGAATACTATAGTATTTATACCATAGTATACTATGGTATTTTTTTATGTGGATATACAAAAAAATGCTGGGTTAAAAACAACCCAATTTGGGTAAATATTGGATAGAACATATGTTATTTGAACCCAGCCAGTTGGCTCACAAACAACCCTTAGTTTTCTTTAAATTGGGTTATTGATGCTGGGTTATTGAGCTATGATCCACCAGATCAGATGAGAAGACTGGAGGCGTGGCTTAGTAGTGGCATTGCTTTTAGATAGTTATTTTTGGCAACCCATAAGAGTACGTCTTTCCAGTCGTTAAATTTCCACATGTTAAATTTGAGCACTGAAACTTTTTTAGCTTTAATGAGGTTTACAGAATAGTATGAGTTCCTTAAGTGCAAATGCGTCTCCCAATTTTGGGATAGTTATCACTTGTGTAAACCTCAATAAACTAATGTAGTCTCAGTGCTCAACCTTAACACGTGTTGACAACACGACAGAACAGATGAGCCGGAATGACATTTACTCTCATGGGTGGCCAAACAGAACAATGGAAAATCCACACCCCTACTAAGCCATGTCCTCCAGTCTTCTGATCAGACCCGATGGATCATAGTTCAATGACCCAACTAAAAGCTGATTTATGCTTGAGCCGTAAATTTGGTTGGAGGCCTCGCATTGAGGGTGTGACGCAATCACAGTGCGCCTCCCAATTTTTTAAACAAAACCGGAGGGATCCGTTTAGCTCTGTATAGCTCCGCATTGACATGATTGGTTGACGGTAGGTGGGTCAGGAGGAACTGTATAAACACAAACTCACTTCCTTGACAACTTCCTTCACAACAGCTCTGCTCCGCAAAGCGCTAGAAGTATAAATGCTCTGACTTCTGTGGAGACCTTATCGCAGTAAATGCTTTAATGCCGCTGCTGACTACAGATTGACCATGCAGAGCCTTTAAGAGACCCAACTGGTGGGCAACAAATAACCCAACGTGTGTTCTGTCCACAGGCTGAAGTTTGAACATTTAGTCCACTATTATAAGATCTTAATTTGTGACCTGCTAAAAATGTGTATTTCTGTACAGAACCAGTGAAATGTTTGAATGCACCTACTCATTCAAGGCTTTTTCTTAATTTTTTGACTATTTTCTACATTGTAGAATAATAGTGAAGACATCAAAACTATGAAAAAACACATATGGAATCATGTAGTAACCAAAAAAGTGTTAAACAAATTAATTGAAACAAAGTAGCCACCCTTTGCCTTGATGACAGCTTTGCACACTCTTGGCATTTTCTCAGCCAGCTTAATGAGGTAGTCACCTGCAATGCATTTCAATTAACAGGTGTGCCTTGTTAAAAGTTCATTTGTCGAATTGATTTCCTTCTTAATGTGTTTGAGCCAATCAGTTGTGTTGTGACAGGGTAGGGGTGGTATAGAGAATATAGACATTTTTGGTAAAATACCAAGTCCATATTATGGCCAGAACAGCTCAAATAAGCAAAGAGTAACGACAGTCCATCATTACTTTAAGACATGAAGGTGAGTCAATCCGAAACATTTCAAGAACTTTGACATTTCTTCAAGTGGAGTCGCAACAGCCATCAAGCGCTATGATGAAACTGGCTCTCACGAGGACCGGCACAGGAAAGGAAGACTGTCATCAAGGCAAAGGGTGGTTACTTTGAAGAATATAAAATATAAAATGTATTTGCATTTTTTAACACTTTTTTGGTTACCGTTTTTTCATAGTTCTGATGTCTTCACTATTATTTTACAATGTAGCAAATAGTTCAAATAAAGAAAAACCCTTGAATGACTAGGTGTGTACAAGCTGTTGACTGGTACTGTATATTGCGGGGATCATTTGAAAAAGAGACCCGGGTCTCTGTGAGAGGTTATAGGAAAGTGTTTTTAAAAAGAGAGAGACTCTGTGTACCTGAAGCTACCTGTCTGTCTGAGAACACTGAATACCTGAGCTAAGATGCTGTTGAGGGTCACCATATACACTATTTTGAATCGTGTTACACCCTTTTTACAGATTCAACTGAACTGTCCCTCTTTTTCTCTCTCCTGACACATGTGCCATGACGTTGTTTTTCCAACTCCCCCCTTCAATTAAATGTTTTGTTTCTGACTATCATCTTCAAGAAACACCTATAATGAATCTTAATTGGAACAGGAAGAAGAAGTACAATATGTGAAAACACACATATTATTTTAATAGAACAAATATTTACAACAGATTTAAATAATGAAGAAAATATATCAACCTCACTTTGGTAGCTATGATTAACTTCTGTTAGTTTTCCTTCTTCAATCATTAGAGGAGCCCAATGGAAAATGAAAACAAACAAAACAAAGTAAGGGGGCACTTGATGGGACAAGGTCTATCGGGGGCTGTGTGTTGGGTGAGAGGGGAGGGGTGGGGTGGGGCACAGGGTGGCAGATTGGGGCAGCAGAATGCCAAGAAAGCCCACTCATTTATGTAATAGCTACACTGATGGAAATGATTGTAAGCGTGTGACCTCTGCTCTCTCCCTCTTTCCCCCCCTCCTCTCCGTTGTAATATAAATTAATATTATGGCAGAAGACAGACACACCGATGATCCGTAACAAGTAGCGTCTCTGGAGAGAGCCAGTGCCACGAGACGGCCCCTAATTAGGCCTGAATGATGGCAGGTTATTCCAACCACCGCGCTCCCGGCTAATCTGTGCTACAGAGCCACACAGCCTGAGCCGAACGGCAAACATTATGTTTTAATCTTACAGGCCAATGGGGGAGAAGTTCTCCAGTAGGCAGCTGTAGGTTTTAACTAAGCTTGTTGGGAAGTGGGAAGGCGGCTGCCCATGTGCAGATAGAGTCTATAGGAGTTTGTTTGTGTGCTCTCTGCTGTTCCATTCCTGAGGGTGGACGTATAGAGAGATACATGTTAATTAAAAAGATAGGGAGGCTCTGCTTTGCATTGTACAGCTGCAAGGCTAACAAGTCCACCCATCCTGATATAAAACAGCTCAAATGTAAACTTTTCCCCCGTCTTTTTATATATTTTTTTATTATATCTATATATATTTTTATATTTGCATAATGCCACAGGCAGTGCATTCTATACAATGATGTGTTAAAAACAACCCAATTTTGGTAAATATTGGACATAACACACATTGGGTTATTTTGACCTAGCCAGTTGGGTCACAAACAACCCATTGTTTTCTTTAAGTTGGGTTGTTGATGCTGAGTTATTGAGCTAGGGTCCACCAGGTCAGATGGTAAGACTGGAGGCGTGGCTTAGTAGGGGCATACCCACGTGAAAAAATACTACAGTTTACTACAGAATACTACAGTACTTACAATAGAATTATGTAGTAATCTTATACCATAGAATATTATACTACACACTGTAGTATCCCTCGATCCTATTGTGCTTACTATAAAATGTTTTAATATATTGTAGAATACTATACTACAGTATGTTACATTTCAAGAACCATCCCCGAACACAGCCGTAGAAGGGGTGCTGTGTGTTATGTGTGACACAGTTGTCAATCCGGGTAGTTGTTGCCTATGCTAGTTTCAAGTGCTAGTTTTCAAGTAATCAAGTGTAGCCGTCAGTCTGTGATTTATATTTATTGAAATTGGAAATGGATTACGCTGGTAAAGTCAACATGTTCTTCACTGCTCTGTTGACAGACTTTATTACTTGTCTCTATTCGTCCACATGGCTGCTCGCTGAGCTTTGCTACCACCCCACCTAAAATATCATGAAAAATGCCCATTACTTTGTTTCTGTAAGGACCCCAAAAACAGGCAGTGGGAGAACTTATTGATTTAAGTAAATATTTTTTTTATGGTAAAAAACAATGTATTTGTCATGCCCTGACCTTAGAGAGCCTTTTTATTTCTCTATTTGGTTAGGTCAAGGTGTGATTAGGGTGGGCATTCTAGGTTTTCTATTTCTATGTTGGTGTGTTTGTTTCCCAATCGGAGGCAGCTTTTCTGTCTATTTTGGATTTTGTGGGATCTTGTCTTTGTTTGTTGCTTTATGCACGACTAGCTTTACGCTCGGTTTGTGTTCATTTTCTTTTCATGGTGTTATGTTATCAAATAAAGAGAGAATGTACGCCTACCACGCTGCACCTTGGTCCGGTCATTTATCATCCGACGACGAGCGTAACAGTATTATTAGCTAGCTAGCTAGCTGGCTACAGTAGGCCACTTAGTAGGCAAACAGAGCTGCTAGCTAGCTAACTTTACATACTGTTTAGCAAAGTCAATTAAATGTCATCAGCTAGCTAACGTTCTATTAACCAGCTATCTTAATCAAATCATTGTAAATTAAAACTCAGTCTCCAAATACATTTGTAGATAACAGCCATTGAATAGGATGACATTTCAGTTCCAGCTGTCAGTAAAGGGACAGTGTAGGCTACTGGATACTGGATAGGGCAGGTAATTTCGTGGGAGGGCATTATGAAAAGATTATCCAGTTCAAGTCCCTAGAGGGGAGGAGTTTGAGGACAGAGAGATAATAGCAACATATTTTTCAGTGCTGTCAAATTTGAGTATAATGAAGCCTGTTTGTTTGTGATGTTTTTTGTCCTCAGATATGTTAAACTGTGAAAGCCTGTTTGCATGTCCCAAGAGACTAAGGGTATATCCTATATGCCATGGGTTATACAGTATGTTATGACCTACTTATGTTATCAAAAGTAAACAAAAATACAGTTAAAGATCACACACAATGTATAAACCTACTACATTTGGAGCAGGCCAACCCTACTGGAGATTTGCTGGGTGTGCAGGGTTCTGTTTCAGCCCAGAAATAACACTCCTGACTCAACTTAGCAAATCTAATGAGTTGATAATCAAGTGTGCTATTGCAAAGCTGGAATAAAATAAGTCTGCTCACCCAGTAGGTCAGGGATCAGTGGAGCAATGTTCGCCACCACTGGTATGTGGTTTCTTTCTTCTCACCTGAAATCATGCTTTAGCAATATTAGCCTACTTGTTACTACTCAATTATCTACTGCTGTTTGGATTAATATGTCTATTCTTTCCATATTAGTTATTTGTACATTTTGAAGTGATGAATGGTTGATTCTTTGAAGTGAAGTTTAACTTATTTTAATTGGTAAACTATTATTGAAAATGAACTAGTGTCAATGTAGATGAATCATCCATCACAATCCTGCAATAAAGAGGGGAGGGGGTTCAGTACTGTATGAAAATAAGGAGATGACTATTAGGTTACGGAAGATGAGCATTGCAGGTAACATTGTTTGAGGTTCATTTTATTTTATTGCATTCATTTGATCAATGTTGCTTGCAACATGATTGCAGTTGGTCCCATAGACAGTGCATGGTTGCTGTATGTATCACTGACCTTAAGATAAGCTGCTAACCTTTTAGGTCACTAATATGCAGTTTTTCTTAACATTTTGTTGGCTTTATAATCTTGAGAGATATTTAACTAGCGAGTAGCTAGCTAGTTAGTTATACCTACAGTAGGTAGCTGACAAGGTAAAAACTAACCTCATTGTGGCTAGCTACTTCTTTCCTCTCATGCTAGCCTTTACAGACAATTATCACATTAGAAACATCCAAATTAAAAATATTGATTTGGCCAGCATTGTAGACCATTTCTACCCTCTTCCTGGAACTTTAGCCCACCTCCCAATAAAAGAGAAATGCTGCATGCTGCAAACATTCTAAAATGTTTTGTCACCCATGCTTGTTTTGTTGACAGATGCTCCTACTGCACTAATCTGGTGAGCACCTTTGGAGCTCCCCCCAAGCAAGATTTGTCGTGTTGCTAGGCGTCACTGATTTACACCAGGTTTCCGACCCCTCTTTAGCTAATTTCTGCTATGGAACTCCCCAGGTTTCCCGTTTTAGAGAAGCCTGGTTGGTGATGAGGCTAAGTGAAACCCAATGTGTGTGTCCTGTCCACTATTTAACCAGCGCTGGGTTCTTTTTAACCTCATCAGTGTAGAAACTCAAAAATTAAATCAAATTTGATTTGTCACATGCACCGAATACAACAGGTGTAGGTAGACCTTAGCGTGAACAGTCTATGACTAGGGTGGCTGCAGTCCTTGGCAATCTTTAGTGCCTTCCTCTGACACCGACTGGTATAGAGGTCCTGGATGGCAGGAAGATTGACCCCAATGATGTACTGGGCTGTACGCACTACCTTCTGTAGTGCCTTGTGGTCGTAGGCCGAGCAGTTGCCATACCAGGCAGTGATGCAACCAGTCAGGATGCTCTCGATGATGCAGCTGGAAAACTTTTTGAGGATCTGAGGATCCATGTCAAATCTTTTCAGTCTCCTGACGGGGAATAGTCATTGTCATGCCCTCTTCACGACTGTCTTGGTTTGTTTGGACCATGATAGTTTGTTGGTGATGTGGACACTCAACCTGCTCCACACATCCCAATCCATGAGAATGGGCGTGTGCTCAGTCCACAATCATATTCTGTAGTCCACAATCATGTCCTTTGTCTTGATCACGTTGAAGGAGAGATTGTTATCCTGCCACCACACTGCCAGGTCTCTGACCTCTTCCCTATAGGCTGTCTCACTGTTGTTGGTGATCAGTTGTGTCATCTGCAAACTTGTGATGGTGTTGGAGTCGTGCTTGGCCATGCAGAGTACAGAAGGGGACTGAGCATACACTCCTGAGGGGCCCCTGTGCTGAGGATCAGTGTGGCAGATGTGTTGTTACCTACCCTTACCTCCTGGGGGCAGCCAGTCAGGAAGTCCAGGATCCAGTTGCAGTCGGAGGTGTTTAGTCCCAGGGTCCTTCCCTTAGTGATGAGCTATGAGGGCACTATGGTGTTGAATGCCATGCTGTAGTAAATTAATAGCATTCTCAAATAGGTGCTAGCAAAACAGTCCTGTAGCTTAGCATCTGCGTCCTCTGACCACTTCCGTATTGAGCAAGTCACTGGTACTTTCTGCTTTAGTTTTTGCTTGTAAGCAGGAATCAGGAGGATAGAGTTATGGTCAGATTTGCCAAATGGAGGGCGAGGGAGAGCTTTGTACATGTCTCTGTGTGTGGAGTAAAGGCGGTCTAGTGTTTTTTTCTCCTCTGGTTGCACATATAACATGCTGGTAGAAATTAGGTGAATGGATTTAAGTTTCCCTGCATGAAAGTCCCCGGCCACTAGCAGCGCCGCATCTGGATGAGCATTTTCCTGTTTGCTTATGACCCGATACAGCTTGATGAGTGCTGTCTAAGTGCCAGCATCGGTTTGTGGTGATAAATAGACAGCTACAAAAATTCTAGATTAAAACTTTATTGGTAAATAGTGTGGTCTACAGCTTATCATGAGATACTCTACCTCAGGCGAGCAAAATATAGAGACTTCCTTAATATTAGATTTTGTGCACCAGCTATTATCTATAAATAGACTCAGACCGCCATCCCTTGTATGACCGGGGCAGCTGTTCTATCCTGAAGATGCGCCGAAACCCTGCCTGCTGTATGTTATCCATGTCGTTGTTTAGCCACAACTCAGTGAAACATAAGATATTGCAGTTTTTAATGTCCCGTTGGTAGGATATCCTTGATTGGAGCTCATCCATTTTGTTATCCAGTGATTGCACGTTGGCTAATAGGACTGGTGGTACAGGGGGTTTACTCACTCGCCTCAATTCTCAGAAGGCAGCCCGACCTCCGCCCCCTTTTCCTCCGTCTTTTCTTCGTGCATATTACGGGGCTTTGGGCCCTTTTCCAAGAAAGCAGTATATCCATCATGTCAGACTCATTAAAGAAAAAATCTCCGTCCAGTTCGAGGTGAATTATCGCTGTTCTGATGTCCAGAAGTGAGTGATAACATAAGTGATGGTAGCAGCAACATTATGTACAAAATAAGTTTTAAAAAACAAGTTACAAACAACCTGAAAAAATGTACAAAATAGCACAGTTGGTTAGGAGCACGTTAAACGGCAGCCATCGCCTCCAGCACCATTCTCTTCAAAAAAAAGGGGAAAAAAGTGGTGCTGTTGAACGAGTTCTGTCTAAAGAAAACATGTGTGGTACATATGGTTAAACAGGTCAACCATGACACATTGGCCTGGCACTTTTACAGGTATGAGGGAAGACATAATAATTAGACCAGTGCGTTGACCAGACCTGTGTTCAAATAGTGTTTACTTTTAAATATTTTAAGTGTTTGATTGATCCTGCCTGGAGAACCAGAGAGACTGGTGGTTTGAAGATTTGGGAGTATTCAATTAGTCTGATTTTGCCAGGCAAGCTCAATCAAGGATTTGAAAGAAAACAATTAAAGCACTGCTCCTCTAGGATCAGTTTAGCCTTTTAGATCGTAATGAATAAGATTACACAGACAGGGGAGACACGATCCTAGATCAGCACTCCTACTCTGAGTCAGACCCTGGGCTGCCTCTGACACACAACTGTAGTGTATGAGAGAGAACAAGGTAAGGAAGGTGATGGCACGTAAAGGTAAAGCAATTTCCTCGTGTATCACGGTGTGACAAGGACAAATGCATGTGATGT
Source organism: Oncorhynchus gorbuscha (assembly GCF_021184085.1). Taxonomy (NCBI): domain Eukaryota; kingdom Metazoa; phylum Chordata; class Actinopteri; order Salmoniformes; family Salmonidae; genus Oncorhynchus; species Oncorhynchus gorbuscha. Next base: position 28,143,275 of record NC_060179.1, on the reverse strand, counting down.
ATAGGCTAGCTTAAAGTGCAGCAGAGAGCTTTTTATTGAAAGAGAAAAAGCAATGTGTCCTAAAAATAATGCTATCCAAAGGGCATGGACAGGAGATGGCATGCTACACAATATGGTCCAATATCTCAACACAATAATGTAATATTTTCAAACACCTCAATCACGAAAATTATAATTTCACTCCAAGGTAATGACTCATTTGTGGAGTGAGACCATTAAATATGTGAGAACAAGAAATGTCAACACATTGAAACTCTTAATCGACCAAACAATCTACTCGATGGGAGAGACGGGCAACAGAAGTCTGTGGATCTGGTTAAGCTGTTAATTCAGTTTTGCGTCAAAGGGACTACCAAACTACCAATAGCCTTTTAACGATCCTACAGACTTGAAGGCAAATTGTCCCCAAACCAAAGAGTTTAACTGGCTCCCATGGCAGAACAGATTTATATCATACTGTGGTTACAAGACGAATGTGTAGGCTACATAAAACTGCTTTCATTTTCCAAATCAAATCATTTTTGTTATTCTTGTACACCCCACTGTGATCAAGGGGAATGTAAATAACATATTTAAACAGGCCTAATAGCCATTCCCAAATCAATGCATCATTTTGATCAATCGTACTTATTCAGTTCTACATGCTTGCCTTTTCCCCCCTCTGATTGTGTTTTCCAAATGCCAGGAGTAGACGAATTGCCATTGCAGCAGTCATTTGGCGACAATGAGGCCAAATGCTAAACACAGAGAGAATGTATTGCACGGCTAAAGCGCCTGACACGCCTTTCTGAAACTAAATTCCAGCCTTCCCCTGTTTCATTTGCATAATGTTGTGATGCATTTTCCGCTCCAGTGCCCGCCACACTGATCCTCTAATTATACACACACACATACACATGCACGCACACACACACTCACACACACTCCGAATGAGGAATCAGACCCGGGCAGACACCCACTCCACCCCAGCATGAAATATCATGTTACTCTATGATATCATTGTAGAGCCACGGGAAATTCAAACACTGTCATTAATTCAGCTGGCAGCAGCAGCAGAAATGACTGTAACATTGCTAATTAAGGATACAAACACCAACAATACCTGCAATTTGATCTAAAAGTGTCTCCCTGAAATTACCTCAAGCTTTGAAAGGGGACGATCCATGCAGTCTGGGACCGATTCAAGTTTTATTGGGAACATTGGTTTTCAAAGGCCGCATGATGCCAACCAATGGGAATCAAACAGTGTGTGAGGAACACACTAAATGATTAAATATCTGACATTTTAAAAGTATATAAGCAATGTATATCATTTCCTTCCCCATCAGAAAACATACAGTATCTTCAGTTTCTCACCTGTCCAGGAGCGGCATTCTCACACAAGAGGGTCTCATACTCAATGGCAAATACCGGAGGGTTGTCATTGATGTCCAGCACCGTAATGACAGCAAAACCTTTTCCAACCTGGGTTGGATCATCTGAAAGACAGAGAGAAAAATAGTTTATATCACAGTTTGACTCCAGCTATAACTTTCAATACTTTACCCTGTCTTAACTTTGTCACCCTCCTCCACTTTCGCATGTCTTTTTAATGAATCACAAAGGTCGAGCAAAATTAGCAAATTGTGGCCAAAAGTGCCCGTTCTAATATAATATACAAGGCTTTCTCTATGAACTGGCATCCTTAGTTGTTCTGATGGGGATCAGCCAACATGATCAAGCAGCTGATTATGATTTGAGTGGAGCTAAAGCTGTGGTGGTAAAGGCTGGGAAGGCTAAATAAATGGCATCCTATACCCTATATAGTGCACTATATAGAACCCAGCTCTGCTGAAAGCACTGCAGTATATAGCGAATAGGATGCCATTTCAGATGCAGGTGACTGTGTAGTTGTAGTACAGAGCATCCGGCACCACAGGCTCCACCACTGGCTCCCCTCTCTGACACCAATGTGGCACTGAATATAAACGGCTGGCTCCTGAGAGCCTGGATGGACGATGATTTAGCCTGGCGTCAGCAGCCACGCCGACAGGAGAGATGGCGCGCTGGCTGACATTCGGGAGCGGCTGATTTGACAGTAGTGAAAAGGACGTGTGGTACCCCGGGGCACAGATTTGTTGTCATTGGCATGTTCGGAGCAGAGTCAGAGTGCGGATGAAATGTGAGCGCTGACCGACCACATCTCAAATGAACAAGATCCCTTAGCTAGAAGAAGTGCTCCTCTGCCAACTTTTGTCACAAAAAGCCCATTTACTATAAATAGTGTAAAAAGGCGTCCTGGGCTCTGAGAGAGACTGTTTGGACGCCTGATTCTACAGCTGCCACTTTCCGCTGTGAAGAGAATAGAAGTCTGACTGTGTCAGAGGCCAACAACTCCTCAGTGAAGGGCTGTTATGACATTTAGTACAGTTATTATTAAAGATGTTTACTCCCTATGTGTTACCATATCGAGACAGGAGGAAGAAGTATTATTTGAACATTCGTCTTAGGCCTATATTTATGGTTGAATAACAAGGCATTTACTTGAGGGATGGTGATTACCATGTTTGGTTTCGTGACTATTTGTGCATTGAGGAGAAGACTGATTCGCATATCGCCCCAGCAGACCCACTGATGGTGCAATCTCTATTGCACTCCATACTGCCCTTTCCCCTCTGGAAAAAAGGATCACCCATGTGAGATTGCTGTTCAATGACTACAGCTCAGCGTTCAACATAGGTGATGAGGGTAAGTAACAACACATCTGCCAAATTGACCATCAACAAGAAATCCCCTCAGGGGTGCGTGCTTACTCCCCCCCTGTACTCTCTGTTCACCCAACACTGCATGGTTGCAAGTGACTTCAACACCATCATTGGTGACGGTAGTAGGCCTGATCACCGACAACGATGAGGCAGCCTATAGGGAGGAGGTCAGAGAGACCTGTCAGTGGGGTGCCAGAACAATCTCTCCCTCAATGTCAGCAAGACAAAGGAGCAAATTGTGGACTACAGGAAATGGAGGGTACACACCCAATCACATCGACAGAGCTGTAGTTGAGTGGGTCGAGAGCTTCAAGTTTTCTGTGTCCACATCACTAAGGATCTATCATGATCCACACACACCAACGCAGTTGTGAAGAGGGCAAGACAACACCTCTTCCCCCTTAAGAGGCTGAAAATATTTGGCATGGGCCCCAGATCCTCACGTTTTTGGTTACTACATGATTCCATATGTGTTATTTCATAGTTGTGATGTCTTCAGTATTAATGTACAATGTAGAAAATAGTACAAATAAAGGAAAACCCTTGAATGAGTATGTGTGTCCAAACTTGAGCCATATATGTACAGTTGAAGTCAGAAGTTTACATACACTTAGGTTGGAGTCATTAAAACTCATTTTTCAACCACTCCACACATTTCTTGTGAACAAACCATAGTTTTGGCATGTCGGTTAGGACATCTACTTTGTGCATGACACAAGTCATTTTTCCAACAATTGTTTAGAGACAGATTATTATTATCACAATTCCAGTGGCTCAGAAGTTTACATACACTAAATTGACTGTGCCTTTATACAACTTGGAAAATTCCAGAAAATTATGGCATTTCTTTAGAAGCTTCTGATAGGCTAATTGACATTATTTTAGTAAATTAGAGGTGTACCTGTGGATGTATTTCAAGGTCTACCTTCAAACTCAGCGCCTCTTTGCTTGACATCATGGGAAAATCAAAAGAAATCAGCCAAGACCTCAGAAAAAAATTGGTTCATCCTTGGGAGCAATTTCCAAATGCCTGAAGGTACCACATTCATCTGTACAAACAATAGTACGTAAGTATAATAAACACCATGGGACCACGCAGCCGTCATACCGCTCAGGAAGGAGACGCCTTCTGTCTCCTAGAGATTAACATATTTTGGTGAGAAAACTACAAATCAATCCCAGAACAACAGCAAAGGTCCTTGTGAAGATGCTGGAGGAAACAGGTACAAAAGTATCTATATCCACAGTAAAACAAGTCCTATATCGTCATAACCTCAAAGGCCGCTCAGCAAGGAAAAAGCCACTGCTCCAAAATCGACATAAAAAAAGCCAGACAACGGTTTGCAACTGCACATTAGGAAAAGAATCGTACTTTTTAAAGAAATGTCCTTTGGTCTGATGAAACAAAAATAGAACTGTTTGGCCATATTGACCGTTGTTGTATTTGGAGGAAAAAGCTGAAGAACACCATCCCAACCATAAAGCATGGGGTGGCAGCATCATGTTATGGGGGTGCTGTGCTGCAGGTGCGACTGGCGCACTTCACAAAATAGATGGCATCATGAGGGAGGATAATTACGTGGATATATTGATGCAACATCTCAAGACATCAGCAAGGAAGTTAAAGCTTTGTCACAAATGGGTCTTCTGAATGAACATTGAACAAGCAAACTTCCAAAGTTGTGGCAAAATGGCTTAAGGACAACAAAGTTAAGGTATTGGAGGGACCATCACAAAGCCCTGACCTCAATCCTATAGAACATTTGTGGGCAGAACTGAAAAAGTGTGTGTGAGAAAGAAGGCCTACAAACCTGACTCAGTTACACCAGCTCTGTCAGGAGGAATGGGACAAAATTCACCCAACTTATTGTGGGAAGCTTGTGGAAGGCTACCCGAAACATTTGACCCAAGTTAAACAATTTAAATGCGATGCTACCAAATATTATTTGAGTGTATGTAAACTTCTGACCCACTGGGAATGTGATGAAATAAATAAAAGCTGAAATAAATCATTCTCGCTCCTATTATTCTGACATTTCACATTCTTAAAATAAAGTGGTGATCCTAACTGACCTAAGACAGGGAATCTTTACTAGGATTGTATGTCAGGAAGTGTGAAAAACTGAGTTTAAATGTATTTGACAAAGGTGTATGTAAACTTCCGACTTCAACTGTACATGATGGTGTTTATAGACATTATGGACAGTATATGAATATACAACGTGTGAACAGCAGTAGTTATAAAGTATAGGATGAGCCTTGACAGTATGTAAACATTATTAAAGTGACCAGTGTTCAATGACTCTCTAAGGTGCAGGGTTGAGTACAGTGTGTTTGCCGGCTAGTAACAACGACTAAAGTTGAGGGCAGGGTACTGGGCAGAGGCCAGCTACTGGTGACTATTTAATAGTCTGATGGCTTGGAGCTGTTTTTCGGTCCCAAATTTGATGCACCTGAACTGTCTCCGCCTTCTAGATGGTAGCGGGGTGAACAGGCCGTGGTTCGGGTTGCTGAAGTCCTTGATGATCTTCTTGTCCTTCCTGTGACACTGGGTGCTGTAGATGTCCTGCAGGGCAGGTGGTGTGCGTTGGACTGACCACACTATCCTCTGGAGAGCCCTGCGGTTTTCGACCAGTGCAGTTCCTAAACCAGGCGGTGATACAGCCCAGTAGGATGCTCTCAATGGTGCAACGGTAGAAGATTGTGAGGGTCTTTTACTTTGATTTATTTAACCTTGATTTAACTAGGCAAGCCAGTTAAGAACGCATTCTTATTTACAATGATGGCCTATGCCAGGAAAACACTAACTTGGATGGCGCTGGATCGTCCTATGGGGCTCCCAATCATGGCCGGTTGTGATACAGCCTGGAATCTAACCAGGGTCTCTAGTGACGCCTCTAGCATGGAGATGCAGTGCCTTAGACCGCTGCACCACTTGGGAGGTCTTAGAGGTCTTAGGGATCAAGCTGAATTTCTTCAGCATTCTGAGGTTGAATAGTCTTTGTGGACCATTTCAGGTTATCAGTGATGTGCACGCCGAGACACTTGAAGCTTTTCACCTTCTACACTGCGGTCCCGTCGATGTACATGGATGCATGCTTCCTCCTGCTGTCTCCTGAAGTCCACTATCAGCACCTTAATTTTGTGGACTAATTTTGTGGAGGTTATTTTCCTGGAACCACACTGCCAGGGCCCTCACCTCCTCCACGTAGGCTGTCTCATGTTGATGGTAATGTTGTATTGTTTGTAAACTTGAATATTGAGTTGGAGACATGCGTGGCCACACAGTCATCTGTGATCAGGGAGTACAGTAGAGGGCTTTACCACTTGGGGTCAGCCAGTCACGAAGTTCAGGACCCAGTTGCACAGGATGGGGTTCAGACCCAGCGCCCCAAACTTAGTAATGAGCTTGGAGGGCAGTATGGTGTTGAAGGCTGAGCTATAGTCGATGAACAGCATTCTTACATGGGTATTCTTCTTGTCCAGATGGGATAGGACAGTGTGCGGTGCGATGGTGATTGTGTCATCCGTGGATCTGATGGGGCGGTATTCCAATTGTAGTGGATCTAGGGTTTCAGGTAAGATGGAGGTGATATGATCCTTTATTAGCCTCTCAAACCTCTTCCTGATGACAGAAGTGAGTGATACGGTGCTATAGTTTAGGTTAGTTCAGTTAGTTACGTTGTCTGGTGTACAGGAACAATTGTTAACATCTTGAAGCAAATGGGAACTGACATTGAACTTGAACCCTGTTTCAACAATCATCAGCTGATTTTTCAAATGATTTTCCAAATGACAGTAAAGTGAAAAGCTGTTGTGATAGCAGGAGAGGTTTATCTGGAATGTTTTGATGTCTCATACTGTCACGGCTCTCGCCGTAATGAGGATCGGACCAAAACGCAGCGTGGTAAGTGTTCATGATTCTTTATTAGTAAAAACACTTGAACAAAATAACAAAGTGGAAAACCCGAAACAGTTCTGTAAGGTGCAGGAACTATACAGAAAACAACTACCCACAAAACACAGGTGGGAAAAGTATGATTCCCAATCAGAGACAACGATAGACAGCTGTCCCTGATTGAGAAACATACCAGGCCAAAACATAGAAATAAAGAAACTAGAATGCCCACCCTAGTCTTACCCTGGCTTAACCAAAATAGAGAATAAAAACCTCTCTATGGCCAAGGCGTGACACATACATTAGAAAAAGGATAGTGGCGATTATACATTTTTATTTTTAAAACAAGTTCAAAAGCTAAAAAGCTTTATTTCATTGTAATTTATTTTATTCAATGGCTTCACCTGAGTGTCCTCGCCAGCTAGGTAGGGCAGCACTTTACCACATTCCAATGTTATCACATTCCAATGTTGAAAATTGGGGCCTCTCGGGTGGCGCAGTGGTTAAGAGAGACTCTGAGACTCTGGGTTCGCGCCCAGACTCTGTCATAACTGGCCGCAACCGGGAGGTTCGTGGGGCGATGCACAATTGGCCTAGCGTCGTCCGGGTTAGGGAGGGGCAGTAGGGATGTCCTTGTCTCATCGCGCATCAGCGACTCCTGTGGTGGGCCGAGCGAAGTGCGCGCTAACCAAGGTTGCCAGGTGCACGGTGTTTCCTCCGACACATTGGTGCGGCTGGCTTCTGGGTTGGATGCGCACTGTGTTAAGAAGCAGTGCGGCTTGGTTTGGTTGTGTATTGGAGGACGCATGACTTTCAACCTTCGTCTCTCCCGAGCCCGTACGGGAGTTGTAGCGATGAGACAAGATAGTTGGGGAGAAACCACGAAATTGGGGAGAAAAAGGGGTAAAATAAAAATAAATTCAAAATAAAGAAATAAAAAAAAATAGAGGTGAAAATGATTTAAATGTACTTACGGTCATGTATGATTTAAATATTCTATAAGTCTTGTGAATCTGTCATGAATACACTGTATATAATTGCTTTATTGAAAATAGGATCTATGGGAGAAATGGACAAATACAGATTGTTTTTAAGATACCCTTGTCTTAAAGTTTAACCTTGGATAGATCTGTACTATAATAGCCTATAAACAGTCAATTCAAAATATTGTATTCAGTTCTTTTGAAATAACCAACATTTTCTGCATCATAATTGAGACAAAATAAAAAAAGACGTAGGCCAAATGGATTTTGTGATGTTGTTCTATATAAATGTAGGCAAAAAAGGCAGACACTTTATTTATATCAACATGGGATTTCTGTGGTCCAAATATCATAACATTTTTGTTTTCAGACGCTTTCTGTTGGTAGGCCTGCCCATGTGTCTACTCACTCGGAAAGCCTGCTCACTCATGTCAATACCAAATCTGATAATTGTGACATGATTGAACTGGAATGATGTGAATAATGATGATGATGGTGAGAGCTCAGTATAGACTAACCCTTTAATCATAGGCTGTTACTTTGTGTCTCTAAAATCACAATGTTTCAATTTCTATAATCAGGTGAAAAAGTATTTTTTTAATTGAAATGTCCAAATGTCTGCATTTTACCAGATCCATTTTTTCTATTTTTATAACTGATAAAAATGTAATATGCAATTGCCTATAGATAATATTCTGGCCATAGGAAAACTGTTTTTTAAGGCCATATAAAGAACAACTATGCATAAATTAATGAAAAGCAGCAAACGGATACAACATTGTTTCACACTCTTTAATTTAATTGAATTTATCCGTTATTTTACCAGGTAAGTTGACTGAGAACACGTTCTGATTTACAGCAACGACCTGGGGAATAGTTACAGGGGAGAGGAGGGGGATGAATGAGCCAATTGTAAACTGGGGATTATTAGGTGACCATGATGGTTTGAGGGCCAGACTGGGAATTTAGCCAGGACACCGGGGTTAACACCCCTACTTTTACGATAAGTGCCATGGGTTCTTTAATGACCTTAGAGAGTCAGGACACCCGTTTAACGTCCCATCCGAAAGACGGCACCCTACACAGGGCAGTGTCCCCAATCACTGCCCTGGGGTATTAATAAAATACTCAAACAGAAACAGGCAATAGGCTAAAGAGCTGGCTTCACAGTTTCCCCACCAAATAGGCCTACCAGGAAACTCGACGTACAGTATCTTGACGACATCGAGCGCCCGATGGAGTATGTGCGCTGCGTAGTACCTTCCACAAAAAGTTTTGCTCAACAAAAAGACACATAAGGGGGGGAATGCGAGGGACGCTTTGTCCTTAAAGCCATGGAAGGACGTCTCAAAGGCACTCCGGCACCTCTCTTTTCTCTCCTCTTCTCCCCCACATCACATGAGCATAATTCACCTGCGCCCGCCCTTAGTTAGCAGCTTGCCACTCACACGCCGCGACTCACGGAGACCCGGAGGTCGAAAGCGCCCACCTTACGCCAGAATTAAGATTCCCCTGACAACCCCGCCGCGTCCCACACGCTTCGTCACGTTAATGCAGTCATGACGAAACAGTGGCATTGTGGGATGTTGAATATGGGGGAGGGTTGGCTACATGACAAGATAGAAAGGACAACAATACTTTATGCAGGGCCTTCATAAAACAAACTGGTCAGACGTGTGTGTGTGTGTGTGTGTGTGTGTGTGTGTGTGTGTGTGTGTGTGTGTGTGTGTGTGTGTGTGTGTGTGTGTGTGTGTGTGTGTGTGTGTGTGTGTGTGTGTGTGCGTGCGTGCGTGCGTGCGTGCGTGCGTGCGTGCGTGTGTGCGTGCGTGTGTGTGTGTACATGTACTTACGGCTTTCCATGGCAAGGATAGTGAGGTTGTGGACAGAGTTGACCTCTCGATCCAGGGGTTTGGCTGTGCTTATGACCCCACTCAGAGCATCCACGTTGAAGAAACGCTCCAGGTCTGTGTTTCTGTCTATGGAGTACCTGGAGACAGACAGACAGAGGCAGGCAGGCAGACAGGCAGAATGACAGACACACAGTCAGACACGTAGCTATGATGAGGTATTTTCCTTTTGAAGAAATTTCTAAGGATTTTACATGTAATAATTTCTCTCTTTAAACATTTATGAAGGAATAAGAACTTTCCACCTTCCAAAGTTGTCAAATTAACTATTTTAAAGTGCTTCTGGTTTCAGTACATTGGCATAGAACATTATTGAGCTGTGTCAACAAGTGCAATTTAGCCATTTTCTTATCAATTTTTAACGCTAGATTAAACGATCATGATGTTGAACTATGAATGAGAGGTTTCTGCAACCTTTAGATTTTGACGAGAACTGCTCTTAATCAAAGTTTTTAAGGTAGAAATGTGAAATTGGACAGCAATACATTAATGCTGAACACAGAACAAACACTATCAATTTCTATACAGCAGATTATATTTCTGGAAAAAAAGACAACTTCAATTAGCTGGTATCCAAAGGGTATTATTCAATGTAATTTGACTCTTGTGGCTGGATTAGTTCCACAATAATTCTAATTTCAACAGAGGTAGGGCCATATTATTGCAGACGCTGAAAGCCTCCACAGCAGCAAAAAGAGGCAATTTACACCCACAATGGCGGTGTAATTAGATTTTCTGATTAAGATTACTAACAATCCTAACGCCCCGAGCATGAATACTACCACACAACACTTTTATTTTCAATTCATGCGTAATGAGAGGGAGTCTCATGAGTGACATGGGGCAGATTGCCTTTCTGAGTGGTTGTGTTGTGTTATAAATGCAATGGAGCTGGTACAAACTGTTGACCCTCCTGGGGGAATGCCCTTTGCTCATTTTAGATGGCATTTCACTTTTACAAATGTTGCGGTCCCTCGAACGCACGACATCTGGCTTCAGTGCATGTCGCACAGTCACAGAGGGAGTTTAGAACTCTGTCCGTGAGGTGCTATTGAGGCACTGGAACGTGAACGTGTATTTACAGTACTGCTCAAAAGGTGTTTGGTCCTCCTGTCAACCTGCTGTGGCAACATGCTGAAAGAAATGGGTTATATGGCTTGAATTCGCCACTCTGTTGCATGGGGGCGAAGTTATTTTAAGAAACTGGGGCCACTTGAGAAAATGGCTGGGACAACAGAGGAACTGCCTGTAATGGCACATAATAACTGGAGAGCTGGGTTCTACCTGATGGCACTGTTGGAGGAGTCAGGGTCGTGAGCGGAGACCCTCCCGATGGAGATGCCCACTCTGGCGTCCTCGGAGACCACCATCTTGCTAAGCTGTGTGGAGAACACAGGCGGCTCGTTCACGTCCTCCACCGTCACCTTGACCGACGTGGTGTCGCTGAACGAACCCAGGTGCACAAACGCAGGGTCGATATTCCGATTGGTGGCTTCGATTCGCAGGTTAAAGCTGTTCTTGGTCTCAAAGTCTAAAGGCTGAGACAAACATAAAGTAAACAGGCAAAACAAAAATTGAAATTAAAAGCTATTTCACGTTTCTTAAAAAATAAATTGACAGTAACCTTCCGGTCAAGGTGGAGCCCATCCTAATTGGCTGGATTCTAAGCACACTGCACTGGCCACATTTGCTGTAAATGGTGAGGGCAAAGCCATAAAGATATTTGCATGTGCATCGCTCATGGCAACATGGCCTTGCGCTACACCAGTAGATTGAAGAAATGCTGGCGCTAGAGTCCAACGACCCTATGCAATCTTGCACATAATCAGACTCTCTATCACAAATATATTTTTCATCCAGATGTTTTATATTGACTTACTGTGTAGTGTGAAAGCAAACTATTGATTGTGAGAAAAGGCACACAACACATCACAGTGAAAGGCATTTCTAAATAATGGTGTTTAGAAGATATGTTGTCATCTGTTTGGCTTATTGGGCACACAGTTGTAGCCCTATAATATAGGAGGGCCATTGATGTGACACATTTATTGTCTGTGTTTATTGTCTGCATGACTTTCCACTCTGTGGCACTCGTCAATGATCGGTGACGGCGAAAACAAACAAAAGATCAGATTGGACCCTGTGACAAAGCTGGCTTGGGGCCACAGCCTATAAGGATACAGCATGTGTACCTTTTGAAGGATGATGACGCCCTCTTGCGTGTCCTCGTCTGTAGTGATGTTGAACACCCCAGGTCCGTCCTCCATGATCCTATACTCCATCTCTGCATTGGGGCCTATGTCATTGTCCAGAGCCTTGACCCTGGCCACCACGGACGCCACGGGCAAGGACTCCAGCACCATGTACTGATAGTTCTCTGGAGGAAAGAGAAGTAGGAGTTAGAGATGAGGTGATTTTCTTACTCCTTAGCCGCTCAGATTCATAGTGCACTACAGCTGCCTTTGAGTTCCCTCTCTCACAATGAGTGGTCACACTACAAAGTAATGGTCCAGGATGAGTTTTATCCAAATATATGAGGAAATAGTGACAATAATATTAAATGACTAGTTTTACATTCAAGACATCTATGGTGGAGAGGGCAAATATATTTTTGGTTGAACCTTTAACATTTTTATAACAATGGAGCTGTTTGTATTCATGTGAAAATGTATTCCGTATTCTGACCACTCCACTCGACATGAAACAGAATATCTCTTGACCAAAGTGAATGGGAGAACCTGCGGAATATGCTTCGGTGGGATGAAACGTTCACTGGAAGATTCTATTACAAGCAAGCTCTTCCATTGTGCTCCCGGTGTCTTTGTCTGCACCTCCCTGACATAAAGCTCTCATAAGACAAAAAGGAGGGAATCATATAAATAATCATAATCTCCCCAATCACCATGACGGAGCTCATTACCAGATCTTTCCGTGTTTCTCACCCCAGTGGTTCCCGACATCGCGCTCCAAATGCTAATCTGCTTGACATTGTTTGCCGCTGTGTAATCTTTGTAATGGCTTTTTAATTCGCTGTGGAAGACCCCCAAAAATGCCTTTCTTCCCCTCCCTTCGTACTGTGTATGCCCCTCTTTGCCCCCTGGTAACCGCCCCTCCTCTCTGTCCTTGTGCCTCCAGCCTTCACATCCCTCCTCTTCTCTCCTCCAAGGGCTAGTGCTTCTAGACTATCAGCTGTGGTGCTCTGTCATACTCTATTGATTCTGACCCATGACCTTGGGTGGGAGGTGGGAGGTGGGTGGGATACGGATGGGGTGAGGGGGGTGGGGTGGTAGGGAGGGGGGACTTCACACCCAACCTGGTCCCAAAGCATCTTTCTTCCCAGCACACGCAGCAAAACAGCGCTGGGTTAAAGCGGCATTGACGATTTGTTGTGCAAACTTGAACCTGCCCCCCCCCCCCCCCCCCCCCCCCTCCGGGTTCCGGCAAATTGACTTGACTTCATGGCAGTCCAGCAGTGAGTGTAACAGCCTAGGCAGCGGTGGTCGGAGGGACTATCAGCGGTAAAGCAATTGCCAGGGCCACAGATTATCATGAGAAGCACCTCATGCCTTTGAATCCCAACGCCTGGCCAGGAACCCATTAGCGCGCCGTGAAATAGGCTGATGACAAAAAAAATGGAGCCTGATTGATCCTGGTATCCATGTTTGCAGAAATCCCTCAACTCTGATGTGGAGTGAGGGGAGCGGGAGAAAGGTTTATACCTTCTAGGGCAAACTGCATTTGAAGCCTTTGACCATCAGTCAGAAAGGGGCAGTGAACCCACGACGAACAGCAAAATCACGCATACGCTTGAAAGGGGTACTGTAGTTGAATGAATCTGCAATATCAAGCATAGACTACATTTTCACCCAAAGCTTTCTCCCCTACTGTACATGTCTGCCATTGTGAACGAGAGTGATTGCAGAGATTTATGTCAAACCTCCACCATAGTGAGACTGCAATGACAGTGAATGGAGGGGTTTAGGGCTTTGTCTGAGGGAAATAGATAAAGGGCATGTCGTCAGATTTAGTGACGAACAAAGCATATAGGACTCTTACTACGAGAGAAGCGTGGCGGGTTGTCATTGACATCAGTGAGGGTGACCGTGACAGAGGTGGTGCCGGAGAGGCCGCCCATCTGGCCCACCATGTCTTTAGCCTGGATGACCAACACGTACTGGTCCTTCACCTCTCGGTCCATGTTGGGCAGTGCCGTCCGGATGACGCCTGGAGATGAGAGAAAGGGAGAGAGAGAGAGAAAGGGATGACAGGAAAGAAGAGAAAGGGATGATAAGAGTAGAAGATAAGAGTGAAAAGGGAGAGGGGATGATGGGAGAGGAGAGAGAGAGAGATAGATTGCAAGGGAAGACAAGAGTGGATAGAGAGGCGGGACATGAGAGGAGATTGAGGGATAACAGGAGTAGAGAGTAATCGAGAGAGAGAGAGAGAGAGAGAGAGAGAGAGAGAGAGAGAGAGAGAGAGAGAGAGAGAGAGATGACAGGAGCAGAGAAAAAAAGCAAATGCCTCCAGAAATGCCTAACTCTTGCTTGAAAATAAGTTGTTATGCACTTGTTTATCTGGGTTATTGGCACTGCTGCACCTGTTGATGGTTCCCTTTTGTGAGAAGAAACATGGACTTAAAGTGTCAAACAATCTTAACCTTTTGTGTCCAATCGTAACACTAAATTGAAAACACTTCTATGGTCAACTTTATGCACTATATCTCTGTAGGTGCTGAGAAAAATGCTATCTATAGCAAAGGCCTGTGGCCCTATGCAGTTGCTTAATGGTAATTGCTTTTGAAAGAATACACCAACTTATGAAATGGAAATCAGCATTTTATCTCCTGACTCTAAAGATGAAAATCGTAATAATCCCACAAAATTACCACAAATCTTTAATGGCAAAAAGTCCTAATCATTATAAGGCAATTACTGTTGCATTCATTGTTAATGACTTACAGCTCAGAATAAAAAATTAAAAGGCACTTATTGGGGATTCCTACGGAACATGGAAGATTACTCATTAAGTAGCTAGCTCAGGAAGCCGAGAAAAACAGTTTGGATCACGTAGGTTTGCTTGCTCTCTCTAAGTTTTTTTTCATTAATGAGAATTAAGGAGAATTTTGAGAGATTCTCGAGAGGTATTCATTCTCGAGGGGTCTCGATTCTTGAGAGATATTACTGTAATGTAAACATACGTATTTGTCACGTCTTGAGAGGGGTAAACTTTTGATGAGAGGGGTAAAACTTTCGATGAGAGGGGTAAACTTTCGATGAGAGGGGTAAACTTTCGATGAGAGGGGTAAACTTTCATGTTTTTATATGCTTGTGTTATTAGCTGGCATAGCTAGCTAGCTGTGTTTTTGTCATGCAAGCTACACTTAATGTGTGTATGATCGAGAACATAAACCTAACATCTGGCTAATATGTTGTAGTGGAAAGGTTTCATTTGAGTTTTTCAAGCTTACTGACTAGTCATTGGCTACTGTGATGCTGATATTTACAGTAAATTTGGAGCTGCAGAGCAAGAATGTCACATTTCCATCCACAACGAAAGGTACAGTAAGGCAAGTATGTAATGTAAATTGAAGAGTGTATGTACATACTGTATGTCAATTTAAATATCGTCACGCTGCGTCTCCTTAAATGTTTGTCAATGAGAATAGCCCCTAAGTCTCTCTCTTTGAGCTTGATACAGAATTAACTAATCAAATAATCTTGGGGATGAAGTCAGCCTGAGTTAAATTTGGTTTATTGCAATCTGTTAAGTCAAGATACAATGCATTTGTCATGTAAGTGTGATACACTGTGACTCTTACAAAAAATAAGAAAAACTGGTTAGCCTTTTCAACCCCTCTTCAGTTTTCATTCCCGAAATATGAGTTTTTAATTAGACTATGGTGAATATGAAATAATCAAACAGAGTGGTTATGGGCTGAATCAAACTCTCACTTAATCAAACATTGATATCAATGGGATATGCGAGACATTTATAATTCACACAAGCACATCTCAGGGGACTTGACCTTAAGAGACCTTAATAAAATAGAAGATCAGAGGATGACAATGTTGAAGAAACGGTATCTGTGTGTTCTGAACAAAATTTGATCATAACTACTCAAGAACTAGGCACAGATTCTTGCCATGTAGGATCCAAACATTGAGTTTGAGTTTGAGTTTATTTTTTACAGGGACAGTGCACATTAATCAACATTTCAGTAAAAGTGCCGGTTTTAGCCAGCCGGCTAATTTTCAACTGCAGTCCCTGGGCAAACAATTACAATATAGACAATAGCAACATAGGACAAGCAAGACATAGCATACAGACAGAGCAACATAGGACAAGCAAGACATAGCATACAGACAGAGCAACATAGGACAAGCAAGATGTAGCATACAGACATAGCAACATAGAACAAAAAGCAGCAAGACAAAATTCATAAATGCAACAAAGTGTTTCAACACCTCACAAGCTACAGACAACAGATAACATGGAAAGCGACAACGCACAGCTAGGGACCATGTTCACAAATCTGATTGACCTTTAGCCATGTCTTCAAGCATTTTGTGAAAGTGTGATATGTGGTGCAATTATGTGTGTCTGATGGCAATGTATTCCAGACATGGGAAGCTCTCACAGAGAAAACGGATTTACTAAAGGTGCTTTTCCTTAAGGGAACTATACAGTCACCTCTCATGGCAGACCTTGTGAATCTGCTGCCATATGTTGGGGTTTTCTGTTTAACAAAATACTGAGTGGGGGGGGGGGGGGGCAGGCCATTTAGGATCTTGAATACAAGACATTTTATCCAAAGCATTACAGTCATGTGTATTTCAAGACATGCAAGATTATCCCAACTCAGGAGCTTGTGCTTTCTAAGGATGTAACAGTGATGATGGCTATTGGGCTTCATATCAAGCACTTTGAGAGCCTGTTTGTAGACAGACTGAATAGGTCTTAATGTTGTACAGCAAGCTTGGGCCCAACTAGTCAAGCAGTATGTTAAGTGGGGGAGTATCATAGATTTGAAGTACAGTTTTGCTACCTCTGTAGTCATACAATTTCGTATAAATCGGAAATGAGCTAGGTTGAATTTGTTTATTTGAATTACCTTTTTCACATGCATTGATTTGGTTAAATCGTGCAAATACATTTGTAGTTGACTTAATGGGAAACGAAACTTTCTCTCTCTTTCCCTCCCAAATGCAGGTCGAGTAATTACATATGCATTGGTTTGAAGACATGTTTTCCTAAAAATCCAGATATTGCATAGAGAGGTCCACTGGACTCTATTGTAAAGAATAGGACATTATTGCTATTGTCTTTGGAATGTACCTGTGTATCCACCCCTACACCTATTGACCACCCACAATCATACACACTCTCACAGCAACATAGTGAACGCAGCCTGAAGACTTGACAAAAAGATGCATACATCTCACAAATGAAGCCTGGGTTTGCCGAGGAAAAACAGTGTTTCAAGGTATTTAGACCAACTGCCTGAACATTTGTTATACTTACAAATCAGATAGTCTGTTATTGGCCCAGTCGAAGTAAGTGACTCAATTAGCAACATTTTACGACGCCGTCCACCTCTTTATCTGAGGCCTCTGCCATGCTCTCGCCACAACATAATGACGGTCAATAAAGTCAAGTCGTAGCACAAACTAATGAATAGTGGGTGAAGTTTTCCTACTGGGAGAAAACCACAGCTGCCTCTTAGTCAATGCTTTGGTTCCCAGTTTAAGACGAGGAGTCAGAACATGTCAGTCGAGAAGCTGGTTTATTTTTAACGCCTGATGCCTTCATGTTTGTCAAAGCATCTGTCTATGGAGCTACTGTATGTGTGGATGTGTGGATTGGATACATCCATCTTCTCCTGTTCCTAGCTGTATCCCCCTTTCCTCCATCCATTCATCCATCCATCTATTCATAGATTCATCGGGGTTTGCTGCTAGTTTCCCCCACTGTGTAACCTTGTAGCCAATTAAAGAGCATCAACAGTGCCCCAGTGTCAGCTGTTGTGACACCTGTGAACCCTGTTTGCTGACATGCATCAGAGAGCTTGCTTCAAACCTTCAATCCAACAGAGGTCCCTCAAACCAGGCTAGGTACAAAACAAACAAAACTTTCCCTGTTCTCTCAACTCTATCTATCACTACCACCACAGAGACAGAAAACAATAAAGTTCTAACTTGAAAGTACAAAACCGTCTTAAAGAATTCTGGAAAAGAAGAAGTTGTCTGTTCGAAAAAGTTGGCTAATGGCTACATTCAAACAACAACAACAGCTACAACAACAACAATGGCTTACCCCAAAAACTTCAAATGTAGCCCGTAAGAAAATATGTTAAGTGTGTGCAGCCAGCGGTAAACCAAGTGAATAATCTCACTAAACAAAGATAGGCTTCACATACAATTGATATACTTATTTAATATCAGCTCTGTGCATTGGTGCCCAAGAGATATAGGCTGTGGTTAATGATGCCATGAATCCTTATTCCAGCATGTGGGGGTAAAAAAATGCAATGTGTTTTCTCCTCCCGACGCCTGCCGCCCGCCTGGCCAGCAGCACACATATTTCTCACAGAGCGACAGTGCTAATCCGCACGGCTATGTCGCCAGGCTGTTGTTTGTCTGCTGGGTGCCAGCCCCCCTCGCTCTATATCTCTGTTGTGCTGCACCCGTGTCATTCCTGGGGAGAGGCGATGATTAAAATCCTTCTGTCGCTATCGCGGCATGGCCCCACATCGGCATCGCACCGTGACTCCCTCCGCCTCCGGTGCTGCCGAAGCAGACGCATTGTAGCCGCCGCACATTTATCTCGCTGTCTCCCTCTCCCCAGTGCTGGAGGCGGAGGGGTAGGCCACTCTCCCTGCAAAAAGACAGGGATCCTTGACATTCGTCTTGGGAGGAGGAAATAAAAGTGTGGGGACTGGAGCACTTTGCTAGGATAGGAAACCCTCTGGCCTACTATCCATGTGGCTATGAAAGGTAATGATGAAGGCGATGGAAACTTAAATAAGAGTGGTGTGATTTCCTCAACCTCCGGGGGTCCACCTACACCCAATTGATCCATGTAAGATGCAAGAGGGGGAAAAGACCATATACACTGGGAATAGTACAACCTCCTAGAGAGGTTGTTGCTTTTTAGTTTGTTCATGAAAAGCCACCTTACAAATATTCTCTACATCCAACTTATCTCTTGAAAGATTCCAATCCAGAGCACAGATACGTATTTCAATAACAATTTAGCTCACTCAAACTGTGAAAGATACACAGATTGAACTGCTATCGGCTGAGGTCTCCTGGGCATCATTCTCCACCTTGACTATACGTGATACTGTAAATTTCCCATATCTTGGTGGTCTGTGTGGTATAACATTAAACAATTATGTAACATTACGAGATGTAGATAACTGTGACTCATCTTCAGTAATATTACTGTTACATTGTAAAAACTAATTATTATTGTTTTTGGGGAGGGGTGGGGGTGCTACAGCATATGAGAAATGTCATACATGTCAAATGCTCCAGACATCTCACACAGCAAAATCGCCAGTGTTCATATCCTGGTGTAAGCAGTTTTGGTGTTGATGTGATGTTACTTTATGAATGGAGTGAATGGCAGCTAGTTTCAGTGCAATATTTCTAGTGTTGATTCAGGTGCTAAACTAACTCTGTAAGTTTTAAATTAACACTCAATGGTGTAAAATAACCCCATTGTTGGCGTTAATAACAAGTGTTATACCAAAACCAAGCCCCTTAATATCATATTTCCCAGCATATATAGATCATATATAGATCTCAGCGCAGCGGTCTAAGGCACTGCATCTCAGTGCAAGAGGCGTAACTGGTTCAAATCCAGGCTGTATCCAGCTGTGATTGGGAGTCCTGAAGGGCAGAGCACAATTGGCCCAGCGTCGTCCTGGTTTGGCCGGGGTAGGCTGTTATTGTAAATAAGAATTTGTTCTTAACTGACTTGCCTAGTTAAATCTATAATACATTGAAAGCCTGATTTTGCATGTAAACTACGCGCTTCAGTCCACTGAATTATGTTAAAACTAGGCTCTCGTAATAAGGCTTTATGTATTGTGTTATATTATACTTTTTTATAACATATTTGCTTAGGAGCTCACTTTATGAAGGCCACAGGACTGAACATTTTATGAATGCAACAACCAAGTCTCTGTCACTAAACAAATAGGGTAATGGGTGGTGACTCTACAATTTACTCCAAAGGCATTATGGGAAAGCACAGCAATGATTTTCACTTCTACGCAGCCAATACACATCTTTAATTCTCTGTGTCACCAGAGGATTTAAGCTCCACGGATAAATGATTAGTTTACTGTATTATTGTATTATTGATTTAAATACTTGGATGGCTTGCAACTTCCTCCAGCTAAATCAAGGCAAGACCGAGGTATTTATTGTTGGAGCCAAAACACAGAAATAGAATCTGGCCTCACATTTTAATTCACGGCAATAAAGATAAAACACCAGGTAAAAAACCTAGGTGTTTGTCACGCCTTGGTCTTAGTATTTTGTGTTTTCTTTAATTATTTGATCAGGCCAGGGTGTGACATGGGTTTATGTTATATTGTATGTTCGTATTGGGGTTTGTAGTATTTGGGACTGTGGCTGATTTGGGGTGTTGTATAGGCTTGGCTGCCTGAGGCGGTACTCAATCAGAGTCAGGTGATTCTCGTTGTCTCTGATTGGGAACCGTATTTAGGTAGCCTGGTTTCGCTTTGTATTTCGTGGGTGATTGTTCATGTCTCTGTGTAGTTTCACCAGATAGGCTGTAATTAGATTTCACGTTCCGTTTGTTGTTTTGTATTTTGTATCGTTATTTCATGTGTCACTTTTTCTATTAAAGTCATGAGTAACCACTACGCTGCATTTCGGTCCGACTCTCTTTCCACAAACGAAGAACGCCGTTACAGTGTTATTTTAGATTCTGAACTCCATTTCGAATCACACATTAGGAATGTGACCAATATATCTTTTTACCAGCTGAGGAACATTACCAAGGTGTGGCCATTTCTCTCTCAGGCTGATACAGAGAGACTCATCCATGCTTTTATTATAATTAGGCATGACTACTGTAATGCTCTCCTGTCTCAACTACCCAAGAAAGCCACTGGTCTACTGCAAAACATACAGAATGCTGCAGCACGGGTACTGACCAAGACCAGAAGGAGAGCACTTATTACACCGGTTTTAATGTCTCTGCACTGGCTGCCTGTGAGTTTTAGAATACATTTTAAGATTCTTCTATTGGTTTTTAAATCAATCCACGATTGTGCTCCCCAATACATGTCAGACATGCTTTTAAGTTATGTACCCAGTAGATCCCTCAGGTCTTCTGGAACTGGCCTTTTATCCATCCCAAAGCCTAGAAACAAGAGGTATGGAGAGGCAGCCATTGTTACTATGCCTCTGATATAGCCTGCCACTGAACCTGAGGGGGGCCGAAACTGTGGACATATTTATAAGAGACTCCTTTTTTAGTCGTTCAGTTTTATTGTTATTCTTTTGTTTTTTATCCTCTTATGTTTGTTGTGTAGTAAATATTTAGGTTTTTATTTTCTTCATTTTCTTAGTTTTTCCTGTGAAGCACATTGTGTTGCATTCCATGTCTGAAATGTGCTGTAAAAATAAAGCTTGGTTTGATTTTGATTTTAAATATGCAAATTACGCTGTACACTAAGCAATGTGTTCATTTAACACTGAAAGTGTGGATCCATGTAGACATTTGACCAGTGTTAAATTGAACAATCTCAGTGTTGCTTTAACACTGGAGAAGGTATCAGTGAACACCATACCAGCGCACCTTTAACACTGACCTAGTGTAAAAATGCAATACAAGTGTTAAATACAAGGTATCAGTGAACACCATTACCTTTAACACAGAGTTTGTATAACATTTTAATGCCACTGGTGTTGGAAAGTATCTGTGTTAGAAGGGCAACACCTTGAAAAGTGTAAATTCAACACTTTTTGCTGGTTGTCATATACACACTTCAAAAGTGTTAAATTGAAAACCCACAGTGTTCAATTTACCAATCGAATTTTGCTGTGCGGGGGTGAGATAAAGGATTTTTGCCAAGGGTATCTCTTTCTGAGTATTATACCAAAGATAGAGCCAGGTTGTATTGTACATTACCTGGCAGAATGGTGGGAGGCCAGATTTATATCTACGCTGAGCTGTAATGTCCTCCAGTCACTGGAGTGGATAGTACAACAATCTCCCTGAGGTGATGCACAATTCTGTATGTGTGTGTGTCTGCGTGTGCGTGTGTGGGTGTCATGATTCGAACAGATTAGAGAACACCCACAGTAGAAAGCTCCCAAAAGGCCAGGCCAATATCTTAATCAGAACAGGATTACCGGGTTTCGGAACCATCTCTCAGGCTCAGTATCTGGTATCTTAGCCCTGACATAGAATGAGATGAAAGAACAGGTGGAGAGCAGCTAGACTGGCCTTGGCCTTTTTCTTTATTTGAGCATTTTACATTTAATGAAATTATCTCCTTCCTCATGACCGGAGGAGCTGAAAGAGATGACGGTGAAGCTCTAAACGCTGTCATCGCAGAAGTAGCGCCTACGTCAAATTGAAATGCACGCAGGCCCGTCTTAAATATCCCCTTTAAACATAATTAATCCTCGCGTAGACGCCTGGCCTTTCCGCTCTCTCCCGTAGTGAGGACACGGAGGTCTGAGGCAAGCAGACATGGCTGGCATCGCTGATGTGCTCGAGTGCCCATCTCTGCCTCTAAGGTGTATGCAACTATGTGTTTGTGTGTGTGTGTGTGTGTGTGTGTGTGTGTGTGTGTGTGTGTGTGTGTGTGTGTGTGTGTGTGTGTGTGTGTGTGTGTGTGTGTGTGTGTGTGTGTGTGTGTGTGTGTGTGTGTGTGTGTGTGTGTGTGTGTGTGTGTGTGTGTGTGTGTGTGTGTGTGTGTGTGTGTGTGTACTTGCGTGTGAGTGTTGTGCAGGGAGGAGTGCATTATTAATCTTTGTTAGTCATGGTCCATTTCTACTAATGCCATTCAAAAATGCATAATGAGTATCATAACAAACAGTAGACAGACCAGACACTCATTCATAGCTACATTTATTCATTGAGTCTTTCATCAATTAACACTCACCCTTAACGCATTGCAGTGCACCGCCTTTTGATTTTCACCTTCAAACTCAAGTGTGCTATTTCCTGAGCTACATTACAAAATGGCTGTTTAATAAGCCACCCTCACCCACAGCAAAGTATGTATTTTGCCCACATTATACATTACATTTACAGCTTGGAAGTTATTGGAGCTATTCAGGGTTAACCACTTTTTTTCCCCCAAGGGCACCTTGAGGATTCAATTTGGGATTAAGATGCCAAGTAAAGGGACTTGCTGGACAAAAGTGAGCCAGGATGCAAACCCTCCAAGTCCAGGTCACACGTGACGTTGTCCACCTCCCTGCCCACTACCCCTCAGCCCCTTAATCGCTGGTGGTGCAGTGTTGCTGTGTAGCTAGAGATTAATGAGTGCCTTTCAGCTCAAGCACTTTGTCAAAGTCACCCTTTCACTAAGGCACAGTCTTTTTCATCAAATGAGTGTGATTAGTGGTTTACAGAGACATAGAAACAGTATTCACCTTTGGCCTTTTTATCACAGGTAGCTGCATTTAAATGGATTCATATTCTTGTCAAACTAAGAGCATGTCCAATTATTCCATATGTTCTTTCTTAACCTGGCATGTAAGCCCATTTTATTTCCCCCTGCGCCAGACACAATTTGTATGATTCAGCTTTGCCATATGTATTCCTCCATGTCGTGTCTGCAAATGTAAAGTGCATACAAATTTGGTTAAAATATGCTAAAGTTAAGGTGTCCCTCAAAAGACATTTGTGATATCACTACACTGATTGCAAGAGACTGCACCACCAAGCTATACAGAGTGTACCATTTCAAAACTTCTTACACAATTACTGATAACAGTATTGACCAGCCTGGTAAACAACTTGGTTTATGAATATTTCCAAGAAAGAGAAGGCTCATGTGGAGTTCTCTCACAGAAAACTTCACCGCAAAATCATGCAAAAAAAATGACACATAGTCCGTCTCAAAACCTTTCCCCATCAGGAGACTGAAAAGATTTGGCATGGGTTCCCAGATCCTCAAAAGGTTCTACAGCTGCACCATCGAGAGCATCCTCACAGCAACTGCTCAGCATCTGACTGTATGGTGCTACAGAGGGTAGAGCGAACGGCCCAGCACATCACTGGGGCCAAACTTCCTGCCATCCAGGACCTATACAAAAGGTCCTGGATGGTCCTCTTCTACACTGCTGCTACTCGCTGTTCACCTCATCTAGCCTGTACCCCTGTACACTGACGGTGCTGGTTCCTCCGGTATATAGCCTCGTTATTGTAATTCTTATTGTGTTGCATTTTATTATTACTTTTTATTTTAGCCTACTTGGTAAATATTTATATCTTCTTGAACTGCACTGTTGGTTAAGGGCTTGTAAGTAAACATTTCACGGTAAAGTCTACACTGTTGGTTAAGGGCTTGAAAGTAAACATTTCACGGTAAAGTCTACACTGTTGGTTAAGGGCTTGTAAGTAAACATTTCACGGTAAAGTCTACACTGTTGGTTAAGGGCTTGTAAGTAAACATTTCACGGTAAAGTCTACACTGTTGGTTAAGGGCTTGTAAGTAAACATTTCACGGTAAAGTCTACACTGTTGGTTAAGGGCTTGTAAGTAAACATTTCACGGTAAAGTCTACACTGTTGGTTAAGGGCTTGTAAGTAAACATTTCACGGTAAAGTCTACACTGTTGGTTAAGGGCTTGTAAGTAAACATTTCACGGTAAAGTCTACACTGTTGGTTAAGGGCTTGTAAGTAAACATTTCACGGTAAAGTCTACACTCGTTGTATTCAGCATTTCACGGTAAAGTCGACACTCGTTGTATTCGGCGCATGTGGCAAATACAGTTTGATTTGATTAGATTTGTCTGGCATTCAGGTGGGCCTTCGCGCTTCAGCAAACAAAGGAACAACAACAAAAATCAACTCTGAGGAAAACTTCAGCTTGACGTCGAAATGGATTAACAATGGATTAATGCTGACATAAATCATTCTCTACCTTTTTTTGTTGAATGCTCCAACTCCTTTCTGCCTCGAATTAGCCCTTTCGGAAGTTTTTCTTCATAAGACCTTCACATAGTGCATCTGGCTTTCCAGGAAGTTAAAGAGCGCCATTGGACCTCCTGAATAGTACTTTTCTTTCAGTGACCTCTTCAGTAATCAGAACCTCTTTAAAACAACATGAAAGATCACATTTAAAGATTTAAAGAGCCTCCTTAGCGAATGAAACATGCATTATAGTTTGCTGCTATTAGCATGTGGGCTCCATTCTTTCAACTGGAGGAGTCTTATGAAATAACTATGCAGACGGAGTAATGGGCAGACGTGCTGCTTAAACATTACTTTAGCAAATGTCGGCTCTCGCTCTGATTGGTATTGATGTCACGAATTCCGACTTGAGACTTAATGCTGAGTTGAAGTGGTTTCGTTAACTTTGTTAAAGATCATTGTGAGGACGCATTCAAGTAATCAAATCTCTATCAATCTTGTTCCTCACACAGGCTAATGTTCTAGGCTTCACAGCATGGCTTGACAATGCTGCAAATGTCTACTAGTTTGAAAGCACTTCCTGAAACACATATCGTTTTGAATCAGAGGACTGGCTGGTTGCTATTTGCCCACCCAGTGTAATGGACTCTGTTATTCAAGACATATAAGTACATTTTATCCACAGTGCACGTTTCAAATTAGTTGTGACTCAAGGAACCCTGAAGATCCTCAAGGAACCCCTGGAGTTCCTCAAGGAACCATTGCTAGTCAAGGGTTCATATTTGCACCTTCACTTCATTGAGGAGTTCTTGGTTGAACCTTTAATGGTTCAATGTATTAACAGGTTCCTGGAGGAAGCCTGGAGTAGAGGTGTGGCTCAGCAGGGGCGTGGCTTTTAGATGTTTTTGTGGGGGCCACCTGTTAGAGTAAATGTCATTCCTGTTCATCTGATGTAGTGTCATTACATTACATGTTAATGTTGAAGACAGGTGTCTGCCTATACAAATACCAAAGTGGGAAAAGTTACCACTTTATTACAATATGTAGACAGCAATGTTAATAGTATTGATATTATATTAGAATATGCATAAATATTTACACTAATGGGTGGTCAAAAAGAAGTCTCTGAAAGCCATACATCCAATCTGACAGACTGCCACCTCTACAATATGTTATTAAAAAGGTTCCGGCTTGAAACTTTACATAGGGTTTTTTTTAACTGGAAAGGTTCCACAGTCATGGCAACCCAAAAGTTTATTTCAGGCACCTTTACGTCTAAGATTGTATAGGAAAAAAAGTTTCCATTGATTTTAACAAGTCAGTGAGTTTACTCAAAGACAAACTTATAAAACCTCAGCATGTAAGCAGATATCCCCTGGATGTGTTACTGGGAGAAAAAGATGGTGATAAGCCAAACATGATGGAACTACCTGCAATTGTCTGTTTTCTTCCCAGTGCTTTGCATGAGGCCAGCGTTCCCCACAGCGGGGCAGTGGCTAATGAGCAAGAACAACCACCTCACATCCCAACATTGTTTGGCAGATCCTTTGCTTTATATTTGTTGAATGCTCAAAAAACTATTATTGTGTTTAGAGAAAATGTATGATAGCATACTGTTACCTTTGCCTACAATTGCACCAAAATATGAAGAGTTGGGTGGCTAGTTTAGTTCATGTTGTAATCTGCTACAATGTGAACTACGTAACTTTGGCAAAGTATGGAAACCGCTACAGTTTGATGCTATCTTGAACAAATATCTTCAACAATTCAATGAATAACATTTAGTGACACAGTATGTCTAGGGTCCAGAATGCACAGCCAACTCTTATTCCCAACAGTCAGCCCGCCTACCTGTTTTTGGGTCGACTGAGAAGTAAGGCTGTCCGCTGATGATGCTGTAGACCACCCTGGCACTGTTCCCATATGTGGGGTCATCTGCATCTGTGGCCGCCACTTGGACCACCGTTGTTCCTGCACAGACAGCATCCAATTAGGTATTAAGACAACATCAGCCAACTGTAGATACACAGCTCTCACATCAACAGCATGTGTGACAGCATTTCTACAAGCTTACAAATATCTAATGTTATATATTCAGTATAAATCACACCTTATTCTACATAGGCTACAATCAGGAATGTACTGTAGTGTAGGGTAAACATACTACTTGCTACTACTTCCCTGGTGTACAATAACATTTTAATCACTGGTGCATCAGTCTAAGTAACATTTTTTTTAAATCCCCATCAAAATCTGTCAGTTTAAGCTAATAAACATCGCTAAAGCGGTGTTTGTCAGACCATGGGAAATCCCCAAAATCGGTCTTCTCAAGAAAAATGTCTGTCGCGTCTGAATGGTTTCGCCCTCTCTATGGAGTCTCACGAACATGATGGTCTTCTCCGTTTTGCTCTACGACCCCCACAAGTGTCACGGGACTCCTCTGAAGGTAACCAGTACGAGATTAAAAAGAATCTGGAAGTATGGAGGAAGTTTTGTGCCTACCCCAAAAAATACTTTAAATATGTGTAAAAATGTATATATATATATATATATATATATATATATATATATATATATATATATATATATATATATATATATATATATATATATATATATATATTTCCTGAGCTTTCTTATATCTCCAAGATAAAGGAGAGACCCTTCAAAATCTTATTCCACGTATGGAATCATGTAGTAACCAAAAAAGTGTTAAACATATATATTTTTTATTTGAGATTCTTCAAAGTAGCCACCCTTTGCTTTGATGACAGCTTTGCACTCTCTTGGCATTCTCTCAACCAGCTTCATGAGGTAGTCCCCCGAAATGCATTTCAATTAACAGGTGTGCCTTGTTAAAAGTTCCTTTGTGGAATGTATTTCCTTCTTGATTGGCGTTTGAGCCAATCATTTGTATTGTGACAAGGTAAGGGTGGTATACAGAAGTCAGCCCTATTTGGTAAAAGACCAAGTCCGTATTATGGCAAGAACAGTTCAAATAAGCTAAGAGAAACGATAGTCCATCCTTACTTTAAGACATGAAGATCAGTCAATACGGAAAATGTACATAACTTGAAGTTTCTTCAGGTGCAGTCGCAAAAACCATCAAGCGCTATGATGAAACTGGCTCTTATGAGGAACGCTACAGGAAAGGAAGACCTAGAGTTACCTCTGCTGAAGAGGGTATGTTTATTGGAGTTACCAGCCTCAGAATTTGCAGCCCAAATTATTTCTTCACAGAGTTCAAGTAACAGACACATCTCAACATCAACTGTTCAGAAGAGACTGTGTGAATCAGGCCTTCATGGTCAAATTGCTGCAAAGAAACCACTACTAAAGGACACCAATAAGAAGAAGAGATTTGCTTTGGCCAAGAAACACGAGCAATGGACATTAGACCGGTGAAAATCTGTCCTTTGGTCTGATGAGTCCAACTTGCAATTTTTGGTTCCAATCACCTTGCCTTTGTGAGACGCAGAGTAGGTGAACGGATGATCTCCGCATGTGTGGTTCCCACCGTGAAGCATGGAGGAGAAGGTGTGATGGTGCTTTGCTGGTGACACTGTCTGTGAGACTATCATTTGTTTTTCAAAAGGACAATAACCCAACACAGGTTGTGGATATATGATCAAGAAGGAGAGTGATGGGGTGCTGCACCAGATGATCTGACCTCCACAATCACCCGATCTCAACCCAACTGAGATGGTTTGGGATGAGTTGGACCGCAGAGTGAAGGAAAAGTCACCAACAAGTGCTCAGCATATGTGGGAACTCTTTCAAGATTGTTGGAAAAGCATTCCAGGTGAAGTTTTTTGAGAGAATGCCAAGAGTGTGCAAAGCTGTCATCAAGGCAAAGGGTGGCTATTTGAAGAATCTCAAATATAAAATATATTTAGATTTGTTTAACACTTGTTTGGTTACTATATGATTCCATATGTGTTATTTCATAGTTTGGTGTCTTCACCATTATTCTACAATGTAGAAAATAGTAAAAATAAAGAAAATCCCTTGAATGAGTAGGTGTTCTAAAACTTTAGACCGGTAGTGTATGTACTTAAATAGCGAATGGAGAACGCTTTTCCCTGTGGTTTATTTTCATGCCAGCCAGGTAGGCTATACTCCCATTGTAAAGATAAGCAATATGCTTAATATTAAGAAAGTTGAGAAATAAATATTTTAGACCGAGCCTATAGAAAGCTCATGGGATCCTCCTCTTTTCATTAGCGGCCATTACACTGTTTTCACCCGCAATTGCGTAGCCTATAGAAATGTTACACATCATGATCTCCTAGGCTGTCATGAAGTGTTTGATTCGATTTTCGATTACATTTGCATTGATGTCAAAGTGATTAGAAGGAAAATAGACTGCTGAGTACCAGGCAGTTAGCAAATTTGGTAGGCTAATAATGACCAGCAGCAGCATCAGAGCTTGGAGAAGCCTAATGTGGAATGTGGAATTTGACTGCCTTCATGACTCGTGACCGGCGGTGTGGCGGCCCTAGTTACTACATGATTCCATATGTATTATTTCATAGTTTTAATGTCTTCACTATTATTCTACAATGTAGAAAATAGTACAACTAAAGAAAAACCCTTGAATGAGTAGGTCTGTCCAAACTTTTGACAGGTACTGTTTTTTGTATATCTAAAGTCAAAATCCAAAATCAAATAGCTAAATGAGCCATGTTATGACCTTCTTAAAACAATTCCATATGTCAGCTTAGAAGACACAGACACTGCTGCACAATGAACACTCTCACCTATGGATACCATACACTGTTACCATTCTACATCATATTATGGTTGCTAATTGTAATCCGTTTAGTTTATTATAATTAAGGTGCAACTTTGGTCTGTAGAAACCTGTGTAAGGTATTGTTAGAAACGGCAGAGCTCTTACCGTGACTTAAAACGCATGGCTATTACTGAAAATGTACTGTGGTGACTATGAATAATGCTAGGTACTGTGATTTCCCCCTGTTATGCAGGTGAATGAGGACCCAAAAGCGACTTGGCGAAAACAGAGTCTTTAATCCAGTAAAGTAAATTTACAATCATAAGGCATAATTCCACTCGTAATGACGAGAACAGACTGGAGACTCGATCAAGAACTGCAGGTTGCCTCGGGAAGGCACTTGAACGTAGCAGACTCAGACACCTGCTCACCACGCAGCATCTGAGGGAAACACGACACGACAGGGCGATACACAGACACAGCACGGTGAACAATAGACAAGGATCCGACAGGGCAGAAACGGAAAACAAGGGGAGAAATAGGGACTCTAATCAGGGAAAAAGATAGTGAACAGGTGTGGGAAGACTAAATGATTGATTAGGGGAATAGGAACAGCTGGGAGCAGGAACGGAACGATAGAGAGAAGAGAGAGAGGAAGGGAGAGAGAAAAAGGGGAACGAACCTAAAAAGACCAGCAGGGGAAAATGAACAGAGGGAAAAGCAAAATGACAAGACAATCTAAGACAAAACATGACAGTACCCCCCACTCACCGAGCGCCTCCTGGCGCACTCGAGGAGGAATCCTGGCGGCAACGGAGGAAATCATCAATAAGTGAACGGTCCAGCACGTCCCGAGACGGAACCCAACTCCTCTCCTCAGGACCGTAACCCTCCCAATCCACTAAGTATTGGTGACCCCGTCCCCGAGAACGCATGTCCATGATCCTACGTACCTTGTAAATAGGTGCGCTCTCGACAAGGACGGGAGGGGGAGGGAAGACGAACGGGGGTGCGAAGAAAGGGCTTGACACAGGAGACATGGAAGACAGGATGGATGCGACGAAGATGTCGCGGAAGAAGCAGTCGCACAGCGACAGGATTGACGACCTGGGAGACACGGAACGGACCAATGAACCGCGGAGTCAACTTACGAGAAGCTGTCGTAAGAGGAAGGTTGCGAGTGGAAAGCCACACTCTCTGGCCGCAACAATACCTTGGACTCTTAATCCTACGTTTATTGGCGGCTCTCACAGTCTGTGCCCTGTAACGGCAAAGTGCAGACCTCACCCTCCTCCAGGTGCGCTCACAACGTTGGACAAACGCTTGAGCGGAGGGAACGCTGGACTCGGCAAGCTGGGATGAGAACAGAGGAGGCTGGTAACCCAGACTACTCTGAAACGGAGATAACCCGGTAGCAGACGAAGGAAGCGAGTTGTGAGCGTATTCTGCCCAGGGGAGTTGTTCTGCCCAAGACGCAGGGTTTCTGAAAGAGAGGCTGCGTAGTATGCGACCAATCGTCTGATTGGCCCTCTCTGCTTGACCGTTAGACTGGGGATGAAACCCGGA
Organism: Oncorhynchus gorbuscha; assembly: GCF_021184085.1. Classification (NCBI taxonomy): domain Eukaryota; kingdom Metazoa; phylum Chordata; class Actinopteri; order Salmoniformes; family Salmonidae; genus Oncorhynchus; species Oncorhynchus gorbuscha. Next base: position 28,112,307 of record NC_060179.1, on the reverse strand, counting down.
AGAGAGACTGACGGACGCACCAATCAAACGACAGAACTCCCTCCAAAACTGTGACGTGAATTGCGGGCCTCTGTCTGAAACGGCGTCTAAAGGGAGGCCATGAATTCTGAACACATTCTCGATGATGATTTGTGCCGTCTCCTTAGCGGAAGGAAGTTTAGCGAGGGGAATGAAATGTGCCGCCTTAGAGAACCTATCGACAACCGTAAGAATCACAGTCTTCCCCGCAGACAAAGGCAGACCGGTAATGAAGTCTAGGGCGATGTGAGACCATGGTCGAGAAGGAATGGGGAGCGGTCTGAGACGACCGGCAGGAGGAGAGTTACCCGACTTAGTCTGCGCGCAGTCCGAACAAGCAGCCACGAAACGGCGCGTGTTACGCTCCTGAGTCGGCCACCAAAAGCGCTGGCGAATAGACGCAAGAGTGCCTCGAACACCGGGATGACCAGCTAACTTGGCAGAGTGAGCCCACTGAAGAACAGCCAGACGAGTGGAAACAGGAACGAAAAGGAGGTTACTAGGACAAGCGCGCGGCGACGCAGTGTGCGTGAGTGCTTGCTTAACCTGTCTTTCAATTCCCCAGACTGTCAACCCGACAACACGCCCATAAGGAAGAATCCCCTCGGGATCAGTAGAAGCCACAGAAGAACTAAACAGACGGGATAAGGCATCAGGCTTGGTGTTTTTGCTACCCGGACGGTAAGAAATCACAAACTCGAAACGAGCGAAAAACAACGCCCAACGAGCTTGACGGGCATTAAGTCGTTTGGCAGAACGGATGTACTCAAGGTTCTTATGGTCTGTCCAAACGACAAAAGGAACGGTCGCCCCCTCCAACCACTGTCGCCATTCGCCTAGGGCTAAGCGGATGGCGAGCAGTTCGCGGTTACCCACATCATAGTTGCGTTCAGATGGCGACAGGCGATGAGAAAAATAAGCGCAAGGATGAACCTTATCGTCAGACTGGAAGCACTGGGATACAATTGCTCCCACGCCTACCTCTGAAGCGTCAACCTCGACAATGAATTGTCTAGTGACGTCAGGAGTAACGAGGATAGGAGCGGACGTAAAACGTTCTTTTAGAAGATCAAAAGCTCCCTGGGCGGAACCGGACCACTTAAAACACGTCTTGACAGAAGTAAGAGCTGTGAGAGGGGCAGCAACTTGACCGAAATTACGAATGAAACGCCGATAGAAATTAGCGAAACCTAAAAAGCGCTGCAACTCGACACGTGACCTTGGAACGGGCCAATCACTGACAGCTTGGACCTTAGCGGAATCCATCTGAATGCCTTCAGCGGAAATAACGGAACCGAGAAAAGTAACGGAGGAGACATGAAAAGAGAACTTCTCAGCCTTCACGTAGAGACAATTCTCTAAAAGGCGCTGTAGAACACGTCGAACGTGCTGAACATGAATCTCGAGTGACGGTGAAAAAATCAGGATATCGTCAAGATAGACAAAAACAAAGATGTTCAGCATGTCTCTCAGAACATCATTAACTAATGCCTGAAAAACAGCTGGCGCATTGGCGAGACCAAACGGCAGAACCCGGTACTCAAAATGCCCTAACGGAGTGTTAAACGCCGTTTTCCACTCGTCCCCCTCTCTGATGCGCACGAGATGGTAAGCGTTATGAAGGTCCAACTTAGTAAAGCACCTGGCTCCCTGCAGAATCTCGAAGGCTGATGACATAAGGGGAAGCGGATAACGATTCTTAACCGTTATGTCATTCAGCCCTCGATAATCCACGCAGGGGCGCAGAGTACCGTCCTTTTTCTTAACAAAAAGAACCCCGCCCCGGCCGGAGAGGAAGAAGGCACTATGGTACCGGCGTCAAGAGACACAGATAAATAATCCTCGAGAGCCTTACGTTCGGGAGCCGACAGAGAGTATAGTCTACCCCGAGGAGGAGTGGTCCCCGGAAGGAGATCAATACTACAATCATACGACCGGTGAGGAGGAAGGGAGTTGGCTCGGGACCGACTGAAGACCGTGCGCAGATCATGATATTCCTCCGGCACTCCTGTCAAATCGCCAGGTTCCTCCTGAGAAGTGGGGACAGAAGAAATGGGAGGGATGGCAGACATTAAACACTTCACATGACAAGAAACGTTCCAGGATAGGATAGAATTACTAGACCAATTAATAGAAGGATTATGACATACTAGCCAGGGATGACCCAAAACAACAGGTGTAAAAGGTGAACGAAAAATCAAAAAAGAAATAGTCTCACTGTGGTTACCAGATACTGTGAGAGTTAAAGGTAGTGTCTCAAATCTGATACTGGGAAGATAACTACCATCTAAGGCAAACATGGGTGTAGGCTTGTCTAACTGTCTGAAAGGAATGTCATGTTTCCGAGCCCATGCTTCGTCCATGAAACAACCCTCAGCCCCAGAGTCAATCAAGGCACTGCATGTAGCACCCGAACCGGTCCAGCGTAGATGGACCGACATAGTAGTACAGGATCTAGATGAAGAGACCTGAGTAGTAGCGCTCACCAGTAGCCCTCCGCTTACTGATGAGCTCTGGCCTTTACTGGACATGAATTGACAAAATGTCCATCAAATCCGCAATAGAGGCACAGGCGGTTGGTGATCCTCCGTTCCCTCTCCTTAGTCGAGATGCGAATACCTCCCAGCTGCATGGGCTCAGTCTCTGAGCCAGAGGAGGGAGATGGTTGCGATGCGGAGCAGGGAAACACCGTTGACGCGAGCTCTCTTCCACGAGCTTGGTGACGAAGATCTACCCGTCGTTCTATGAGGATGGCGAGAGCAATCAAAGAGTCCACACTGGAAGGAACCTCCCGAGAGAGAATCTCATCTTTGACCACTGCGTGGAGTCCCTCCAGAAAACGAGCGAGCAGCGCCGGCTCGTTCCAGTCACTAGAGGCAGCAAGAGTGCGAAACTCTATAGAGTAATCCGTTATGGATCGATCACCTTGGCATAGGGAAGCCAGGACCCTAGAAGCCTCCCTACCAAAAACTGAACGGTCAAAAACCCGAATCATCTCCTCTTTAAAGTTCTGGTAATTGTTTGAACAATCAGCCCTTGCCTCCCAGATAGCTGTGCCCCACTCTCGAGCCCGGCCAGTAAGGAGTGAAATGACGTAAGCAACCCGAGCTCTCTCGCTAGAGTATGTGTTGGGTTGGAGAGAGAACACAATATCACACTGGGTGAGAAAGGAGCGGCACTCCGTGGGCTGCCCGGAGTAGCAAGGTGGGTTATTAACCCTAGGTTCCGGAGGCTCGGCAGGCCAGGAAGTAACAGGTGGCACGAGACGAAGACTCTGGAACTGTCCAGAGAGGTCGGAAACCTGAGCGGCCAGGTTCTCCACGGCATGGCGAGCAGCAGACAATTCCTGCTCGTGTCTGCCGAGCATGGCTCCTTGGATCTCGACGGCAGTGTTACGAGCGTCTGTAGTCGCTGGGTCCATTCTTTGGTCGGATCCTTCTGTTATGCAGGTGAATGAGGACCCAAAAGCGACTTGGCGAAAACAGAGTCTTTAATCCAGTAAAGTAAATTTACAATCATAAGGCATAATTCCACTCGTAATGACGAGAACAGACTGGAGACTCGATCAAGAACTGCAGGTTGCCTCGGGAAGGCACTTGAACGTAGCAGACTCAGACACCTGCTCACCACGCAGCATCTGAGGGAAACACGACACGACAGGGCGATACACAGACACAGCACGGTGAACAATAGACAAGGATCCGACAGGGCAGAAACGGAAAACAAGGGGAGAAATAGGGACTCTAATCAGGGAAAAAGATAGTGAACAGGTGTGGGAAGACTAAATGATTGATTAGGGGAATAGGAACAGCTGGGAGCAGAAACGGAACGATAGAGAGAAGAGAGAGAGGAAGGGAGAGAGAAAAAGGGGAACAAACCTAAAAAGACCAGCAGGGGGAAAATGAACAGAGGGAAAAGCAAAATGACAAGACAATCTAAGACAAAACATGACACCCCCAGTTGTTTGGAAACATGCAATAGAGGTTGAAAAATGTAGAACTGTTCTTAGAACTAACACACTTTAATTTGATTTTAAAGTGATTGTTAATGACACGTTTAGCATGTTGATATTCCATATTTCCTAAAGCAGTTTGCCTCTACACAGCTGGACCTTAGCCATCTCTGAGCACGTCGGGAGACGACGTGGAAACAGGACACTAGGGCCAATGGTGAGCTCTGTTACCTTCAAGTAGGTTTCGGTTTAGCTAGGGTGTGGGGGATGGTGGATGGGAATGGGGGATGGTGGATGGTGGATGGGGGATGAGGGATGGGCATAAGCATCTGCCCCTGGTGGTAAATGTGGCATGTTTGAATCCAGTGATAGAAAGTCATTTTTAAATGTTTTGTTTTAAGCCTTTCCCAAAAATTTGGAGTTAATGCCTAAACTTAACCTTAAGCGTTTTGAAATCTGACGTTTGGAACAACATTGAAATTTGACGTTTCAGAAACATGGATTAACAAGCTTGTTGGAAGGAGTGCTTTGGTCAAGGGCCCGAATGCACAAAGGTCCAGTAATCATCGCTAATCAGACAATTTACCTCTATTGTTCTGCTGTGAACTATGGTCTGGCCCCTGACGGAGACCAGCATTTTATCTGTAACATAACAGAACCAAGTGTACTGAGCCAGTAATCTGCCATGCAAAACAACTGGACCTCAATAGAGAGCTACTAGGAGAGCCAGTGTCATTCTAGGGTGAATTTATCACTAAAGACTTTTATATTTGCTGGGATGTTACATTTACAAAAAATTGTGTGAGGATGTACTAGTCCATCAAGGAAAGTAAGTCTCAGAATTTGCGTTATTGGTGATTTTGAAGCTGAGGCCCATTTCTGATTTGACAAAGATGCAATTATCAACCATTGACATAGGAGACGTAAACCTTGGAATAAAAACAATGTTTCCCACAAGTGTGCCATTTTCTGTTGAGCATGGTCAGATGAATAGGCTGCTTTATGTTTGTATATTTCACTTTAATAGCCATGCATCTCTGCTGGTTTCTTAGGCACTTTCCTTTATGTGTTACAGTATGGGCCTGTCTTACAAAGTAGGTTATATTTTATTTTGCATCAAACACCCTTGTAAAAAAAACACTTTCTTGCATGAGCCATATTTTACGTACTCTTACAGAATGACGTGATTTTGGAAATGGAAGATTAGGTCGGCGTATTTCCAGTCATAAACCAGAATTAACAGGCGCTGGTCCTGAATTTGAGCAATATAATAAAAAAATGTCTGGGTGGACACCGAGAAGTTATCATCAAGCTAGTTTTATGTGGACTCCCAAGATTATATCATCACGTCTTAGTCGTGGCAGGTTATATTACAACATTTTTTTTTTTAAACAAGGTCAATCAATGCCACTATGTTAGAGAGCTGTGCTATGGTATTCACAATTCTTATCACTACACAGTTGCAGTAAGCTAAAACTAATTTAGGTTATCCCTCAATAATGGTTCTGATGTGGTTCTTTCAGATGTCTATTTTGTGTTTTCTGTGGTGTATCTGTACTGATACCCAGACTAGAGGAAATTGGTTGTGAAACACTGTAATATTTATAGCAGTCAAGGTCACGAATAAGAATAGCCAGCCTTCAAGAGTGGTTGTCCAAAACGGATAAACATCCTCACATCAGAATATATTACACGGTTCCTCTCGATGCAGCTGTCATGTGCCTGTCTGTGTCACTTCACTTTTTGTCTGTCTTCATTTGTGTGATTGATAAATTTCTCATATTTTCATTTTTTCCCCAGTGAATCGGGACAAAACAGGGGTTCCTAATCAAGTCTGCATCTCAGGGTGAGCGATTGTCAGCTGACAGTAATGAAAATAAATGTAGCAGCATGTCTAATTTGAATGGCCGACAGGTATTCATCAAAGCTTTACAGACACAAGACTGGATCCAACTGCCACCATAAATACTCATCTCCAAGTAAACATGATCCGAGTATCCAAAACTGTAAGCGATATGTTTTGCATCGTTATGGCCTGTACCTCTTTATACTTAGTTGAACAAAATGTGTATGAGACAGAAGATAAGAATTGACTTCTCTTCTACTTAACGTAACATATACTACAGAATTACCATAATATATAATAATATATGCCATTTAGCAGACGCTTTTATCCAAAGCGACTTACAGTCATGTGTGCATACATTATACGTATGGGTGGTCCCGGGGATCGAACCCACTACCCTGGCGTTACAAGCGCCATGCTCTACCAACTGAGCTACAGAAGGACCACCCCATGAGTGTAAACTTTCACCAGCAAGGCTTAAGAAGTTCAAAAGGTAAGCGCACTGTACATTAGTGCAACATGCTGAACAAAGGTCACATAATCAGCAAAGTGTGAGAGTGGTAAGAAATGTTAGTAGCAACTCTGTTCCTCTCTAGTACAAAACGGATTTGAGTGTGGGTGTGTGACTGATGATTAGATATTACAAAAGCAATATTCAAAACCTGCAGTTTAAGCTCACCAACTTTGCAACTCCTTGATGAGCATTCAACATTGGTGCCCATGATTAAGTTGATTATATTCCTGCACGTTCACACCTGCTCCCGTCCGCTTGAGATAAGCAGGGATTGTTGCACGGAGACTAGTTCAACTTTATTTGTAATTGGCGTGTGAAAATGAATGACAAAATCCGAAGAAAGACAAACCCGTAATGGCCCTGCTGTGCCCAGGATATGCCTATAGGTGGGTGCCAATGCTCTGATCCTTACAATCTCACTTAGTCACACTGGTACTGTAATCAATGGGCTCCATAATTCCATCTTACATTTCCTTTGGCTTTCCCCAAATCTCAAATCACAGGGAAATAATCATTTGAAATGAACTGTCTTCCGAATTTTTATCCATGTCACCTGAAACCGAAGCACCCCTTTTGTTTTCTCTTCCAGAATGAACTGACTATTCCATCCATGAATTAGACAAGAACAATGACAGGTGGATAAAGGAGTGGTGGGTGGTACATTTCTATGAGGCGGTGGCCTTGGCCTGACATTACACTCCCTAAGCCCTCCATCAGCTCCCGGGGAACGTCTGTCTGACGTGTAGACCTGAGACCTGTGCCTTGGCTGCTCAGAGGTTGTCACACAGCCAAATGTCTTCAAGCCCCTCTTGTCTATCATTTGACATCCCGAGGCGTGATTAAGACAAAGTATTCCTAGATCCCCGGGCCATAAGGGCTACCATGTGTATGAGACAAGCAACTACCATCTAATTGCTTTAATTAATTAAATTCATGATTTCCTCTAAATTGAACCAATTCATTACAGGTAGCCGGTCTACGCCCATTAATGATTGAAACACATCTATGAAGGAGTTATGGAGGACAAGAGGTGCCTGGCCCACTCCTGTACTATAAATTGCCCTGAGCAGATATTTACAAAGAGCGGGATGTATAATTCACATGCTGTTCCAACAACTTCAGATGAAGACCATGGCGATGTAAATAAGCCAGAGAGTGTGACCCGGCCTATTGGTGTTCGGAGTGCTTCCTTTACTGCAGATGAAGTGCTCAGTTGCTCTACCTCTCTTATCTCCCGTTGGACACGAGCCACCTAGCCCTTGTAGTGAAATCCTCTAGATCCTTAAGCCAGACCCCAGCTCTACCCCCCGTTGACTCTGGGCTGCTTAATCCTTATAAGATCTCAGTGCCTATGACACAAATGTTATGAGCAAAGCACTGCATTGGCCTGGAAAATACTCCTATCACTGCCAGTAAATGCCTAGCATAGGCTCCATTTTGACTTTACACCAAACAGTCTCTCCATGTATCCACTTGTTTGCATCTCTGCCTATCAGCCTGAGGAAGATATAACACGTAGATGCAATGTTCTGCTGTCTCTGGGTCTACATGATAAGAATATTGAGGTTGGTGTGTTTGTGCCTGTCATATCACTTAACCCTGAAGATTGGGAGACATTGTCTGCCACTTGGCGTGTGGAGCCTCTTATTCCTCTCCCTGGCAGATTGTCACATGAATTTTAAATGGAGGCTTAATCCACATTTCCCATTCCGACAGGATTGGCTCACGGTGTCCCCAGGCACTGTGCGGTAAGCTTTTGTTTCCGTGGCGAAGCACCTCGCGAGGTGTTCCGTTAACATGTCCTGTTGGATTTGAATAATCTGCCATCTCTGAACTCGCTAGATTCATTGCTCAACATTGGGGTTTCGGGTCTGTTTGTATAAGCAGATATTTCACCGCTTTCATCGTTCAAACTAGCAATGATCTTTTTGTGGGGGCTCATGAGGTTGTTCACTATTTTAGGTATAAAACCTGCATCTAAACAATGTACAATGTGGAACAATGGGAGCCACTTAAAGGAACTAACCAGTTGTAGTAATCACTTTGTAAAGGGTCAGATTAGATGTTGGAGGTTTTAAAACCACAGTGTTTTGAAACTGCAACGGTTAATGAAAACACTAGAAAGAAAACCTCTGTGTGTGTGGAAAAGGACCCTCTTCAGTTGTGGCTATGACAATCATGCACAGTTTGACAGACAAATGAATGCCACAGATTCAGTTCCATGTTTATAATAAAGCGTCTTTCTCTCTCTCGGAGGATCTGAGCCCTAGGACCATGCCCCAGGACTACCTGACATGATGACTCCTTGCTGTCCCCAGTCCACCTGGCCATGCTGCTGCTCCAGTTTCAACTGACCTGAGCCCTAGGACCATGCCCCAGGACTACCTGACATGATGACTCCTTGCTGTCCCCAGTCCACCTGGCCATGCTGCTGCTCCAGTTTCAACTGTTCTGCCTTACAATTATTCGACCATGCTGGTCATTTATGAACATTTGAACATCTTGGCCATGTTCTGTTATAATCTCCACCCGGCACAGCCAGAAGAGGACTGGCCACCCCACATAGCCTGGTTCCTCTCTAGGTTTCTTCCTAGGTTTTGGCCTTTCTAGGGAGTTTTTCCTAGCCACCGTGCTTCTACACCTGCATTGCTTGCTGTTTGGGGTTTTAGGCTGGGTTTCTGTACAGCACTTTGAGATATCAGCTGATGTACGAAGGGCTATATAAATAAATTTGATTCGATTCGATTCGATTTGATTTGATTTGGATTTGATTTGATTTAGACTGTGTTTATTAACATAGATGAAGCAAGAGAGATGAGAGACAGAGAGAAATAAATGTAGGATATTTCAGATAGTGGTGGGTAGTATTGGGTAAATGTGATAGGAGAGGGAGAGACAGAGAGACAGAGACAGAAATAGAGAGAGAGAGTGAGAAAGAGGTAGAGAGAGAGAGAATCAGAGGCAGATTACAGGCAGACATACAGACATCAATGTCAAAATCATACAGACTGACAGATAGATAGACAGAGACGAGGACAGAGGACTGGGGACAAACAAACAGAGAGAGAGAGAGAGAGGCTGAGAAAGAGGCTTACCCAGTGCTGACATCTCTGGTACCCCTGCCATGTAGGGTCCATCCAGAAACTTGGGCTCATTGTCATTGATGTCCTGGACCTTGACAACAAACTCTGACCTGGGCTCCACAGGGATGTTAGTGAGCCGGTCCACGGCCTGGGCCTGCAGGGTGTAATAGGCCTGCTCCTCCCGGTCCAGACGCTTAGTGGCGTGGATGTCCCCCGTGTTCTCGTCGATGGTGAAGATGGAGGTGGAGCCCTCCCCGGAGAGCACGTACTTCACTTTGCCATCCCCTTTGTCTACATCCGAGTGGAGCTGTAATTGGAGACCAGAGATAATGTCAGTCAGTAGAAAGGAGATTGGTGACTTGTAAAACCAAATCCAATGATATACCATTATGATCGATCCATTATGTACATCTGTGTAATTTCAAATAGGTTCAACGTTTTTCCTGGGCAGAAACATTGTGCTGAATAAACACACACCAACAAAAAAAAATAAGTGAACAAAGTGCACATTGTTTGTAAAACAGGATACCAGAAGTCTCAAAGCTCTGTGAGTATGGCTGTATGCAATATAAATGCATTCTAATAAGCAGTCTGGTGGGAATATGGAGAGTGTTGCATAGTGTTAGCACAATTCTGTAGGATAAGAAGCCAAGACCTTTCCAGGGATTACAGTGTAGTTACATTTGAAACAGGGTTATTTCCCAAGCACTTTACTTCAAGAAAACAACAACAACAACTTCATTTGACCAGGACCCATAGGGCTCTGGTCAAAAGTAGTGGACAATGTAGGGAATAGGGTGTCATTTGGGATGCAACAAAGGTTTTACAGATCCATGTTGTATCCCAGCGGGCGTCTGGCAGTATCATTTTTGTTTCCAAGTCAATAGGTGTATCAAATGATTGCCTGGATATCGCCGCAGGCTTAATGTATGTTTTATATATCCAATAGAGCCTCAGACGGACACCAAATGTATTTTATTAATGGATTCCATCAGGCTGTTGATGAATGGCATGTCTGGGGCATAATGATGGTATTGGTTGCATGGGCATGCCTCAGCATGCGCCTCTTGACACTCCAATAGGGAAGCCGTTTGTTTATTCACCATCCCCTGCTGTCAGGAGCAAACTTGAGGTAAATTGTCAACTGCAGTGGAGAGTCAACATTTAATCTTGAGCAAGCCGGCGATGGCAGTGTGTTCTGGGAAAATACCACAGACAGGGAGGACAAAGCTGACAGCCCACAAAGCATGTAACTGAAGGTCAGGGGTCAACTGACTGCGGCATGTAGTCGCTCTCAAAACGGGGTTGTTAGCTTTACGCTTGGATTTTTTTTTGCAATGGGCTTCAAGTGTTCCACTTTGAATCTATTCAGAAGTGAGTATATTAAATAAAATATGTACGCCACAGTAGGTCCTATTAAAAAGTGTATCCCTGTAGAATACCACTTCCTTCCTTTAATCTAACCGTTTTTTTGAACTGTCTTTGCTCATTTTCAGGTGCTATTTCAAACTTCTACTGTTATTATGTAGAACTTTAAATCGAGCACCATAGTTGCTTCTCTTGCAAAAATGTACATATCATCCGATCTTTACCTCCCTTGGGATGAACAGAACCCAGTATGCTCCACAGCCCAATACAGCAGTGTAACTTAAAAACACACCGCCGGCAGCGACACAGCAAGAGTACGATAGGGTGAGTGGAACAGAGCAGAAAAACTCCAGTGAAATCAATGCTGACACTTATCGCCACTTTGTATGCAGACAGTCCTCCTGGGGCAATCACGTTTGCTTTGTGTTTACTTGTTTACCTCGGAGCGTTAAAAAGACTGCAATTGGCCAAACTTTAAGAAAAAACTGTGTCCCCATGGCCATATCTCACCTGTTATTATACACATTACGATGTATGGCACATTTCCATCACAATCGCTAAGAGGCTGTTTGGTTTTGAATGGTTCTGGTGCTGCTTAATGGGGTTTTAATCTTTGCTGTATTGTTCAGTCACAGTGTGTTAGCACTGTTATTATTGCACTGGCCATGTCTCTTTTCTTCCTCCCTGTTTGACTGACGCACTTTGTAGAAAACGACAAAGACGACTGGAAGCCTTGGAAGAATAAAATAAGATTTTTTTTTTTTTAATAAATAAATAAATGAAATCCCAGATACATGTTTCAAGCTTTGTATTTTCCCCTCTCTCTCTTTCAGGAGGAGAGAGAGAGAGAGTTTTATTCTATTTAACGGACTGTGTACACACAGTTCCGAGTCAGGCGCAAATACATACCCAGAAGCAACACTGGCTCTGGTACACCGAAACAGCCTATTGGCTACTGCTGCTGCTAAGGAGCGCCTCGGTTTGAACGGTTGAGTTTAATGGGGTTTCCACTAGGGCAGTAACATGGTTCACAAATAGACCAAAATAAAACCTGTAAAGAAACAACATTGGTTGATCTGGCTGTGTTTTATGCTTGTGGGCTACTGTAAAACACTTCGTTATGTTGTGAGGAAGTAAAGAAGGAAGTTTACGCTGTAAAAAAAAAAATGCTGCCTTAGTTGTAGGCTACCAAATCAAACTAGGTACTGAAATGTATCAAAAGTGGATAATTATCAGGGGACAGTCCTTACAACATTGTTTTCTTACATTAGTAGGAATGTACAGTACAAGGAAGATGTTATTGAGTGCAGTACTATGGTCTATGCTTATTTTGTCAATGCATTTATTGCAACAATAATGCAACTGCTTCTGCCGGTGCAATGCCTAAAACAATATATATAGCCCAACAGGGGTTTGATTGTGAAGTACAACATGTTATTCTACCAAACATAATACTCAGGGTTGAAGAAAAACGGTGAAGTGTTAAGGAAAGGGAGAGAGGTCCCTTTGCACCACAAAAGGAGCTAAAAATGCAGGCGAGAGAGCGCCAATGCACACTCCAGCTCTTGCTGTGCTGAGCTTTTCATTTATTCACTTCACCCCTGGTTCTGGTGAGTAGCCATGGTGATCCCTGCCTCTGCTCTGAGAAGGCCTCAGTGTGTTCACCCCCCGCCCTACCTCCCCTCAAATCAGGGGGGGGGGTAGCATTAGAGACCATGATCCTCTCTAGTTCCCTTTGCCTTTGTTCGGGAGTAGCTATGTAGTTACCATGCCTCTGCTTAGAAAAGCACACACTCATGCCACACGTACACCTGTAAAACAGCTAACACATACATGTTGAAAGACAGATCATTACTGCATGAACAATCTCATTACAATCATTTCACAGCCAACATCTGCTTCATTAGCAATGTACCTGTATATACAGTAAGTAGATACACATAAAGGAAACAGCCAGTGTAGAACTGGTATATGGACGGTAATTACCAGAAACATGTCATGTAAAAGCTAGACGGTGCATTCATTTAGGTACCATTCTGGGTCCTTAGACTTGTATGTGTAATGAAGGAGCACTGGGAGCACCAATAAGCTCTGGGAAAAGGGGAGCTGATACTGGAATTAGTGTTTCATTATAATTTCCTATTTACTCTGTAAGTGCCAAATTCTTAGATGTAATTGGAATTCATTTATAGGCACTCATTGCATTGTTTGTTCATTGGCTGTATCTCCGATTAGGTTGAACCATGTTTAAAAAAACAACAATATGAAAAGCAACTATCAACCACCCAAAAACCCTAGAAAAAGAACGCAATCTACCAGGGGTAACAGGTTGCTACAGCATCTTTGAACAACAGTAAGCTCGTGTAAATTGTAACTAAACAGCATGGAGCATACCACGGTGTTTGTGCGACTGTATGTATCAATGACTGTATATACTGTATGAATGGACAAAGCCTTGGATCAAGCCATCTATCATGTGACACCATTCATTCCTATGTGAAGACTCAACAGTACATTGAAGCCAAATGAAGTCGGGTAAGTTGGTGTCTCATGGAGACATAACATGCGCAGTTTGAGCTACTCCAGGAAGTGACTCTGTAGCTCTCAGTGCTTCCCCCTCTCATTGAGTCATTCAAGTTGAAGGCAGACCAGGGAACTGTAGGCTGCCATTGGCAACTCAATTATTCTTAGAACTTGTTCTGTGTGCAATTTTAAAATAATTGGTTCAAGGGCATATATCTGGTGTATTAGAAGCAATAATTAATTGGTACCATGATTGTCTTCAAAAATGTTCCGTTTACACAAAGATTGACCCTGAAGATTGCCATTTTTCCATTCACTATAATGGGGATCCTGTTTTCTGCTAACAATGCCTGCAGTACGACGGTCGGCCTTGAACTTCCGTGGCATCAATCAAATCAAATTCTATCTTTCACATCCTTCGTAAACATCAGGTGTAGACTAACAGTGAAATGCCTACTTTATAGGTCATTTTCCAACAATGCAGGGTTAAAGAAAAATAAATGTAATTAAATATTTAAAAAGTGACGAGGAATAAATATACAGTAACAAATTACAATAACAAGTAAAACATACCATGCTACAGTGCTTTCAGAAAGTATTCACACTCCTTGACTTTTTCCACATTTTGTTGTGTTACAGCCTGAATTTAAAATCAAGTAAATTGAAATGTTTTTGTCACTGGGCTATATACAATACCCCATAATGTCAAAATGAAATTCCATTTTTTTTAAATGATATGCTGAAATGTCTTGAGCCAATAAGTATTCAACACCTTCGCTATGGCAAGCCGAAATAAGTTCAGGAGTTAAAATTTGCATAACAACTCACATAATTAGTGGACTCACTATCTGTGCAGTAATAATGGTTAATATGATTGATTTGTGATGACTACCTCATCTCTGTACCCCAGACGTACAATTATCTGTAAAGTCCCTCACTCGCAGAAGTGAATTTCAGACACAGATTCAACATCGAAGACCAGGGAGGTTTTCCAATGCCTCGCAAAGGAGGGCACCTATTGGTAGGTGGGTAAAAAATGTAAAAGCAGACATTGAATATCCCTTCAAGCATGGTGTTGTTATTAATTACACTTTGGATGGTGTATCAATACACACAGTCACAATAAAGTGACAGGGGTCCTTCCTAACTCAGTTGCCGGAGAGGAAGGAAATTCAGCCAGGGAATTCACCATGAGGCCAACGGTGAAATTAAAACAGTTACAAGAGTTGAATGGCTGTGATATGAGAAAACTGAAGATGGATCAACCACATTGTAGGTACTTCACAATACTGACCATATTGAAAGATTAAAAAGAAGGAAGCCTGTACAGAATTAACACATTCCAAAACATGTATCATGCTTTCAACATGGCACTAAAGTAATTCTGCAAAAAATGTGGAAAGCAATTCACTTTTTGTCCTGAATAGAAAGTGTTATGTTTGGGACAAATACAAAAGAACGCATTATTGAGTACCACTTTCCATATTTTCAAGCATAGTGGTGGTATGCTTGTAATCGCTAAGGACTGGAGCTAAGCACAGGCAAAGCCCATAGGAAAACCTGCTACAGTCTGCTTTTCCACCAGAAACTGGGAGATTAATTTACCTTTCAGCAAGACAATAACATAAAACACAAGGCCAAATCTACACTGGAGTTGTTTACCAAGAAGATAGTGAATGTTCCTGAGTGGTTGGTTACAGTTGGACTTAAATCTATTTGAAAATCTACGGCAAGACCTGAAAATGTTTTGTCTAGTAATAATCAACAATCAACTTGAGAAAGCTTGAAGAATTTTGAAAAGAATAACAGGCAAATGTTGCACAATCCAGGTGTGGAAAGCTCTTAGAGAATTACCCAGAAAGACTGACAGCTGTGGTCACTGCCAAAGGTACTTCTACAAACTATTGACTCAGGGGTGTGAATAATTATGTACGGTTGAAGCCGGAAGTTTACATGCACCTTAACCAAATACATTTAAACTCAGGTTTTCACAATTCCTGACATTTAATCCAAGTAAATATTCCCTGCCTTAGGTCACTTTATTTTAAGAATGTGAAATGTCAGAATAAAAGTAAAGAGATTTGTAACTTCCGGGTTGGAGCGAGTGGTCGCATTGGCACTTCGCTCTCGCAGGTAGTATAACTTTTTCATTACATTTCATTATATTTCATTATAGCACAACGGTTTGATTTGTCTAATCTTAGCAATTTCTTCTCAGCTAGCTACATAGCCGTCTTTGTATCAAAGATAATTGCGTAATTATCGTATTTCGCCGTCCTAACGTAGTCTTCACTAGCCAGCTAGCTAACGTCCACTGATTAGCTGCACTGGAGAAACTATTACACTCAACTGAACGACTTGATTAGTGTAGTGTTAGCTAGCTACATAGCTGTCTTTGCTGTCTTCGTATCTTCGTATCCAAGATAATTGTGTAGTTTAGGTTTAGAGTGTGTAGTCTTAGAGTGATTATCTTAATTTACCGAGGTTAGCTAGCCAGCTATTTGTCGTCCTTAACGTAGGAGACTCTGCTAGCTAGCCGACAGCTAGCCAAAGTCTACCGAATTGACTCACAACCCGGTCGCATTCACAGGTAGTATCACATTTTCATTTCATTTCATTACAGTACAACGGTTTGATTTGTTTGATCGTAGCTAGCTACATAGCTAGCTACATAGCCATCTTTGTATCAAAGATAATTGTGTAGTCTAGAGCGATTTTCTAGGTTAGCTAGCCAGCTATTGTCGTTCTTTTAACGCAACATAACGTAAACAACACTACTAGCTAGCCAGCTAGCCCCCGAATAGCAGCACTGCAGAAACTATTACACTCAACGGAACGACTTGATTAGTGTAGTGTCAACAACGCACCCACTGCCAGCTAGCCTACTTCAGCAGTACTGTATCATTTTAATCATTTTAGTCAATAAGATTCTTGCTACGTAAGCTTAGCCTGTTAAGACTCTAGGGGCAGTATTTCATTTTTGGATAAAAAGACGTGCCCGTTTTAAGCGCAATATTTTGTCACGAAAAGATGCTCGACTATGCTTGGAATTGATAGTTTTGGAAAGAAGACACTCTGACGTTTCCAGAACTGCAAAGATTTTCACTGTGAGTGCCATAGAACAAAATCTACAGGCAAAACCAAGATGTTTGAGTGACCAGGAAATCAACAGGATTTCTGGAGGCACGTTTTCCATGATCTCCTTATATGGCTGTGAATACGACAGGAATGAACGGACACTTCCTATCGTTTCCCCCAGGTGTCTGCAGCATTGTGACGTATTTGTAGACATATCATTGGAAGATTGACCATAAGAGCCTACAATTACCAAGTGTCCCGCACGGTGTCTGCGTGGAAATTGGTGCGCAAAAGTCAGGTACCAGTATTTTTCCATCCGAATCAGAGAAGAATGCACGCTTCCAGGGAAGGCATTTCAATGAAGAGATATATGACAAAACACCTTGAGGATTGATTCAAACAACGTTTTCCATGTTTCAGTCGATATTATGGAGTTAATTCGGAAAAAGTTTGACGTTTAGGTGACTGAATTTTCGGTTAGTTTCGGTAGCCAAATGCATAGTAACAAAACGGAACGTTGTGTCCTACACAAGCATCTTTCAGGAAAAACTGGACATCTGCTATGTAACTGAGAGTCTCCTCATTAAAACATCTGAAGTTCTTCAAAGGTAAATTATTTTATTTGATCCCTTTGCTGGTTTTTGTGAATGTTGCGTGCTAAATGCTAACGCTAAATGCTAAGCTAGCTATCACCACTCTTACACAAATTATTGATTTTCTCTGGTTCTAAAGCATATTTTGAAAATCTGAGACGACAGGATTGTTAAGAAAAGGATAAGCTTGAGGACAGGCATATTTATTTCATTTCATTTGCAATTTTCAGAAATCGCTAATTTTGCATTATGGTAATGAGCTTGAGGCTGTAGTCACGATCCCGGATCCGGGATGGGGCGGCCTAAGAGGTTAACTTTCTGAACATTCGAGACGTGTAGTCCATTTGTCATTCCAATCTCCTTTGCATTAGCGTAGCCTCTTCTGTAGCCTGTCAACTATGTGTCTGTCTATCCCTGTTCTCTCCTCTCTGCACAGACCATACAAACGCTCCACACGCTCCATCTGGTGGTCCCAGCGCGCACGACCCACGTGGAGTTCCAG